>NC_138306.1:29867500-30467500 GCF_965601325.2 Salmo salar | reverse complement strand
GCGTGGAGACATGCGTGTAGATATAGTTCCTATCTGCAGATAAATTGCTAAATATACAAGCAGACACATTTGATTTATACACTTCTCAAACAAATAAAGGGAACACTAAAATAACACATCCTAGATCTGAATGAATTAAATAATCTTATTAAATACTTTTTTCTTTACATAGTTGAATGTGCTGACAACAAAATCACACAAAAATAATCAATGGAAATCCAATTTATCAACCCATGGAGGTCTGGATTTGGAGTCACACTCAAAATGAAAGTGGAAAACCACACTACAGGCTGATCCAACTTTGATGTAATGTCCTTAAAACAACTCAAAATGAGACTCAGTAGTGTGTGTGGCCTCCACGTGCCTGTATGACCTCCCTACAACGCCTGGGCATGCTCCTGATGAGGTGACGGATGGTCTCCTGAGGGATCTCCTCCCAGACCTGGACTAAAGCATCCGCCAACTCCTGGACAGTCTGTGGTGCAACGTGGCGTTGGTGGATGGAGCAAGACATGATGTCCCAGATGTGCTCAATTGGATTCAGGTCTGGGGAACGGGCGGGCCAGTCCATAGCATCAATGCCTTCCTCTTGCAGGAACTGCTGACACACTCCAGCCACATGAGGTCTAGCATTGTCTTGCATTAGGAGGAACCCAGGGCCAACCGCACCAGCATATGGTCTCACAAGGGGTCTGAGGATCTCATCTCGGTACCTAATGGCAGTCAGGCTACCTCTGGCGAGCACATGGAGGGCTGTGCGGCCCCCCAAAGAAATGCCATCCCACACCATGACTGACCCACCGCCAAACCGGTCATGCTGGAGGATGTTGCAGGCAGCAGAACGTTCTCCACGGCATCTCCAGACTGTCACGTCTGTCACATGTGCTCAGTGTGAACCTGCTTTCATCTGTGAAGAGCACAGGGCGCTAGTGGCAAATTTGCCAATCTTGGTGTTCTCTGGCAAATGCCAAACGTCCTGCACGGTGTTGGGCTGTAAGCACAACCCCCACCTGTGGACGTCGGGCCCTCATACCACCCTCATGGAGTCTGTTTCTGACCGTTTGAGCAGACACATGCACATTTGTGGCCTGCTGGAGGTCAATTTGCAGGGCTCTGGCAGTGCTCCTCCTGCTCCTCCTTGCACAAAGGCGGAGGTAGCGGTCCTGCTGCTGGGATGTTGCCCTCCTACGGCCTCCTCCACGTCTCCTGATGTACTGGCCTGTCTCCTGGTAGCGCCTCCATGCTCTGGACACTACGCTGACAGACACAGCAAACCTTCTTGCCACAGCTCGCATTGATGTGCCATCCTGGATGAGCTGCACTACCTGAGCCACCTGTGTGGGTTTTAGACTCCGTCTCATGCTACCACTAGAGTGAAAGCACCGCCAGCATTCAAAAGTGACCAAAACATCAGCCAGGAAGCATAGGAACTGAGAAGTGGTCTGTGGTTACCACCTGCAGAACCACTCCTTTATTGGGGGTGTCTTGCTAATTGCCTATAATTTCCACCTGTTGTCTATTCCATTTGCACAACAGCATGTGACATTTATTGTCAATCAGTGTTGCTTCCAAAGTGGACAGTTTGTTTTCACAGAAGTGTGATTGACTTGGAGTTACATTGTGTTGTTTAAGTGTTCCCTTTATTTTTTTGAGCAGTATATAAGGGCAGAAGGTGAGACCGAGATGCAGACACAGGAGGCATCTCGGAGGCATCCCGAGATGCAGACACAGGAGGCATCTGCGGGACACAGCCAGTGAAATATCAGGGCGGCAAATTCAAAAACAACAAAATGTCATAATTCAACTTTCTCAAACATACAACTATTTTACACCATTTTAAAGATACACTTCTCCTTGATGTAACCACATTGTCCGATTTCAAAAAGGCTTTACAGCGAAAGGAAAACATTAGATTATGTTAGGAGAGTACATAGACAAAAATAATCACACAGCCATTTTCCAAGCAAGGACATGTGTCAATAAAACCCAAAACACAGCTAAATGAAGCACTAACCTTTGACGATCTTCATCAGATGACACTGCAAGACATTATGTTACACAATAAATGTATGTTTTGTTCGATAAAGTTCATATTTATATCCAAAAACAGCATTTTACATTGGCGCGTGATGTTCAGAAAATGTAATCCCACCAAAACGTCCGGTGAATGTGCACATCAATTTACAAAAATACTCATCATAAACGTTGACAAAATATATAACAATTATTTAAAGAATTATAGATAGACTACTCCTGGATGCAACCGCTTTGTCAGATTTTAAAATAGCTTTACGGAGAAAGCACATTTTTCAATATTCTGAGTACATAGCTCAGCCATCACAGAGAGCTATACAGACACCCGCCAAGTTCGGGGCAACCTAAACTCAGAATTAGTATTAGAAATATTCTCTTACCTTTGCTGATCTTCGTCAGAATGCACTCCCAAGACTGCTACTTCCACAAGAAATATAATAAATTATCCATATTTATGTACAAATACCTCCGTTTTGTTCACTTATCCAAAGGCATAATGCGTGAGCGCGGAACCAGAGGCGAAAAGTCAAAATGTTCCGTTACCGTACTTAGAAGCATGTCAAACGCTGTTTAACCTGTTGAGGGTAGGGGGCAGTATTGACACGGCTGGATAAAAAACGTACCCGATTTAATCTGGTTACTACTCCTGCCCAGTAACTAGAATATGCATATAATTATTGGCTTTGGATAGAAAACACTCCAAAGTTTCTAAAACTGTTTGAATGGTGTCTGTGAGTATAACAGAACTCAAATGGCAGGTCAAAACCTGAGAGATTCCTTTACAGGAAGTGGCCTGTCTGACCATTTATTGTCTTTCTTTGACATCTCTTTCAAAAACTTAGGATCTCTGCGGTAATGTGACACTTCCCACGGCTCCAATAGGCTCTCAGAGCCCGGGAAAAACCTGAATGTCGTCATTCCAGCCCCAGGCTGAAACACATTATCGCCTTTCTCAAGTGGCCGATCAAGGGACAGTGGGCTTAGGCGCGTGCACTGGCCGCCCCCGTCTTTGTGTTTTTTCCTCTGTTTGCCGAAAAGGAGATTCCCGGTCGGAATATTATCGCTTTTTTACGAGATAAATTGCATAAAAATTGATTTTAAACAGTGGTTGACATGCTTCGAAGTACGGTAATGGAATATTTAGAATTTTTTTGTCACGAATTGCGCCATGCGCACGACCCTGATTTACCATTTCGGATAGTTACTGGAACACACGAACAAAACGCCGCTGTTTGGATATAACGATGGATTATTTGGGACCAAACCAACATTTGTTATTGAAGTAGAAGTCCTGGGAGTGCATTCTGACGAAGACAACAAAGGTAATAACATTTTTGTTATAGTAAATCTGATTTTGGTGAAGGCTAAACTTGCCGGGTGTCTAAATAGCTAGCCCGTGATGGCTGGGCTATGTACTTAGAATATTGCAAAATGTGCTTTCACCAAAAAGCTATTTTCAAATCATACATATCGAGTGCATAGAGGAGTTCTGTATCTATAATTCTTAAAATAATTGTTATGCTTTTTGTGAACGTTTATCGTGAGTAATTTAGTAAATTGTTAGTAAATTCCCCGGAAGTTTGCGGGGGGTATGCTAGTTCTGAACGTCACATGCTAATGTAAAAAAGCAGTTTTTTGATATAAATATGAACTTGATTGAACAAAACATGCATGTATTGTATAACATAATGTCCTAGGGTTGTCATCTGATGAAGATCATCAAAGGTTAGTGCTGCATTTAGCTGTCTTCTGGGTTTTTGTGACATTATATGCTAGCTTGAAAAATGGGTGTCTGATTATTTCTGGCTTGGTACTCTGCTGACATAATCTAATGTTTTGCTTTCGTTGTAAAGCCTTTTTGAAATCGGACAGTGTGGTTAGATTAACGAGAGTCTTGTCTTTAAATAGCTGTAAAATAGTCATATGTTTGAGAAATTGTAGTAATAGGATTTTTAACCTGTTATGGCTAGCGGGCAGTATTTTCACGGCTGGATAAAAAACGTACCTGATTTAATCTGGTTACTACTCCTGCCCAGTAACTAGAATATGCATATAATTATTGGCTTTGGATAGAAAACACCCTAAAGTTTCTAAAACTGTTTGAATGGTGTCTGTGACTATAACAGAACTCATATGGCAGGCAAAACCCTGAGAAGATTTCATGCAGGAAGTGGCCTGTCTGACAAGGTGTCGTTCTTCTTGTCTCTGTTTATTGAAGAGTGAGGATCTTAGCTGTCCCGTGACACTTCCTACGGCTGCCATAGGCTCTCAGAAGGCGGCAAAACGCTGAATCGTGGCTTTGCAGGCTCTGGCTGAAACAAAGTAGTGCGTTTGGGTAGTGGCTGGTTACAGTACTGTGAGACTCAGGCTCGTGCCCGCGTCGACCGAAAGCTTTGTTTTCTTTCCTCTGTTTAGTTAAATGGACATTCCCGGTTGGAATATTATCGCTTTTTTACGAGAAAAATGGCATAAAAATGGATTTTAAACAGCGGTTGACATGCTTCGAACTACGGTAATGGAATATTTAGATTTTTTTTGTCACGAATTGCGCCATGCGCACGACCCTGATTTACCATTTCGGATAGTGTCTGGGACGCACGAACAAAACGCCGCTATTCGGATATAACGATGGATTATTTTGGACTAAACCAACATTTGTTATTGAAGTAGCAGTCCTGGGAGTGCATTCTGACAAAGACAACAAAAGGTAATCAAACTTTTATAATAGTAAATCTGATATTGGTGAGTGCTAAACTTGCCGGGTGTCTAAATAGCTAGCCCATGATGGCTGGGCTATGTACTTAGAATATTGCAGAATGTGCTTTCACCAAAAAGCTATTTTAAAATTGGACATATCGAGTGCATAGAGGAGTTCTGTATCTATAATTCTTAAAATAATTGTTATGCTTTTTGTGAACGTTTATCGTGAGTAATTTTGTAAATTGTTAGCAAATTCCCCGGAAGTTTGCGGGGGGTATGCTAGTTCTGAACGTCACATGCTAATGTAAAAAGCTGTTTTTTGATATAAATATGAACTTGATTGAACAAAACATGCATGTATTGTATAACATAATGTCCTAGGTGTGTCATCTGATGAAGATCATCAAAGGTTAGTGCTGCATTTAGCTGTCTTCTGGGTTTTTGTGACATTATATGCTAGCTTGAAAAATGGGTGTCTGATTATTTCTGGCTTGGTACTCTGCTGACATAATCTAATGTTTTGCTTTCGCTGTAAAGCCTTTTTGAAATCGGAGAGTGTGGTTAGATAAAGGAGAGTCTTGTCTTTAAAATGCTGTGAAATAGTCATATGTTTGAAAAATTGAAGTTTTTGTATTTTTGAGGAATTTGTAATTCGCGCCACGCCTATCATTGGATATTGGAGCAGGTGTTCCGCTAGCGGAACGTCTAGATGTAAGAGGTTAAGGTATTTGAAAATCGCGCCACTGGATTACACTGGCTGTTGCGTAGGTGGGATGAATTCGTCCCGCCTAGCCCAGAGAGGTTAAAATCAATCTTTATGGTATTTTTTACGTAAAATTGTGATAATATTCCAACCGGACAATAGCATATTCATTCAAGAAGAAAAAGAAAGAACGGTGCGCTCGTGTGACCGCGCATATCCGTCCCTTTGTTGCCAGGCAGACCACTCAGTAACTGAGCTCCTATACTCTGCCCAGTGACAGGAGAATGCTCAAACCACTTTCTGAAGGCTTTTGTCAGGCAATGGAAGCCTTAGGAAGTGCAACGTAACCCCACAGATACTGTAGTTTCGAAAGGGACAAGAAAGAAGAACTACAATTCTCAGATCCTCCACTTCCTGGTTGACTTTTTCTCAGGTTTTTGCCTGCCATATGAGTTCTGTTATACTCACAGACACCATTCAAACAGTTTTAGAAACTTCAGAGTGTTTAGTGATAGAGAGTTCTCATCTATATTATTCATAGCCGTCTATTTACCACCACAGACTGATGATGGCACTGAGACCGCACTCGTAGATTCAGGCGCAGCTGGGAATTTTATTGACAGATCATTTGCCAATAGTATAGGGATCCCCATTGTTCCTGTGGATATGCCCTTCCCTGTGCACGCCCTAGATAGTCGACCATTAGGGTCAGGGCTAATTAGGGAGGCCACCGCTCCACTGGGCATGGTTACGCAGGAGGGTCACAAGGAGAGAATCAGTCTATTCCTTACTGATTCTCCTGCGTTTCCCGTGGTGCTGGGCCTAGCCTGGTTGGCCTGTCATGACCCCACTATTTCTTGGCAACAGAGGGTTCTCACGGGGTGGTCACGAAAGTACTCGGGGAGGTGTTTAGGGGTTTCCGTTGGTGCTACTACGGTGGAAAGTCCAGACCAAGTCTCCACCGTGCGAATCCCCTCTGAATATGCCGATTTGGCTCTCGCCTTCTGTAAAAAGAAGGGGACTCAATTACCACCCCATCGACGGGGGGATTGTGCGATAAATCTCCTGGTAGACGCAGCACTTCCCAGGAGTCACGTGTATCCCCTGTCGCAAGAGGAGATGGCGGCTATGGAAACACATGTCTCCGAATCTCTGGGGCAGGGGTACATTCGGCCCTCCACTTCACCTGCCTCCTCGAGTTTATTTTTTGTGAAGAAGAAGGATGGAGGTCTGCGCATGTGTATTGACTATTGGGGCATCAACCAAATCACTGTGAGGTACAGTTACCCGCTGCCTCTCATAGCCAGTGTGATCGAGTCAATGCACGGGGCGCGCTTCTTCACAAAATTGGATCTCAGGAGCGCTTACAATCTGGTGCGTATCCGGGAGGGGGACGAGTGGAAGACGGCATTTAGTACCACCTCAGGGCACTATGAGTACCTCGCCATGCCGTACAGGTTGATGAGTGCTCCATCAGTCTTCCAGTCCTTTGTAGACAAGATTTTCCGGGACCTGCACGGGCAAGGTGTAGTGGTGTATATCGACGACATTCTGATATACTCCGCTACACGCGCCGAGCATGTGTCCCTGGTGCGCAGGGTGCATGGTCGACTGTTGGAGCATGACCTGTACGTCAAGGCTGAGAAATGCCTGTTTTTCCAACAATTCGTCTCCTTCCTAGGGTACCGCATTTCCACTTCAGGGGTGGAGATGGAAATTGACCGCATTACAGCCGTGCGTAATTGGCCGACTCACACCACGGTAAAGGAAGTGCAGCGGTTTCTAGGGTTTGCAAACTACTACCGGAGGTTTATCCGGGGCTTTGGTCAGGTAGCGGCACCCATGACCTCACTGCTGAGTGGGGGACCGGTGTGTTTGCGGTGGTCAGCTGAGGCGGACAGGGCTTTTGGTCAGCTGAGGGCTCTGTTTACCTCGGCTCCCGTGCTGGCTCATCCGGACCCCTCTTTGGCGTTCCTAGTGGAGGTGGACGCTTCCGAGGCTGGGATAGGAGCCGTGCTCTCTCAGCGCTCGTGCACCAAAGCTCTGCCCCTGTGCCTTCTTTTCGAAGAAGCTCAGCCCGACAGAGCGAAACTATGACGTGGGGGACCGGGAGTTGTTGGCTGTCATCAAGGCTTTGAAAGCGTGGAGACATTGGCTTGAGGGGGCTAGAGCGGGCGTTACGTACAGAGTCCACTCCCTCCCAGTGTCCTGCTGGGCATCTGTATGTTCCGTTTGCTGTCCGCGACCGTTTGATCTATTGGGCCCACACGTCACCCTCCTCTGGTCATCCGGGCATCGGTCGGACAGTGCGCTGTCTTAGTGGGAAGTACTTGTGGTCCACCTAGGCTAAGGACGTGAGAGTTTATGTTTCCTCCTGCTCGGTGTGCACCCAGTACAAGGCCCCTAAGCACCTGCCCAGAGGGAAGTTACAACCCTTACCCGTTCCACAACGGCCGTGGTCGCACCTGTCGGTGGACTTCCTGACGGATCTGCCTCCCTCACAGTGTAACACCACGATCCTGGTCATTGTGGATCAGTTTTCTAAGTCCTGCCGTCTCCTCCCTTTGCCCGGTCTCCCTACGGCCCTATAGACTGTGGAGGCCCTGTTCACACACGTATTCCGGCACTATGGGGTGCCGGAGGACATAGTATCTGATCGAGGTCCCCAGTTCACGTCAAGGGTCTGGAGGGCGTTCATGGACCGTCTGGGGGTCTCGGTCAGCCTTACCTCAGGTTTTCACCCCGAGAGTAACGGGCAGGTGGGGAGAGTAAACTAGGATGTGGTAGGTTTCTGCGGTCTTATTGCTAGGACCGGCCGGGGGAGTGGGCGGCGTTCATACCTTCGGCAGAGATGGCCCAGAACTCGATCCGCCACTCCTCTACCAACCTCTCCCCTTTCCAGTGCGTACTGGGATATCAGGCGGTTCTGGCACCGTGGCATCAGAGCCAGATCGAGGCTCCTGCGGTGGACGACTGGTTTAGGCGCTCGGAGGAGACCTGGGACGCCGCTCATGTGCACCTTCAGCGGGCCGTGAGGCGTCAGAAAGCCAGCACAGACCACCACCGCAGTGAGGCCCCGGTGTTCGCACCGGGGGACCGGGTCTGGCTCTCGACTCGAAACCTGCCCCTCCACCTACCCTACCGGAAGCTGGGTCTGCGGTTTGTGGAGCCATTCAAAGTCCTGAGGAGAGTGAATTTACAGCTTCCCCTAGAATACCGTATTAACCCCTCGTTCCATGTGTCTCTCCTCAGGTCGGTGGTAGCTGGTCCACTCCAGGAATCTGAGGTGCAGGAGGTTCCTCCGCTCCCTCTGGACATCGAGGGGGCCCCGGCGTATGCAGTCTGATCCATAATGGACTCGAGGCGTCGGGCGAGGGGCCTTCAGTACCTCGTGGAGAGGGAGGGGTATGGTCCAGAGGAGAGATGCTGGGTGCTGGTGGAGGACATATTGGACCCTTCGATGCGATGGGATTTCCACCATCTCCATCCGGATCGCCCAGCACTTCGCCCTCCGGGTGGTCCCCGAGGCCGGTGTCGGTGCACTGCTGGAGCTGCGCGTCAAGGGGGTGGTACTGTCACGACTTCCGCCGGAGTCGGTCCCTCTCCTTGTTCGAGTGGCGTTCGGCGGTCGACGTCACCGGCCTTCTAGCCATCACCGATCCACTTTTCATTTTCCATTTGTTTTGTCTTTGTTTTTTACACACCTGGTTTCAATTCCCCCATTACATGTTCATTATTTAACCCTCTGGTTTCCCCCATGTTTGTGTGCATGTTTGTTTTATTGTAAGGCTGTATCTGACGGCTGGTATATTGTTTACCGGGTTTTGTTATTACGCTCTTTTATTTCGTGGTACCGGTATTTTTCCAGCACCATAGTATTGTGTTAAATACCTTGTCCACGCATCTCAGTTCTCCTGCGCCTGACTCCTTTCACCAGTTACCCACAGCCTTGACATCAGATGACGCAGATGCTATGCTACAGGACTGTTTTGCTAGCACAGACTGGAATATGTTCCGAGATTCATCCAATGGCATTGAGGAGTATACCACCTCAGTCATCGGCTTCATCAATAAGCGCATCAACGACGTCGTCCCCACAGTGACTGTACGTACATATCCCAACCAGAAGCCATGGATTATAGGCAACATCCACATCAAGCTAAAGGCTAGAGCTGCCACTTTCAAGGAGCGGGACACTTATCCAGACAACTATAAGAAATCCCACTATGCCCTCAGACGATCCATCAAACAAGCAAAGCGTCAATACAGGATTAATAATGAATCCTACTACAATGGCTCTGACACTCGTCGGATGTGGAAGGGCTTGAAAACTTTTACGGACTACAAAGGGAAACCCAGACGCAAGCTGCCCAGTGACGCGAGCCTACAAGACCAGCTAAATGTATTTTATGCTCACTTCGAGGCAAGCAATACTGAAGCATGCATGAGAGCACCAGCTGTTCTGGATGACTGTGTGATAACGCTCTCGGTAGCCGATGTGAGCAAGACCTTTATACAGGTCAACATTCACAACGTTGCCGGGTCAGATGGATTACCAGGACGTGTACTCAAAGCATGCGCGGACCAACTGGCAAGTGTCTTCACTGACATCTCCCTGACCGAGTCTGTAATACCTACATGTTTCAAGCAGACCACCATAGTCCCTGTGCCCAAGAAAGCGAAGGTAACCTGCCTAAATGATTACCGCCCCGTAGCACTCACGTCGGTAGCCATGAAGTGCTTTGAAACGCTGGTCATGGCTCACATCAACAGCATCCTCCCGGATACCCTAGACCTAGACCCACTCCAATTCGCATACCGCCCCAACAGATCCACAGATGACGCAATCTCAATCACACTCCACAATGCCCTTTCCCACCTGGACAAAAGGAACACTTAGGTGAGAATGCTGTTCATTGACTACAGCTCAGCGTTCAACACTATAGTGCCCACGAAGCTCATCACTAAGCTAAGGACCCTTGGACTAAACACCTCCCTCTGCAACTGGATCCTAGACTTCCTGACGGGTCGCTGCCAGGTGGTTAGGGTGGGCAACAACACTTCTGCCACGCTGATCCTCAACACTGGGGCCCCTCAGGGGTGTGTACTTAGTCACCTCCTGTACTCCCTGTTCACCCACGACTGCATGGTCACACATGACTCAAACACCATCATTAAGTTTGCAGACGACACAACAGTGGTAGGCCTGATCACGACACCGATGAGACAGCCTATAGGGAGGAGGTCAGAGAACTGGCAGTGTGGTGCCAGGACAACAACCTCTCTCTCAATGTGAGCAAGACAAAGGAGTTGATCGTTGAATACAGGAAAAGGTGGGCCGAACAGGCCCCCATTAATATCAGCGGGGCTGTAGTGGAGCGGGTCGAGAGTTTCAAGTTCCTTGGTGTCCACATCCTCAACAAGCTATCATGGTCCAAACACACCAAGACAGTCCTGAAGAGGGCACGGCAAAACCTTTCCCCCTCAGGAGACTCAAAAGATTTGGTATGGGTCCCCAGATCCACAAGAAGTCCTACAGCTGCACCATCGAGGGCATCCTGACCGGTTACATCAACGCCCTGTAAGGCAACTGCTCGGCATCTGTCCGTAAGGCGCTACAGAGGGTAGTGCGTACGGCCCAGTACATCACTGGGGCCAAGCTTCCTGCAATTCAGTACCTATATAATTGGTGGTGTCAGAGGAAAGCCCATAAAATTGTCAGAGACTCCAGTCACCCAAGTCATAGACTGTTTTCTCTGCTACCGGCAAGCGGTACCGGAGTGCCAAGTCTAGGACCAAAAGGCTCCTTAACAGCTTCTACCCCAATCCATCACACTGCTGAACATTTAATCAAATGGCCACTGGACTATTACATTGACCCCCCCCCCTCCATTTGTTTAGTACACTGCAGCTACTCGCTGTTTATTATGTAGGCATAGTCACTTAAATATTTTCTTAACTCTTTCTTGAACTGCACTGTTGGTTAAGGGCTTGTACATTTCACGGTAAGGTCTACGCGCATGTGACAAATACATTTTGATTTTATATATATACTGCTCAAAAAAATAAAGGGAACACTTAAACAACACATGCTAGATCTGAATGAAAGAAATAATCTTATTAAATACTTTTTTCTTTACATAGTTGAATGTGCTGACAACAAAATCACACAAAAATAATCAATGGAAATCCAATTTATCAACCCATGGAGGTCTGGATTTGGAGTCACACTCAAAATTAAAGTGGAAAACCACACTACAGGCTGATCCAACTTTGATGTAATGTCCTTAAAACAAGTCAAAATGAGGCTCAGTAGTGTGTGTGGCCTCCACGTGCCTGTATGACCTCCCTACAACGCCTGGGCATGCTCCTGATGAGGTGGCGGATGGTCTCCTGAGGGATCTCCTCCCAGACCTGGACTAAAGCATCCGCCAACTCCTGGACAGTCTGTGGTGCAACGTGACGTTGGTGGATGGAGCGAGACATGATGTCCCAGATGTGCTCAATTGGATTCAGGTCTGGGGAACGGGCAGGCCAGTCCATAGCATCAATGCCTTGCTCTTGCAGGAACTGCTGACACACTCCAGCCACATGAGGTCTAGCATTGTCTTGCATTAGGAGGAACCCAGGGCCAACCGCACCAGCATATGGTCTCACAAGGGGTCTGAGGATCTCATCTCGGTACCTAATGGCAGTCAGGCTACCTCTGGCGAGCACATGGAGGGCTGTGCGGGCCCCCAAAGAAATGCCACCCCACACCATGACTGACCCACCGCCAAACCGGTCATGCTGGAGGATGTTGCAGGCAGCAGAACGTTCTCCACAGCGTCTCCAGACTCTGTCACGTCTGTCACATGCTCAGTGTGAACCTGCTTTCATCTGTGAAGAGCACAGGGCGCCAGTGGCGAATTTGCCAATCTTGGTGTTCTCTGGCAAATGCCAAACGTCCTGCACGGTGTTGGGCTGTAAGCACCACCCCCACCTGTGGACGTCGGGCCCTCATACCACCCTCATGGAGTCTGTTTCTGACCGTTTGAGCAGACACATGCACATTTGTGGCCTGCTGGAGGTCATTTTGCAGGGCTCTGGCAGTGCTTCTCCTGCTCTTCCTTGCACAAAGGCGGAGGTAGCGGTCCTGCTGCTGGGTTGTTGCCCTCCTACGGCCTCCTCCACGTCTCCTGATGTACTGGCCTGTCTCCTGGTAGCGCCTCCATGCTCTGGACACTACGCTGACAGACACAGCAAAGCTTCTTGCCATAGCTCGCATTGATGTGCCATCCTGGATGAGCTGCACTACCTGAGCCACTTGTGTGGGTTGTAGACTCTGTCTCATGCTACCACTAGAGTGAAAGCACCGCCAGCATTCAAAAGTGACCAAAACATCAGCCAGGAAGCATAGGAACTGAGAAGTGGTCTGTGGTCCCTGCCTGCAGAACCACTCCTTTATTGGGGGTGTCTTGCTAATTGCCTATAATTTCCACCTGTTGTCTATTCCATTTGCACAACAGCATGTGAAATTTATTGTCAATCAGTGTTGCTTCCTAAGTGGACAGTTTGATTTCACAGAAGTGTGATTGACTTGGAGTTACATTGTGTTGTTTAAGTGTTCCCTTTATTTTTTTGAGCAGTGTATATATATATATATATATATATATATATATATATATATATATATATATATATATAACTGAAACTGGTTTTACTATACAAAATATTTCCCTAATCATGCCTGATAGACATGGCTATAGGTAGATACTGTCTGCCTACCTACCTAGCTACTTAGGTATATTTGTACAGTTTGGTCACTGTGCAAAGGTTGAGGGTTATGCCATATTTCTTTCCATTATTAGGGTAGATATTGTTCTAAATGTAATATCTTTGCATTTGCACATGTATGCATGTTCAACTAGTCTACCCTAATGTTGATGTTATGCTGGCATAGTTCAACTGTCATTCAAACTACAAAATAGAGTATAATTTATTATATATTTTGTGTTACAGACAATACTGTGTGTTGCCTTCCTGGAGTGGATTATAGATACAGAAACATAATTAATTTGCCTGCGTGTGTCATTGTAGCAGAACTGTATTCTGTGAACTTTATCCTTCTCGAGGGATTAGAAATTATGCTGGGTTTCAAGCAGATGATTATTGAGGTGCTGAATGGCAGTTTGATCATGACAACTCCTCCCACAGCTTTGCAAGTATTCCCTGAACATTACTACACAGATCATACTGTATTTTTTTACTGTATGTTTCTTTGTGAATGGGAATTTCATCATGACCAGCAGTTCTCTTAGCAACAGATTATGTTTGGCGTAGTTGATCACCAGTTCTCTTAGCTACAGCTAATGTGGTTTAACAAAAGATTTGGGAGTTACAGGATATAGGTACTGTTTGGTGCGGCACAGAGAATGTTCGATCAACCTTAGTGATGCTGTCTTCGTCCTCGATTGGAGGAAACAGTAGTCTCATAAAATGTCTGTGTCCAGTTGCAGGGAGTCAGTTTGAATTTAGAAAATGCTCCATTATTAAAATAAATAATTGTTTTGCTCCATGAAGTAACCCAACAATGTGTGCGCTGCCATCTTGTCTATTTTAAGTCCTCTCTCCTTGATGGAGACAGGTCTCTGTCATTATGACATGCAGCACTTTGGGGTGGACACCCACCTGTCTCGATCAATGAGAGAAGACTTGAAATAGACAAGATGTCTGGTGTAACAATCTGTAGCTACAATTCTCTGCACATTTTGTGTATGTTACTTTTACCATAACATTCTTGTTGAATAACCAGTAGTCTTTGAGTTAGCATTAAATAATGTATACTTCCCTGTATTTTAGATTTTGACAAATAAACATTCTTTGGATATCTGAATGTCTAGCATATGTTTGATGCTACAGAGCCCTGTACAGCTTAAATAAATATATTCTGTGATTCTATAAAGGCAGACACATTTTGAAGATTGATAGAGAATCCATATTTATTATATGGTGGTTCTACATCAGGGCTCTCCAACCCTTTTCCTGGAAATCAACTGTCCTGTAGGTTATCTAGCACACCTGATTCTAATAATTAGCTGGTTGACAAGCTGAACCAGGATAGTTACAACTAGGGTTGGAGCGAAAACCTACAAGAGGGTAGCTCTCTAGCAACAGGGTTGGAGACCTCTGTTCTACATGGTCTTATGCTGAGCACACTGGCTGCGTTTACATAGGCAATCCAATTCTGATCGTTTTTCCACTAATTGGTCTTAATCACATCCGTCTTTTTCAGAACTGATCTGGTTGATCAAAAGACCAATTAGTGAAAAAATATATCAGAATTGGGCTGCCTGTGTAAACGCAGCCATCGTCCTTTATCCGGCATTCAGTACACAGCATGGTGGGCTGGGGAAGCTGAGACTTTGTGCTCATGGAGAATGGTCTTGTCCTGTCGGCCAGCTGGATAAGACTCTGCCGGAAGTGGTTTAGGGCTTCTTAACCACCAACTGTTTGGTGCTCTTGCAGAAGATTTACTGGTACTGCATGTCTCCTGGAAAGACAAGGTTGTGGTGTTAGCATTTAAAAAAAATTGTGAACGGGACATAGGCCAACACACCTTTGTTGGTAAAGGTGTCAACTGAATGGGACCAGCTAGCGTATTGTTTAAGGACAATGAGGAACATTGGAAGCTGCTTTTGAGAGGAAAGATCAGTCAACAAATTGAATGGGCTGGTGGGCTACAGAAGGTGTGAAAAGTCTTAGGAGGGCAGTTCTTACACAGTATGCATTGTTGTGTATAGGGGATTGAGGAGAAATGGCACCTCTCAATCGCTCTCATACGCTGTCTGTAAACCTCTCCTAGCCCATTCACACAAATAGTAGCCAATTGTATGGTGATTTTTCTAGACATGTCTTTCTTTGTATATTGTTGTGAGAATCTAGAGAGAAGAATGAAGTGGTTGTGTCATTACTGGTGTAGTCTTGATTTTATACCTTTCAGTGTCCCTTGCTGGTTTCTGTCACGCGATCTTGTTGTTCTTCATTACTGCAAGTTGTGTCCGCTCCCTTATGCTTGTGTACCCAAAATGCCACTTGAGGGTATTTTTCAGTGTGGCCCTGTGGAATGACTCCAGAGTTTTACAAAGAGAAAAGGTAAAAAGAGGGGTAAACTAAATTGATGACATGGTCTGAAAGGTACTCTGTGGTTCTCAGGCTACGTCTAACCACCCGTAACCCCATAACACAAACCATACAAAAAAACTACCCAATTCATGTGTATGCATGCTTACTGTAAATTTAGCTATCTTATCCGTCAGCTTGTAAATATTTTTGCCAACTTACCTTCCCCTTGTGCAGAGCTAGGGGTTGGAAGCACATGTTGGTACTGTCGTGACTTTACTTTCATTAATCTGATGACTTTTATCCAATCAGCTAACTATGTTTAATTGTTACCCGATTAAATTAATCATGTAACAATTAACTCATAAGGAATTTGGGGCACCTTGAGAGTGGTTGTTTACCATCTCCCAAATTAAACTTGGGATTGTCCGGGAGGTGACTATCTTCTCTACCTCGTGTTGAGATTTCAGAGTTAGAACAAGTTTGGACGTGAGCTGCAGTTCAACACCTTTCTGGTCTAATATGTTAATTCGTAACCCCTAATTTTATACAGCTCTTCAAAAGGGCTGGTTCGTCAGGCTGACACGCTCTCTGACCTCACTCAAGGGGAAAAAACATCCTCTTATAGTTTCTAAGGTCACATCCCTCTCTTCACAAAAACACTTTAATGATTGTTCATATTTCATACACAATGTAGAGGATGGCCACTTCACACATAGTTTGTATACTTTTCAAGTTACAGTATTTCCTTAATAACATTTTTAATGACAGCACAAAATAACCCAAATGACATTATTATCATTTAGATCGCCTCTGACCATTCCCCACATTCTATGTTAGAAATATTGTTCCAGTATTCACTTCAGAACGTGTTAGAGTTTTGGTGGGGAAACGTCTGTGTAGACAAAAGCACATTCCTTTGTGAATTTGGAGGGGGAGAACATGGATATACTCTCCTTTAATTTACACAACCCAGTCTGAAAAACATTGTGCTTATTTGTACATAATTAATGAGACTGAGTTGAATTTACAACAGGGCGTGAGCTGTCAACCCCCCCACCAGTTTCCTTCTCCCTCCTCTGCGGGTGAGAGGGGGTCTGACCGAAGTTATCCACTGCAAAGCTGATCCGACCAATCTGGATCCTCACAGGACAGTCACGACAGTACCATCTACAACAAAATACACAGCAATACACAATTTAACCTCCCAACTAATTGTATTGACCTACAGTTGAAGTCGGAAGTTTACATACACTTAGGTTGGAGTCATTAAAACTCGTTTTTCAACCACTCCACAAATTTCTTGTTAACAAACTATAGTTTTGGCAAGTCGGTTAGGACATCTACTTTGTACATGAGACAAGTAATTTCTCCAACAATTGTTTATAGACAGATTATTTCACTGCATCACAATTCCAGTGGGTCAGAAGTTTACATATAGTAAGTTGACTGTGCCTATAAACAGCTTGGAAAATTCCAGAAAATGATGTCATGGCTTTAGAAGCTTCTGATAGGCGAATTGACATCATTTGAGTCAATTGGAGGTGTACCTGTGGATGTATTCCAAGGACTACCTTCAAACTCAGTGCCTCTTTGCTTGACATCATGGGAAAATCAAAAGAAATCAGCAAAGACCTCAGAAAAAAAAGTAGACCTCAATCTGGTTCATTCTTAGGAGCAATTGTACAAACAATAGTACAGAAGTATAAACACCATGGGACCACACAGCCGTCATACCGCTCAGGAAGGAGACGAGTTCTGTCTCCTAGAGATGAATGTACTTTGGTGCAAAAAGTGCAAATCAATCCCAGAACAGCAGCAAAGGACCTTGTGAAGATGCTGGAGGAAACAGGTACAAAAGTATCTATATCCACAATAAAACGAGTCCTATATTGACATAACCTGAAAGGCCGCTCAGCAAGGAAGAAGCCACTGTTCCAAAAATGCCATAAAAAAGCCAGACTACAGTTTGCAACTGCACATGGGAACAAAGATCATACTTTTTGGAGAAATGTCCTCTGGTCTGATGAAACAAAAATATAATTGTTTGGCCATAATGACCATCGTTATGTTTGGAGGAAAAAGGGGGACGCTTGCAAGCCGAAGAACACCATCCCAACCATGAACCACGGGGGTGTCAGCTTCATGTTTTGGGGGTGCTTTGCTGCAGGAGGGCTTGGTGGACTTCACAAAATAGATGGCATCATGAGGATGGAAAATTATGAGGATATATTGAAGCAACATCTCAAGACATCTGTCAGAAAGTTAAAGATTGGTTGCAAATGGGTCTTCCAAATGGACAATGACCCCAAGCATACTTCCAAAGTTGTGGCAAAATGGCTTAAGGACAACAAAGTCAAGGTATTGGAGTGGGTATCACAAAGCCCTGACCTCAATACCATAGAACGTTTGTGGGCAGAACTGAAAAAGCGCGTGCGAGCAATGAGGCCTACAAACCTGACTCGGTTACACCGGCTCTGTCAGGAGGAACGGGTCAAAATTCACCCAACTTATGGGAAGCTTGTTAAAGGCTACCAGAAACGTTTCACCCAAGTTAAACAATTGAAAGGAAATGCTACCAAATACACTCAATTAGTATGTAAACTTCTGACCCACTGGGAATGTGATGAAAGAAATTAAAGCTGAAATAAATCATTCTCTCTACTATTATTCTGACATTTCACATTCTTAAAATAAAGTGTTGATCCTAACTGACCAAAGACAGGGCATTTTTACTAGGACTAAATGTCAGGAATTGTGAAAAACTGAGTTTAAATGTATTTGGCTAAGGTGTATGTAAACTTCCGACTTCAACTGTATATTAGACTGGCGAGCTTAGCCCACCTAACATTGACATTTCAATATTGTCAGCTTGCTGTTAGCTAACTAAAATAACTACATTGGTAGCACGATTGCTAGGAACCAGCTAACCAACCATAAACAATGTATACACATTCATCATTGCTACCAACATACAACCAGAGAGTGAGTTAGCTATTTTGACAATGATATTTTTAGAAACAGAGTGTTTTCCAGACAAGAGTGGAATAGATGGCTACCAGATTGAGCTACTCTTGTTTGCTAACGTTAGCTAGTTTGCATTAGCTAACGTCAGTCAAAGATAGAACGAACATCAGGTTTACTCTGCTGCTGGAGGTGGCTACCACACTAGCAGTGACTACAATGGCATAGGCGAAATTAATTGACAGTGTGTATACGAAAAACGATAGCTACATGATTTAGCTGACGGCTTTCAGAGTTCAATACAGGACTACAACATTAGCTAGCTAGCTAATTTACCTAGAAGCTAGTCCAGCTAGGCTAGCAAGCTAGCTAATGTTAGGTTACCTCTAATAGAGGTTCTTCCGTTATACTGTGAAGGAAACAAATCTATGGTATTGCATCACTTCTCAGCTGTCATCGAAATGGATTCCCCATCACATCAGTTCAGCCTAGAAATCCCTCTAATAATTTTGGTCATCGTAATGGGCATCATTCTTGATAGTCTCAAACCACTGGCAACATCGGGGTAAATCTCTGGTAGATAGAATGGTGATAGAACACATTTTTGCGCTTGTTTGTAATTAGCACAGCCAGGCACAGAACACCACATAGGCATGATGACAAACAAACATTGTAAAAACAAATCTTGCCTGCAGAAGTTCTGAGATTGCTGTGTATTGTTCCTTTGAAGTACACAATGCCATCATCCACGTTTGTGGGCAGGCCCCATCTACCTTAGCAGCGGTATCTGCATTTGCAATGAATGCCGGACTGTGTGGTTCACTATGAGCAGATGAATACACCGAAAGTCGAAACTTCCTGATTCGACCAGTGAAATGAAAATGTGCTAGTTCTAGCTTGTGGTTTGGATAATTGTGATGTTTATGACAAAAACAAAATGTTGTTATTATAGTTATGACTATATGCCATGGTGAAATTACCCTTGAAAGTGATGACATACTCGAGCCTTGAGCGAATGGCTGGCATGCAGAACCTGAACTGAGACACACATGGATGACGGGAGCCTCCTCTCATCTGTGCCCTTGTACGAGCACTGTGTCCTGCTTGGCATGGCCCACTGGAGCGCAGCACACCATCAACAGAGAGGGGCTTGGCTGATGACTCAGTTCTAATGGGGATCAGTGTTCACACAGCTAATGAATTACAGCTGCTGCTGCAGTAACTAATATGTGACTAGTCGGGATAAAAAAGGATGAGATGAGTGTACATAAAGCATTATACCTTCTAATGCAAGAGGGGTGATTGGTGAATAGGACGTCAACTCTTCCTTATTAATATATTTAATATCTTTAGCACAGTGTTGGCTAGTCTGGCTAGATGGTCTGAAGCATTTTCTGATTAATAGTCAGTGTATTTTCTATACTGAACAGTGCCTGCTATTCAACCCAGGAGGAGCTTACATTTCTATGCTGTAAAGGGAGGAAGCATTTGTTACAGTGGGGGGAAAAAGTATTTGATCCCCAGCTGATTTTGTACGTTTGCCCACTGACAAAGAAAGGATCAGTCTATAATTTTAATGGTAGGTTTATTTGAACAGTGAGAGACAGAATAACAACAAAAATATCCAGAAAGACGCATGTCAAAAATGTTATAAATTGATTTGCATTTTAATGAGGGAAATAAGTATTTGACCCCCTCTCAATCAGAAAGATTTCTGGCTCCCAGGTGTCTTTTACACAGGTAACGAGCTGAGATTAGGAGCACACTCTTAAAGGGAGTGCTCCTAACTGCAGCTTGTAACCTGGAAAAAAGACACCTGTCCAGAGAAGCAATCAATCAATCAGATTCCAAACTCTCCACCATGGCCAAGACCAAAGAGCTCTCCAAGGATGTCAGGGACAAGATTGTAAACCTACACAAGGCTGGAATGGGCTACAAGACCATCGCCAAGCAGTTTGGTGAGAAGGTGACAACATTTGGTGCGATTATTCGCAAATGGAAGAAACACAAAAGAACTGCCAATCTCCCTCGGGCCTGGGGCTCCATGCAAGATCTCACCTCATGGAGTTGCAATGATCATGAGAACGGTGAGGAATCAGCCCAGAACTACACGGGAGGATCTTGTCAATGATCTCAAGGCAGCTGGGACCATAGTCACCAAGAAAACAATTGGTAACACACTACGCCGTGAAGGACTGAAATCCTGCAGCGCCCGCAAGGTCCCCCTGCTCAAGAATACATATACAGGCCCGTCTGAAGTCTGCCAATGAACATCTGAATGACTCAGAGGACAACTGGTGAAATTGTTGTGGTCAGATGAGACCAAAATGGAGCTCTTTGACATCAACTTAACTCGCCGTGTTTGGAGGAAGAGGAATGCTGCCTATGACCCCAAGAACACCATCTCCACCGTCAAACATGGAGGTGGAAACATTATGCTTTGGGGGTGTTTTTCTGCTAAGGGGACAGGACAACTTCACCGCATCAAAGGGACGATGGACGGGGCCATGAACCGTCAAATCTTGGGTGAAAACCTCCTTCCCTCAGCCAGGGCATTGAAAATGGGTGATGGATGGGTATTCCAGCATGACAATGACCCAAAACACATGGCCAAGGCAACAAAGGAGTAGCTCAAGAAGAAGCACATTAAGGTCCTGGAGTGGCCTAGCCAGTCTCCAGACCTTAATCCCATAGAAAATCTGTGGAGGGAGCTGAAGGTTCGAGTTGCCAAAAGTCAGCCTCGAAACCTTAATGACTTGGAGAAGATCTGCAAAGAGTGGGACAAAATCCCTCCTGACATGTGTGCAAACCTGGTGGCCAACTACAAGAAACGTCTGACCTCTGTGATTGCCAATAAGGGTTTTGACACTAAGTACTAAGTCATGTTTGCAGAGGGGTCAAATACTTATTTCCCTCATTGAAATGCAAATCATTTTATAACATTTTTGGCATGTGTTTTTCTGGATTTTTTTGTTGTTATTCTGTCTCTCACTGTTCAAATAAACCTACTATTAAAATTATAGACTGATCATTTCTTTGTAAGTGGGCAAACGCACAAAATCAGCAGGGGATCAAATACTTTTCCCCCCCGCTGTATACACACATGTGACCTTGAAAGAACAGCTATGTCAGTCTGGGTGCACTCAGTTCATTTCTCCTGTCTGAGGAACAATTTATACCTTAATTCCTTCTGGATAATTCGCAGCTCCCCACTGCCAAACAAAACCAGATGAAGGCTGTTAATGATGGGTAGCTATGCCAACTGGAATACCTCTCCTTGCACAGCGGTGGGGGATTCCTCGTGTCTCACTTCTCTCTCTCGACTAGATTGTTGTTTTGGCCCTTGGGGTTCGGGGCAGCTTTGCAAAAAAGTAGGTTGATAATAGCCACAGCTTTCACCACGCAATCTAGAGTCCATGGCCAATCCCTTTCTGATAGCCATTAAACATTCTGTAAGTAATAAGTAAGTAATAAGTAATTAAACTTAACTGAAAGTTAATCTAAGAAGGAAAATAGTATAAATGCTCTGGGCAGATCCAGATAGAACTGCTGTGGAAATTAGACATGCTAATTTTAATTGTCCAGGGGCTGGGACACGACATGGGGGAAATAACATAATAAGTACAACCCCAGATGTGAGACGAACACAGCAATTTGTTAAGCAGATGACATGGTTTAAGAGAACCCCTTTCTGCTGGAGTCTACTGAACATTCTACAGGGCTTTGGAGGGTGAGGGGCTGAATTTTCTGCTCATCCTCCCCAGTACTTAGACAAACATTCTTTGCACATCACACTGACAGCTGACACATTTCCTGCCATCTCAGATGTTCCTGTACAGCTGTGGTATAAATGTTGACTAGAAAAGCAGTTTCAGAATAAACTGTTTGCTTGCGAAAGGAATTGATCAACTCTGTGGTAAATGAGATCTTCAGTTGCATAGAAGTATTAACTGGCATTTTCCATGTTTTAAATATGATATTGCCTTGTCAGACAATAGTTCCCAGTGGCCATGCTAACAGATGCTAACTTGCCCAATAAATTCAAAAAACCTTCCTCCATAAACCACTCTTGAAGCAAACCAAAGATTGAGCAATCCTGTTACAGTTGTGTATGATTAAAGGCAAAAAAAGTAATAAATAATATTAACTAGTACAATCAGAATAGTAAGAATATATATGCAGACAGAGATCATTTTGTGAAGGCTGGGAAATATGAAGGAAGTATTTGCTGCATTTAGCCCTGAAGGATGTTACGACTGCATACCTACTCATTCAAGGGTTTTTCTTTATTTTTAATATTTTCTACATTGAAGTAAAATAGTGAAGACATCAAAACTATGAAATAACACATATGGAAACATGTAGAAACCAAAAAAGTGTGAAACAAATCAAAATACATTTTAAATTTGAGATTCTTCAAAGTAGCCACCCTTTGTCTTGATGACAGCTTTGCACACTCTTGGCATTCTCTCAACCAGCTTCATGAGGTAGTCACCTGGAATGCATTTCAATTAACAGGTGTGCCTTATTAAAAGTTAATGTGTGGAATGTCTTTCCTTCTTAATGCAATTGAGCCAATCAGTTGTGTTGTGACAAGGTAGGGGGTGGTATACAGAAGATAGCCCTATTTGGTAAAAGACCATGTCCATATTATGGCAAGAACAGCTCAAATAAGCAAAGAGAAACAACAGTCCATCATTACTTTAAGACATGAAGGTCAGTCAATACAGAACATTCCAAGAACTTTGAACGTTTCTTCAAGTGCAGTCGCAAAAACCATCAAGCGCTATGATGAAACTGTCTCTCATGAGGACCGCCACAGGAAAGGAAGACGCAAAGTTACCTCTGCTGCAGAGGATAAGTTTATTATAGTTACCAGCCTCAGATTGCAGCCCAAATAAATGCTTCACGGAGTTCAAGTAACAGACACATCTCAATACCAACTGTTCAGAGGAGACTGCATAAATCAGGCTTTCATGGTCGATTTGCTGCAAAGAAACCACTACTAAAGGACACCAATCATAAGAAGAGACTTTCTTGGGTCAAGAAACACGAGCAATGGACATTAGACCGGTGGAAATCTGCCCTTTGGTCTGATGAGTCCAGATTTGAGATTGTTGTTCCAACTGCTGTGTCTTTGTGAGATGCAGAATAGGTGAATGGTTGATCTTCTCATGTATGGTTCCCACCGTGAAGCATGGAGGAGGAGATGCGATGTTGTGGGGGTGCGATGCAATGTTGTTTGCTGGTGACTCTGTTGGTGATTTATTTAGAATTCAAGGCACACTTAACCAGACTAGCTACCACAGTATTCTGCAGCGATACGCCATCCCATCTGGTTTGAGCTTAGTGGGACTATCATTTGTTTTTCAACAGGACAATGATCCAAAACACACCTACGGGCTGTGCAAAGGCTATTTCACCAAGAAGGAGAGTGATGGTGGGCTGCATCAGATGACGTGGCCTCCACAATCACCTGACCTCAACCCAATTGAGATGGTTTGGGATGAGTGGGGACTGCGGAGTGAAGAAAAAGCAGCCAACAAGTACTCAGCATATGAAGCTGGTTGAAAGAATGGCAAGAGTGTGAAAAGCTGTCATCAAGGCAAAGGGAGGTTACACATGATTCCATATGGGTAATTTCATAGTTTTGATGTCTTCACTATTATTCTACAATGTTGAAAATAGTCAAAATAAAGAAACCCCTTGAATGAGTAGGTGCGTCCAGACTTTTGACTGGTACTGTAGCCTACATATCAATACATACACAAACCTATCTAGGTCAAATAGGGGAGAGGTGTTGTTCTTTGAGGTGTTGCTTTATCATTTTTTTAAACCAGATTTGCTGTTCACTTGAGCAATATGAGATGGAACGGAGTTCCATGCAATAATGGCTCTATATAATACTGCATACTTTCTTGAATTTGTTCTGGATTTGGGGACTGTGAAAAGACCCCTGGTGGCATGTCTGGTGGGGTAAGTGTGTGTGTCAGAGCTGTGTGTAAGTTGACTATGCAAACAATTTGGCATTTTCAATACAATGTTTCTTATAAAAAGAAGTGATGCAGTCAGTCTCTCCTCAATTCTTAGCCAATAAAGACTGGCATGCATAGTATTTATATCAGCCCCTTGATTACAATGAAGAGCAAGACGTGCCTCTCTGTTCTGGGCCAGCTGCAGCTTAGCTACTGTAGGTCTTTCCTTGCAGCACTCGACCACACGACTGGACGATAAGCAAGATAAGACAAAACTAGAGCCTGCAGGACTTGCTTTTTGGAGTGTGGTGTCAAAAAATCAGAGTATCTCTTTATTACGGACAGACCTCTCCCCATCTTTACAACCATTGAATCTATATGTTTTGACCATGACAGTTTACAATCAAATGTAACGGCAAGTAATTTAGTCTCTTCAACTTCTTCAACAGCCACACCCTTCATTACCAGATTCAGCTGAGGTCTAGAATGATTTGTACCAAATACAATGCTCTTAGTTTAAGACATGTTCAGGACCAGTTCATTACTAGCCACCCATTCCAAATCAGACTGCAACTATTTGTTTAGGGTTTCAGTGACTTCATTAGCTGTGGTTCCTGATACGTATATGGTTGAATCATCAGCATACATGGACAAACATGCTTTGTTTAATGCCAGTGGCAGGTCATTGGTAAAAATATAAAAGAGTAGAGGGCCTAGAGAGCTGCCCTGTGGTACACCACACTTTGCATGTTTGACATTAGAGAAGCTTCCATTAAAGAAAACCCTTTCAGTTCTATTAGATAGATAGCTCTGAATCCACGATTTGGCAGAGGTTGAAAAGCCATAACACATAGGTTTTTTTCAACAACAGGTTATGGTCAATTACATCAAAGGCTGCACTAAAATCTGACAGTACAGCTCCCACAATTGTCTTATTATCAATTTCTTTCAACCAATCATCAGTAATTTCTGTCAGTGCAGTACATGTTGAGTGCCCTTCTCTATAAGCATGCTGAAAGTCTGTTGTTTATTTGTTTACAGAGAAATAGCCTTTTATTTGGTCAAACACCATTTTTTCCAACAGTTTGCTAAGAGCTAGCAGCAAGCTTATATATCTGCTGTTAGAACCAGTAAAGGCCGCTTTACCACTCTTGGATAGCGGAATTACTTTGGCTTCCCTCCAGGCCTGAGGACAAAGACTTTCCTCTTGGCTCAGATTAAAGATATGACAGATAGGAGTGGCTATAGAGTCAGCTACCATCCTCAGTAGCTTTCCATCTAAGTTGTCAATGCCAGGAGGTTTGTCATTATTGATCGATAACCAACTTTTCAAAATTCAAACTTCCAATGCTTTTCTTTCATGATGAATTTTTTTATGGATGAATATGATGGCTCACTGTTCGTTATTGACATTACCTGCCTAAGTTTGCCCACTTTGCCAATGAAGTAATCATTCAAATAATTGGCAACATCAAATGGTTTTGTGATGAATAAGCCATCTAGGCCCCTTTTTTCTCCACTTCCTGTCTGAATGATGTGCCCAAGTAAACTGCCCGTAGCTCAGGCCCTGAAGCCAGGATATGCATATAATTGGAACCATTGGGGAAAAAACACTTTGAAGTTTGTAGAAATGTTAAAATAATGTAGGAGAAAATCCAAAGAAAAACCAACCACAATTTTGTTTTTGAGAGAGAGACCATCCTCTTACAAATTCAAGAGAAAGGTCATATTGAAAATTAGCTCCCTGGATGCAATTCCTATGGCTTCCACACGGTGTCAGCAGTCTATGTTCAAGGTTTCAGGCGTGTAACTTCAAAAACGAATAAGAAATATCAGTTTTAGCAGGACACAGTCTTGGAAATTCGTGTATGTGCGCGCTATGAAGACGTTACGCACCTGCTAAAATTGGTTTCCTATTGAACATACTTCTTTCCGTAAGAAATATTATAGTTTGATTACATTTTAGGGTATCTGAGGAGTAAATAGAAATGTATTTTGACTTGTTGAAACAAAGTTTAGGGGTAGATTTTCGGATTCAATTCTCTGCATGTTGAATGAGTGGATTACTCAAATCAATGGCGCCAACTAAAACATACTTTTTGGCATATAAAGAAGGATTTTATCTAACAAAACAACACTACATGTTATAGGTGGGACTCTTTTGATGACAAATTAGAAGAAGATTTTCAAAAAGTAAGTGAATATTTAATCATTATTTGTGAATGTATGAAACTGCCGGTGTAAAAATATTTTGATGTGGGGCGCCGTCCTCAAACAATCGCATGGCATGTTTTCGCTGTAATAGCTACTGTAAATCGGACAGTGCAGTTAGATTAACAAGAATTTAAACTTTCAGCCAATATAAGATACTTATATGTACATAAATGTTTAAAATCCATATTATTTATGATTATTTAGTTGAATTGCACACCCTCCAGTTTCACCGGAAGTTGTCCCGCTAGCGGGACCCCTAGCCCTATTAAGAATGATGGAGACCACTGTGCTCTTTGGGACCTTCAATGCTTCAGAATATTTTTGGTACCCTTCCCAAGACCTGTGCCTTGAGACAATACTGTCTCGAAGCTCTACGGACAATTCCTTTGACCTCATGGCTTGGTTTTTGCTCTGACATGCGTTGTTAACTGTGGGACCTTATATAGACAGGTGTGTGCCTTTCCAAATCATATCCAATCAATTACATTTACCACAGGTAGACTCCAATCAAGTTGTAGAAACATCTCAAGAATGATCAATGGAAACAGGATGCACCTGAGGTCAATTTCTAGCCTCATAGCAAATGGTCTGAATACTTATGTAAAAATGTTATTTTATACATTTGCAAAAAATTCAAAAAACCTGTTTTCGCTTTGTCATTATGGTGTATTGTGTTTAGATTGATGAGGGAAAACAATTATTTAGCCAATTCAAGAATAAGGCTGTAAAGTAACAAAATGTGGAAAAAGTGCAGTGGTCTGAATACTTTCTGAATGCACTGTATATGCCGTGGCAGAGCCAAGGTAAAATGTCCCTTTAAATGTACTGAATAAGACTCACATTCCTTTGGGGTGCATGACGCACCTGTATGGGTGGGCATCATCAGTGGGAGAATGTGTTTGTTTTTTCTGTATGTGTCATATAATAGCAGTGTAGGTGGCCATCACGGAAAATAATTTCATTCGTTTTTTTTGGTGTGAGCTGTCATGAACTGCATGGTCGGTTGGGTGGCCCACGTACAATAAGCTGATGTGTTTGATATTTATTTTCTCTACAATATACGTTTTTTTCTTTACATGTTTATAATACACTGTGCCTACACACAACATATGTTTGGTCTCGTGTATTCACTCTTTATTAAAATACTTTCTCACCAGTAATTTCTACTGTATCTTTATATCTATGAGCATCTAACCAATTAATTCTCTGTATTCTTATAGGGTGACTGACCCTGTTGATGAGGTCACTCATCATATCTCAACATCACGTTATACTTTACACTTGGAGTCCCTACAATAAACAGACATAACACCGATAATTGTACAAACCACCGGTGACTGGCGAGGACAAACAAAGAGGAGGTTATCAGCTGAGGACTTGATAGATGGATTGGTCAACACTGAAGATAGACACAAGAGCCAGACACTTATCTCTCATCATGGTGACAAAGCTGCCATACAGTGGGGGGTCGGCCCCTTCCCTCTGGTGAGTTGCTCCTGATCCATATAAACATATAGTGGCAGGTCCTTTATTCCACTGGACTGTGTGTGTGTGTGTGTGTGTGTGTGTGTGTGTGTGTGTGTGTGTGTGTGTGTGTGTGTGTGTGTGTGTGTGTGTGTGTGTGTGTGTGTGTGTGTTTACACAGCCATGTTGGTGGGTCACAGCTGAGTTACCCCATCATGACCCAGACATGAGTGAAAGGGGGCTCTGTTGGCTGAGCATGCACCCTGAGCTTTGGGAGTTCTCTCTCTGGCTGTTCAAATCAAATCAAATCAAATTTATTTTTATAGCCCTTCGTACATCAGCTGATATCTCAAAGTGCTGTACAGAAACCCAGCCTAAAACCCCAAACAGCAAGCAATGCATGTGAAAGAAGCACGGTGGCTAGGAAAAACTCCCTAGGAAAAACTCCCTAGAAAGGCCAAAAACCTAGGAAGAAACCTAGAGAGGAACCAGGCTATGAGGGGTGGCCAGTCCTCTTCTGGCTGTGCCGGGTGGATATTATAACAGAACATGGTCAAGATGTTAAAATGTTCATAAATGACCAGCATGGTCAAATAATAATAATCGTAATAGTTGTCGAGGGTGCAACAAGCACGTCCGGTGAACAGGTCAGGGTTCCATAGCCGCAGGCAGAACAGTTGAAACTGGAGCAGCAGCACGGCCAGGTGGACTGGGGACAGCAAGGAGTCATCATGCCAGGTAGTCCTGAGGCATGGTCCTAGGGCTCAGGTCCTCCGAGAGAAAGAAAGAAAGAGAGAATTAGAGAGAGCATATTTAAATTCACACAGGACACCGGATAAGACAAGAGAAATACTTCAGATGTAACAGACTGACCCTAGCCCCCCGACACATAAACTACTGCAGCATAAATACTGGAGGCTGAGACAGGAGGGATCAACTGTTGTCTGCAGTTGGGACGCTTTGCCTTGAGATTTTTATTTGTTGAATATATTCCTCTGAAAAACAGTCATGCTTAACTGAGAGAATGTGTTTTTACTCAGCACAGACTGTCATTACACATTTCTCTGCCATCTTAATTTGGAGTAACGCTTGACCCCATGTAACACCAACCAAGTTATTTTTGTTACGGATTATCAAAAATAAGAGATGAATACACCTTATTTATGACTGAACCACAGCTAATTTTGTTTACACTTTCAACACATTGCGCCTTTTGCAGACCGTCTCGTGGGAGTCAAATTAATAACAAATCCCACAGAAAGGCTGAGACCCAGGTCTTGAGTGTTTTAATATGATAAACTCTCCACAACTCTCATTTTATCTAAGCTTGACAAATGAATGTATATCCCTCTGTTCACAGTTCAGGAGTAGTATTGCTCAGGGGGTGAACAGAGGGTTATCCCTGTTCATAGGGTAGATAGAGAGAGTGATGCTGAAGACCCTGCTCAGGGGGTGGACAGAGAGAGAGAGAGAGAGAGAGAGAGAGAGAGAGAGAGAGAGTGGTGCTGAAGACCCTGCTCATGGGGTGGACAGGGAGAGAGAGTGGTGCTGAAAACCCTGCTCAGGGGTTGGACAGAGAGGGAGAGTGGTGCTGAAGACCCTGCTCAGGGGGTGGACAGAGAGAGAGAGTGGTGCTGAAGACCCTGCTCAGGGGGTGGACAGAGAGAGAGAGTGGTGCTGAAATCCCTGCTCAGGGGTTGGACAGAGAGGGAGAGTGGTGCTGAAGACCCTGCTCAGGGGGTGGACAGAGAGAGAGTGGTGCTGAAGACCCTGCTCAGGGGATGGATGGACAGAGAGAGAGAGTGGTGCTGAAGACCCTGCTCAGGGGATGGATGGACAGAGAGAGAGAGTGGTGCTGAAGACCCTGCTCAGGGGATGGATGGACAGAGAGAGAGAGTGGTGCTGAAGACCCTGCTCAGGGGCTGGACAGAGAGAGAGAGTGGTGCTGAAGACCCTGCTCAGGGGCTGGATAGAGAGAGAGAGTGGTGCTGAAGACCCTGCTCAGGGGGTGAACAGAGAGAGAGTGGTGCTGAAGACCCTGCTCAGGGGGTGAACAGAGAGAGAGAGAGAGTGGTGCTGAAGACCCTGCTCAGGGGCTGGACAGAGAGAGAGAGTGGTGCTGAAGACCCTGCTCAGGGGGTGAACAGAGAGAGAGAGTGGTGCTGAAGACCCTGCTCAGAGGGTGAACAGAGAGAGAGTGGTGCTGAAGACCCTGCTCAGGGGGTGAACAGAGAGAGAGTGGTGCTGAAGACCCTGCTCAGGGGGTGAACAGAGAGAGAGTGGTGCTGAAGACCCTGCTCAGGGGGTGGACAGAGAGAGAGAGTGGTGCTGAAATCCCTGCTCAGGGGTTGGACAGAGAGGGAGAGTGGTGCTGAAGACCCTGCTCAGGGGGTGGACAGAGAGAGAGTGGTGCTGAAGACCCTGCTCAGGGGATGGATGGACAGAGAGAGAGAGTGGTGCTGAAGACCCTGCTCAGGGGATGGATGGACAGAGAGAGAGAGTGGTGCTGAAGACCCTGCTCAGGGGATGGATGGACAGAGAGAGAGAGTGGTGCTGAAGACCCTGCTCAGGGGCTGGACAGAGAGAGAGAGTGGTGCTGAAGACCCTGCTCAGGGGCTGGATAGAGAGAGAGAGTGGTGCTGAAGACCCTGCTCAGGGGGTGAACAGAGAGAGAGTGGTGCTGAAGACCCTGCTCAGGGGGTGAACAGAGAGAGAGAGAGAGTGGTGCTGAAGACCCTGCTCAGGGGCTGGACAGAGAGAGAGAGTGGTGCTGAAGACCCTGCTCAGGGGGTGAACAGAGAGAGAGAGTGGTGCTGAAGACCCTGCTCAGAGGGTGAACAGAGAGAGAGTGGTGCTGAAGACCCTGCTCAGGGGGTGAACAGAGAGAGAGTGGTGCTGAAGACCCTGCTCAGGGGGTGAACAGAGAGAGAGTGGTGCTGAAGACCTTACTCAGAGGATGAACAGAGAGAATGGTGCTGAAGACCCTGCTCAGGGGGTGAACAGAGAGAGAGTGGTGCTGAAGACCTTGCTCAGAGGGTGAACAGAGAGAGAGTGGTGCTGAAGACCTTGCTCAGGGGGTGGACAGAGAGAGAGTGGTGCTGAAGACCTTGCTCAGAGGGTGAACAGAGAGAGAGTGGTGCTGAAGACCTTGCTCAGGGGGTGGACAGAGAGAGTGCACTCTAGAACATAAAAGGGATCTTCGGCTGTACCGGCTGTTGAAGAACCCTGTTCGGTTCCAGGTAGAACCCTTTTGGTTCCATGTAGAACCCTTTCCACAGAAACTCAAAAGGGTTCTACCTGGAACCAAAACTGGTTCTAACTGGAACTAAAAGGTTCTCCTATGGGGACACCCGATGAACCTTTTTGGAACCTTTTTTCTAAGAGTGTGGTGTTGAATACCCTGCTTAGGGGGTGGACAGAGAGAGAATGGTGCTGAAGACGTTGTTCCGAGGGCCTCTTCATTGTTGCCATCTGGTTCTCCTGTAAACCCGAGAGGATTAAGAGGCGAGGCATACTACTGAGCCTCATCAGGCCAGCCCATGGAAGATAAGATGGGCACAGGGAGAGGAAAGGCCACTGGATAGCAGGCCTGTGTGTGTGTGTGTGTGTGTGTGTGTGTGTGTGTGTGTGTGTGTGTGTGTGTGTGTGTGTGTGTGTGTGTGTGTGTGTGTGTGTGTGTGTGTGTGTGTGTGTGTGTGTGTGTGTGTGTGTGTGTGTGTGTGTGTGTGTGTGTGTGTGTGTCTGTGTGCGCGCATGTGTGCACACACACCTCTCTTTGCGTGCGTGCACACACACACACCTCACTTTGTGTGGAGGTGGTGAGTGTGAATCAGACCCAGGGGATCACGTCACATCATAGATAGCCACCATCGCCTAGCAACCTCACCCCCAAGGCCTAGAGGAGGAAGTGAAAACTGAAAGTTGATCCTCTTTTAAAGTATCATAATGGATCTCTTCAACAGGGGGACAAAAGGCTTTACCCCTTTGATGCTGATTTCTGTTTTGTTTTTATCAGCATTAATTTAGGATACCTGATACTTAAAATACCCAAGTGAGGACCCTTTAACTTCACATAATTTAGTACACACACTTTGGTATGGGATTTGATTGTATGTAGAGTAGTTTGTTTTTTTGTGACGTTTAAAATGATACCATCATAATACTTGTCTCAAATTGTAAACAGTGCAATTGAATAATGCTACAGTAAACCAGCATTCCCTCTGTGTGGCTGTAAATGACTCTCAAGTTGTTTGGTTACCAAGGCAACTACTGTAGCTATCTAGTAAACTTGCTAGCTACTTCAGTGTTTTTTTCTGCCTGCAAATGAACACATTTCTAGCTGCAAATGTGTTAAATTATAGCAATGGTATTAAAGGGATAATCAACTTGGGGCTCTATGCTTTCTCTGGAAAATATTGCAACTCCATGGATGGTTAGTTCCATTCCACTAGCACGTTATGGAACACACCTTAAATGCCGTTCATTATTTTCCATAGAACGCATAGTCCCCTCGTAGATTATCCTTTACATAATAATTCACATTTCTTGTTGCTGCATGATTATTTTCCTGCTATAGCAAACTGGCTTAAATTAAGATCCTACACCTGTAAATGGTTCAGCCAGTGGCATCCAGACTCTGAGCTCATTTCAGCCTTGTAACTAGACAAATTATTATCTTCCTGCTAGACAGTTCCGAGGAGGCACACCCATACTGCAGGTGTAGCTGGGCCTAGAATTCGCTTTGTTTAAACTTGTCAGGTTGGAATGGAGATTTAGAAAATGTTCAGTCCTCAGGCAAGTGCAAGTGGTCTCAGCAGGAGCTGCAGACATTTCAACCCCTGAAGACGCACTTCTCTGAGACACGCAGACAAATCAGACTTGTTGCTTTGGATCTGAGCTGAAGACATGATTCTAAGATGTAGATATCTCCAACCTTGTAGCAGTTTAGACTGTTATATTCCTCCAAGACATCTTTCAATAATTACACTGTTTATCATCACATTCTTTTGGGTGTTTGGACGCGATCTGAATGTTGTTGATGTTTACTACTCTTCTTTCTCACTGCTGTTACTATGGTGTTTGAGACAAGCTGTTAAAATTGTAACACGCAAATTGAACACTGCAGTAAACAACGTCAATGATTGATGATTCATACATTCAGAATGATGCATGCAAAAACCATATCATTTATTACATGTTAATTTGGTTCTACTGAGCTAGACAACCTTTCCGACACAGCAACACTTTCAACACGTCTATACTTTGCCACCTTTAAAATGTTTCTTCATTTTTATTAGCAACATAAGTATGGGCTTTCAGAAATTACATTTGAGGCGATTGCGAAACAACATGCTGTAGATGTGTCCCTGAAGACGTGCTGCAGTTTTAGATTATACTGTTCCAGCTGCATATCCTTGTGTGGATATGCAGCTACTTAATGTTAGATCCCTCACTTCCAAGGCAGTTATAGTCAATGAACTAATCACTGATCATAATCTTGATGTGACTGGCCTGACTAAAACATGGCTTAAGCCTGATGAATTTACTGTGTTAAATGAGGCCTCACCTCCTGGTTACACTAGTGACCATATCCCCCCGCGCATCCCGCAAAGGTGGAGGTGTTGCTAACATTTACGATAGCAAATTTTTATTTAAAAAAAAAACTTCTAGTCATGAAATCTATACAGCCTACTCAATCACTTTTTATAGCTACTGTTTACAGGCCTCCTGGGCCTTGTAGTCATGGCAGATAATATTACAACTTTAATATTCGTATAGAAAAGTCCAGAGACCCATCCCAAAAGGCTTTCGGAGCCATCATCGACTCAGTGGGTTTTGTCCAACATGTCTCCGGACCTACTCACTGCCACAGTCATACTCTGGACCTAGTTTTGTCCCGTGGAATAAATGTTGTGGATCTTAATGTTTTTCCTCATAATCCTGGACTATCGGACCACTATTGTATTACGTTTGCAATCGCAACATATAATCTGTTCAGACCCCAACCAAGGATCATCAAAAGTCGTACTATAAATTCTCGGACAAGCCAAATATTCCTAGATGCCCTTCCAGACTCCCTCCTCCAACCCAAGGACGTCAGAGTACAAAAATCAGTTAACCACCTAACTGAGGAACTCAATTTAACCTCTCGCAATACCCTAGATGCAGGTTAGACTACTGCAATGCTCTACTTTCCGGCTACCCGGATAAAGCACAAAATAAACTTCAGTTGGTGCTAAACACGGCTGCTAGAATCTTGACTAGAACCAAAAAATGTGATCATATTACTCCAGTGCTAGCCTCTCTACACTGGCTTCCTGTTAAGGCAAGGGCTGATTTCAAGGTTTTACTGCTAACCTACAAAGCATTACATGGGCTTGCTCCTACCTATCTTTCCGATTTGGTCCTGCCGTGCATACCTACACGTACGCTACGGTCAAAAGACACAGGCTTCCTTACTGTCCCTAGAATTTCTAAGCAAACAGCTGGAGGCAGGGCTTTCTCCTATAGAGCTCCATTTTTATGGAATGGTCTGCCTATCCATGTGAGAGACGCAGACTCGGTCTCAACCTTTAAGTCTTCATTGAAGACTCATCTCTTCAGTAGGTCCTATGATTGAGTGTAGTCTGGCCCAGGAGTGTGAAGGTGAACGGAAAGGCACTGGAGCAACGAACCGCCCTTGCTGTCTCTGCCTGGCCGGTTCCCCTCTCTCCACTGGGATTCTCTGCCTCCAACCCTATTACAGGGGCTGAGTCACTGGCTTACTGGTGCTCTTCCATGCCGTCCCTAGGAGGGGTGCGTCACTTGAGTGGGTTGAGTCACTGACGTGATCTTCCTGTCCGGGTTGGCGCCCCCCCTTGGGTTGTGCCGTGGGGGAGATCTTTGGGCTATACTCTGCCTTGTCTCATGATGGTAAGTTGGTGGTTCAAGATATCCCTCTAGTGGTGTGGGGGCTGTGCTTTGGCAAGGTGGGTGGGGTTATCTCCTGCCTGTTTGGCCCTGTCCGGGGGTATCGTCGGACGGGGCCATAGTGTTTCCCGACCCCTCCTGTCTCAGCCTCCATCATTTATGCTGCAGTAGTTTATGTGTCCTGTGTGAATTTAAGTATGCTCTCTCTAATTCTTCTTTCTTTCTTTCTTTCTTTCTTTCTTTCTTTCTTTCTTTCTTTCTTTCTTTCTTTCTTTCTCTCTCTCTCTCTCCCCCGGAGGACCTCAGCCCTAGTACCATGCCTCAGGACTACCTAGCCTGATGATTCCTTGCTGTCCCAGTCCACCTGGTCGTGCTGCTACTCCAGTTTCAACTGTTCTGCCTGCGGCTATGGAACCCTAACCTGTTCACCGGACGTGCTACCTGTCCCAGACCTTCTGTTTTCAACTCTCTAGAGACAGCAGGAGCGGTAGAGATACTCTGAATGATCGGCTTTGAAAAGCCAACTGACATTTACTCCTGAGGTGCTGACCTGTTGCACCCTTGACAACCACTGTGATTATTATTATTTGACCCTGCTGGTCATCTATGAACATTTGAACATCTTGGCCAAGTTCTGTTATAATCTCCACCCGGCACAGCCAGAAGAGGACTGGCCACCCCTCATAGCCTGGTTCCTCTCTTAGTTTCTTCCTAGGTTCTGGCCTTTCTAGGGAGTTTTTCCTAGCCACCGTGCTTCTACACCTGAAATGCTTGATGTTTGGGGTTTTAGGCTGGGTTCCTGTACCGCACTTTGTGACGTCAGCTGATGTAAGAAGGGCTTTATAAATACATTTGATAGATTGATTGATTGGCTATTATTCGATGAAAAACAAACATTTGCACTGCAGAGGGTTAACATAGTCTGTAGAATGCCTTGCCACTTTGACCAAAGCATTTCAGCAATGATGGTTTGATTTGAATACCCACAAGGAGTTCAGCATAAGCACTGTTAGTAATGGTTCACAGCTGAGGGAAGAATCTTTATTTATTAGATTTTTTTTTCTCCCTTTTTCTCCCCAATTTTGTTGTATCCAATTGGTAGTTAGTCTAGTCTCATTGCTGCAACTCCAGTACGGACTCGGGAGAGGAGAGCCGTGCATCCTACAAAACACAACTCAGCCAAGCCACACTGCTTCTTGCCACAATGCCCGCTTAACCCTGAAGCCAGCCACACTAATGTGTCAGAAGAAACACAGTACACCTGGCAACCATGTCAGCGTGCATTGCACCCAGCCCACCACAGGAGTCATTAGAGAGAGATGGGACAAGAATGTCCCTGCCAGCCAAACCCTCCCCTAACCCGGACGGTGCTGGGCCAATTGGGCGCCACCCCATGGGTCTCCCGGTCGCGGCCGGCTGCGACAGAGCCTAGACTCGAACCAGGATCTCTAGTGGCACAGCTAGCAATGCAGTGCAGTGCCTTAGACCACTGCGCCACTCAGAAGGCCCAATAATCTGTTTTCTATTGGTCACATTCACAGGTCACAGAATTCCTCCCACATTGACTTTCAGATAATCACTCTAAAAGAGAGTGAGAATAGGACAGAAAAAAAAACATTTTAACTTGATAGAACTATAGTGAATATCCATTATCTAAATCTGTAGACATGCATACATGAATAGTGCTGTAAGATTCCAACTGCTACCTGTGCTACTATTTCATTCTACTGTTGGTTGGAACTCTTTTACTCTACATTTCTACAAACAGCAAAGTAATTGAACTCTTGATGTAGTTGTCATGGAAACATCTCTGTTTCATCCAAAACGATAAGAGTGTCAACAGAGAACAGTAAGAAGCTAATTCCATACATACTTTTATTTGTATTTATTTTGGATCCCCATTCAGGATCCCCATTAGGCAGCAGCAACAGGGAAGCCATTGCAATAAATTAGCCCAGTTAAACAGGGCTAAGCACTTTTCAGACCACGCAATTTGCTCCCAATATTGTGCTTAATTAGTCTAATTTATTATCAGACTTTCCTCTGTGTCGTTTAAGTAGGGGTTACAACAGATATCCACCTAGTCTTTTCACCAGGTGTCAGAATATAACAAAGCTCACTACTTCCATTCTAACTCATGGCTCATAATTGTTAAATAGGGATTATAAAGGTAACTGACAGAGCTAAATTAGTCAATGGAAAACAACTGTGGTTCGCGTTACACTTTGTGTGTGTGTGTGTGTGTGTGTGTGTGTGTGTGTGTGTGTGTGTGTGTGTGTGTGTGTGTGTGTGTGTGTGTGTGTGTGTGTGTGTGTGTGTGTGTGTGTGTGTGTGCGAGTGTGTGTGTGCAGTGGCGTCAAGCACACCAAAAATCTGAGTGGGCACAAAATACGTGATGATGGCTGGGGAGGGGTCTAAAACGGAGCTAGGCTTCCCATCTGGAAGTTGGAGAATTTTGCATTTTTCAAACACCTGAAACAGCTTTTAACTGCAATCTAGAGCCATAATCATTATGCTTAATTCTATGGCAAAAATACAACGATACAATGACTAAGTGAAGACGGTCAGCTTTAATTTGAGGGTATTTTCATCCATATCGGGTGAACCGTTTAGAAAATACAGCACTTTTAGTACATAGTCCCTCCATTTTAGGTCCCACATTCATAGCACGCAATGACTACATCAAGCTTGTGACTCTTTGAAAAAATATATATATTTAACCTTTATTTAACCAGGTAGGCTAGTTGAGAAGAAGTTCTCATTTGCAACTGCGACCTGGCCAAGATAAAGCAAAGCAGTTCGACACATACAACAACACAGAGTTACACATGGAATAATCAAACATACAGTCAATAATACAGAATTAAAAGTCTATATACAGTATGTGCAAATGAGGTAGGATAAGGGAGGTAAGGCAATAAATAGGCCATGGTGGCAAAGTAGTTACAATATAACAATTAAACACTGGAATGGTAGATGTGCAGTATATATATTTACATTTACATTTAAGTCATTTAGCAGACGCTCTTATCCAGAGCGACTTACAAATTGGTGCATTCACCTTATGATATCCAGTGGAACAACCACTTTACAATAGTGCATCTAAATCTTTTAAGGGGGGGGGGGTTAGAAGGATTACTTTATCCTATCCTAGGTATTCATTAAAGAGGTGGGGTTTCAGGTGTCTCCGGAAGGTGGTGATTGACTCCGCTGTCCTGGCGTCATGAGGGAGCTTGTTCCACCATTGGGGTGCCAGAGCAGCGAACAGTTTTGACTGGGCTGAGCGGGAACTGTGCTTCCTCAGAGGTAGGGGGGCCAGCAGGCCAGAGGTGGATGAACGCAGTGCCCTTGTTTGGGTGTAGGGCCTGATCAGAGCCTGAAGGTATGGAGGTGCCGTTCCCTTCACAGCTCCGTAGGCAATCACCATGGTTTGTAGCGGATGCGAGCTTCAACTGGAAGCCAGTGGAGAGAGCGGAGGAGCGAGGTGACGTGAGAGAACTTGGGAAGGTTGAACACCAGACGGGCTGCGGCGTTCTGGATGAGTTGTAGGGGTTTAATGGCACAGGCAGGGAGCCCAGCCAACAGCGAGTTGCAGTAATCTAGACGGGAGATGACAAGTGCCTGGATTAGGACCTGCGCCGCTTCCTGTGTGAGGCAGGGTCGTACTCTGCGATATGTTGTAGAGCATGAACCTACAGGATCGGGTCACCGCCTTGATGTTAGTGGAGAACGACAGGGTGTTGTCCAGGATCACGCCAAGGTTCTTAGCACTCTGGGAGGAGGACACAAGGGAGTTCTCAACCGTGATGGCGAGATCATGGAACGGGCAGTCCTTCCCCGGGAGGAAGAGCAGCTCCGTCTTGCCGAGGTTCAGCTTGAGGTGGTGATCCGTCATCCACACTGATATGTCTGACAGACATGCAGAGATGCGATTCGCCGCCTGGTTATCAGAAGGGGGAAAGGAGAAGATTAATTGTGTGTCATCTGCATAGCAATGATAGGAGAGACCATGTGAGGATATGACAGAGCCAAGTGACTTGGTGTATAGCGAGAATAGGAGAGGGCCTAGAACAGAGCCCTGGGGGACACCAGTGGTGAGAGCGCATGGTGCGGAGACAAATTCTCGCCACGCCACCTGGTAGGAGCGACCTGTCAGGTAGGACGCAATCCAAGCGTGGGCCGCGCCGGAGATGCCCAACTCGGAGAGGGTGGAGAGGAGGATCTGATGGTTCACAGTATCAAAGGCAGCAGATAGGTCTAGAAGGATGAGAGCAGAGGAGAGAGAGTTAGCTTTAGCAGTGCGGAGAGCCTCCGTGACACAGAGAAGAGCAGTCTCAGTTGAATGCCCAGTCTTGAAACCTGACTGATTAGGATCAAGAAGGTCATTCTGAGAGAGATAGCAGGAGAGCTGGCCAAGGACGGCACGTTCAAGAGTTTTGGAGAGAAAAGAAAGAAGGGATACTGGTCTGTAGTTGTTGACATCGGCGGGATCGAGTGTAGGTTTTTTCAGAAGGGGTGCAACTCTCGCTCTCTTGAAGACGGAAGGGACGTAGCCAGCGGTCAAGGATGAGTTGATGAGCGAGGTGAGGTAGGGGAGAAGGTCTCCGGAAATGGTCTGGAGAAGAGAGGAGGGGATAGGGTCAAGTGGGCAGGTTGTTGGGCGGCCGGCCATCACAAGACGCGAGATTTCATCTGGAGAGAGAGGGGAGAAAGAGGTCAAAGCACAGGGTAGGGCAGTGTGAGCAGGACCAGCGGTGTCGTTTGACTTAGCAAACGAGGATCGGATATCGTCAACCTTCTTTTCAAAATGGTTGACGAAGTCATCCACAGAGAGGGAGGAGGGCGGGGGGGGGGAGGGGGAGGAGGATTCAGGAGGGAGGAGAAGGTAGCAAAGAGCTTCCTAGGGTTAGAGGCAGATGCTTGGAATTTAGAGTGGTAGAAAGTGGCTTTAGCAGCAGAGACAGAAGAGGAGAATGTAGAGAGGAGGGAGTGAAAGGATGCCAGGTCCGCAGGGAGGCGAGTTTTCCTCCATTTCCGCTCGGCTGCCCGGAGCCCTGTTCTGTGAGCTCATAGTGAGTCGTCGAGCCACGGAGCAGGAGGGGAGGACCGAGCCGGCCTGGAGGATAGGGGACAGAGAAAATCAAAGGATGCAGAAAGGGAGGAGAGGAGGGTTGAGGAGGCAGAATCAGGATATATATATATATATATATATATTATGTATGAATGTGCAAGTAGAGATAAAGGAGCAAGATAAATAAATTAATACACTATGGGGATGAGATTGTTGGATGGGCTATTTACAGATGGGCTATGTACAGGTGCAGGGATCTGTGAGCTGCTCTGACAGCTGGTGCTTAAAGCTAGTGAGGGAGATATGAGTCTCCAGCTTCAGTGATTTTTGCAGTTCGTTCCAGTCATTGGCAGCAGAGAACTGGAAGGAAAGGCGGCCAAAGGAAGAATTGGCTTTGGGGGTGACCAGTGAGATATACCTGCTGTGAGCTGAGATAAGGGGGGGCTTTACCTAGCAGAGAATTGTAGATGACCTGGAGCCAGTGGGTTTGGTGACAAATATGTATTGAGGGCCAGCCAACAAGAGCATTCAGGTCACAGTGGTGGGTAGTATATGGGGCTATGGGGACAAAACAGATGGCACTGTGATAGACAGTTTGCTGAGTAGAGTGTTGGAGGCTATTTCGTAAATGACATCGCCGAAGTCAAGGATCGGATAGTCAGTTTTATGAGGGTATTTTTGGCAGCATGAGTGGAGGAGCCTTTGTTGCAAAATAGGAAGCCAATTCTAGATTTAATTTTGGATTGGAGATGCTTAATGTGAGTCTGGAAGGAGAGTTTACAGTCTAACTAGACATCTAGGTATTTGTAGTTGTCCACATATTCTAAGTCAGAACCGTCCAGAGTAGTGATGCTAGTTGGGCGGGAGGGTATTGGCATCAATCGGTTGAAGAGCATGCACTTAGTTTTACTTGCACTTAAAAGCAGTTGGAGGCCTCGGAAGGAGTGTTGTATGGAATTGAAGCTCGTTTGGAGGTTTTGTTAGCACAGTGTCCAAAGAAGGGCCAGATGTATACAGTATGGTGTCGTCTGCGTAGAGGTGATCAGAGAATTACCAGCAGCAAGAGCGACATCATTGATATATACATTGAAAAGAGTCGGCCCGAGAATTGAACCCTGTGGTACCCCCATAGAGACTGCTGGACAACAGGCCCTCCGATTTGACACACTGAACTCTATCTGAGAAGTAGTTGGTGAACCAGGCGAGGCAGTCATTTGAGAAGCCAAGGCTATTGAGTCTGCCAATAAGAATAAGGGGATTGACAGTGTCGAAAGCCTTGGTCAGGTCGATGAAGACGGCTGCACAGTACTGTCTTTTATCGATGGCGGTTATGATATCGTTTAGAACCTTGAGCGTGGCTGAGGTGCACCCATGACCAGCTCGGAAACCAGGTTGCATAGCGGAGAAGGTACGGTGGGATTCGAAATGGTCAGTGATCTGTTTGTTAACTTGGCTTTCGAAGATTTTAGAAGGGCAGGGCAGGATGGATATAGGTCTATAACAGTTTGGGTATAGAGTGTCACACCCTTTGAAGAGGAAGATGACCGCGGCAGCTTTCCAATCTTTGGGGATCTCAGACGATATGAAAGAAAGGTTGAATAGGCTAGTAATAGGGGTTGCAACAATTTCGGCGGATCATTTTAGAAAGAGAGGGTCCAGATTATCTAGCCCAGCTGATTTGTAGGGATCCAGATTTTGCAGCTCTTTCAGAACATCAGCTGTCTAGATTTGGGTGAAGGAGAAGCGGGGGGCTTGGGAAAGTTGCTGCAGGGGGTGCTGAGATGTTGGCCCGGGGTAGGGGTAGCCAGGTGGAAAGCATGGCCAGCCGTTGAAAAATGCTTATTGAAATTCGCGATTATCGTACATTTATCGGTGGTGACAATGATTCCTATTCTCAGTGCAGTGGGCAGCTGGGAGGAGGTGCTCTTTTTCTCCATGGGCTTTACAGTGTCCCAAAACTTTTGGGAATTAGTGCTACTGTATGCAAATTTCTGTTTGGAAAAGCTAGCCTTTGTTTGCAACTGCACATGGGGACAAAGATCGTACTTTTTTGAGAAATGTCCTCTGGTCTGATGAAACAAAAAATAGAACTGTTTGGCCATAATGACCATTGTTATGTTAGGAGGAAAAAGGGGGAGGCTTGAAAGCCAAAGAACACCATCCCAACCGTGAAGCACGGGGATGGCAGCATCATGTTGTGGGGGTGTATAGCTGCATGAGGGACTGGTCCGCTTCACAAAATAGATGGCATCATGAGGCAGGACAATCTTGTGGATATATTGAAGCAACATCTCAAGACATCAGTCAGGAAGTTAAAGCTTGGTCGCAAATGGGTCTTCCAAATGGACAATGACCTCAAGCATACTTCCAACAGACACATCTCAACATCAAGACTGCGTGAATCAGGCCTTCATGGTCAAATTGCTGCAAAGAAACCACTACTAAAGGACACCAATAAGAAGAGACTTGCTTGGGCCAAGAAACACAAGCAATGGATATTAGACTGGTAGAAATCTGTCCGTTGGTTTGATGAGTCCAAATTTGAGATTTTTGGTTCCAACAGCCATGTCTTTGTGAGACGCAGAGTAGGTGAATGGATGACCTCTGCATGTGTTGTTCCCACCGTGAAGCATGGAGGAGGAGGTGTGATGGTGTGGGGGTGCTTTGCTGGGACACTGTCTGTGATTTATTTAGAATTCAAAGCACACTTAACCAGCATGGCTACCACAGAATTCTGCAGCGATACAGCATCCCATCTAGTTTGCGCTTAGTGGGGCTATCATTTGTTCTTCAACAGGACAATGATCCAACACACCTCCAGGATGTGTAAGGGCTATTTGACCAAAGAAGGAGAGTGGTGGAGTGCTGCCTCAGGTGACCTGGCCTGCACAATCACCCGACCTCAAACCTATTGAGATGGTTTGGAATGAGTTGGACCAAAGAGTAAAGGAAAAGTGCTCAGCATATGAGGGAACTCCTTCAAGACTGTTGGAAAAGCATTCCAGGTGAAGCTGGTTGAGCGAATGCCAAGAGTGTGCAAAGCTGTCATCAAGGCAAAGTGTGGCTGCTTTGAGGAATCTAAAATCTAAAATATATTTTGATTTGTTTAACACTTTTTTGGTTACTACATGATTCCATGTGTTATTTCATAATTTTGACATATTCAATATTATTCTACAATGTAGAAAAAAGTACAAATTAAGAAAAACCCTTGAATGAGTAGGTGTGTCCAAATTTTTGACTAGTACTGTATATATCAAATCAAATCAAATTGTATTAGTCACATGCGCCGAATACAACAGGTGTAGACCTTACAGTGAAATGCTTACTTACGAGCACCTAACCAACAGTGCAGTTTCAAAAAAAGAAATACGGATAAGAATAAGAGATAAAAGTAACAAGTAATTAAAGAGTAGCAGTAAAAAATAACAATATATACAGGGGGGTGCCTGTACAGAGTCAATGTGCGGGGGCACTGGTTAGTTGAGGTAGTATGTACATGTAGGTATATATACACACACACACACACACACACACACACACACACACACACACACACACACACACACACACACACTGAGTGCACAAAACATAAGGAACACCTTCCTAATATTGAGTTACACCACCTTCTGCCTTCAGAAAAGCCTCAATTCCTTGGGTCATGGGATGCTGGCCCATGATGACTCCAATGCTTCCCACAGTTGTGTCAAGTTGGCTGGATGTCCTTTGGGTGGTGGACCATTCTTGATACACATGGGAAACTGTTGATTGTGAAAAATCCATCAGTGTTGCAATTCTTGACACACTTAAACCGGTGCGCCTGGCACCTACTACCATTCCCCGTTCAAGGGCACTTAAGTTTTTTGCCTTGGCCATTCACCTTATGAATTGTATACATACACAATCCACGTCTCATTTGTCTCAAGGCTTACAAATTCTTCATCAACCTGTCTCCTCTCCTTCATCTACACTGACGGAAGTGGATTTAATAGGTGACATCAATAGGGGACCATAGCTTTTGCCTGGATTCACCTGGTCAGTCTATGTCAGGGGTGTCAAACTCATTCTATGGAGGGTGTTTGGTTTTTCCTTTCAATTAAGACCTAGACAACCAGGTGAGGGGAGTTCTTTACTAATTAGTGACCTTAATTCATCAATCAAGTACAAGGGAGTAGGAAAAATCTACAGACACTCTGCCCTCCGTGGAATGAATTTGACACGTGGTCTATGTCATGGAATGTTTTGTACACAGTTTATATTATCAGTCAACCAAAGGAGAAAGACATTGTATCATTTTAAAGGATACTGAAAGCATAGTCATCTAGTCCAAGAAAATCATCCAGCCCAAGCCACAAAATTACAGTATCTTAGTCTTGTGGCCAAGGAAATGTGAGCGAAGGTTTTTAATGAGGACCTTGGATATGTCCTTTGGAACCACAAACACAAGAGACTTGCTACCAGTAGAGGGCACCATGTGTCCTAATGGTCTTCCAGACTATGGTGAATGGTTAGATGGGGTGCCACGAACAGGGAATGGATACACTGTAATGTGGCATCCACTCAGCTTCAAACACGATCATATCTAGAAATCATTCCTAACTTAGATGTACGTGTATTCTGGGTATATGTTGTGAAACTGTTAGATATCACTTGTTAGATATTACTGCACTATCGGAGCTAGAAGCACAAGCATTTCGCTACAGCCACAATAACGTCTGCTAACCACGCGTATGTGACCAATAAAATTTGATTTGATTTGATTCAATATTATCTCTCAATGATAAATGAGGCCGAATGATAAAGCGACATTTCTGGGATACAGTTCTTCTATATGTAATATAGGCGTCTCCCTCCTCCCTCACCATCTCTACCCCCCAACTGTCCAATTGGGTCATAGGGGTTGTTGTTGGGGTGTGATTTACATTTTCACCCAAAAGGCCTCCCAGAGAGATTCCACGTTTTGAGCAATAACCCCTATTAGTCATGTTTTCAAACCAGAAGACTCCTTTGAATTGCAAAACATGATATGGGATTGATGCAGTAAAAAGTATTTGTTTTAATTTCCCTCTGTGCTAATTTGTTTTATTGTGCTATAAATATATGGTCTTGTAAAGCGCTAGCATCGACATTTACATATCTGTTGATGCTCATTCTTACTTAATTAGGCTCACTGGTTTGAAATTCCCATGAAATGCTTCTTTATCTTTTGTTTATTTCAGATCGATGTGTTAAATTCCAACGAGTTGTTTTCTAAATCCATGCTTGAAAGAGCAAACAGTGCTTTGAATACAAAATTAAACATACTTCACCTGTACATCAGTGACAATGCATTCTGCTGTGCATCTAAGTACAGGCCATGTGCATCTAAATGCTGTGTGTGGATGTCTCATATCCTTTATGTCTAGCGCTACACATGTTTTGTGATAATGCGCTGTATGTAAATGAATTGCCTGGCTATGCAGAGATGCCCCATTCATTCCTCTGCTGCTGGTGGTTCTCAGTGCTGTGCTGGTCTGAGCTAAAACAGCTGCCTCTACTGCCTTGCCTCCAGCTGCTTCTAAATATGGCCCTAGCATTAAGTTATTATCTGTTTAGGAGTCCATCACCAGGCCAACCTACTAGGTGTGCTAACTCCTCCAATGTTCTGCTATTGTTGAGGCTTCATTTGTTGCCTGGCTTTGATAAATTATTATGTGTGAGGATCTGGACTTGCTGTCTTACGCCAGTTGGACTGGTCTGTACAGTTAAATAAACATGTTGTATATTATGTAAAGAAAATAACAACCTTTTTACAAGAGTGGAATCATCTTTACATTCAATTGAGAATTGAGTGAAATCTATCATTTTCTTGTGACTTAGATAATTCTGCAAAGTGTCTAATTATTTCCCTAAAAATCCCAGTAGATGTATCATGCACACCATCTTCGTCTCACTGCTTTATTTAATTCCATGTAACTCAGGTGTGAGCATTATGCAAATGACATATTATTTGTGCAGTCATGTAGCCTATCTACATGCTTGTAGTTCATACTGTACATTCTATGTTTTGCAGCTATTGGAGGAAGGTAAATTAAGAATAATAATATAGCAGAATATATGCAGTTTGGTGGGATTGCATTAATCATAGGGCATTACATACAATGACTGTCAAGCTTCCCCTTTACGAGAAGAGTAAATGTGTGCTTACTCTGCGGTTGTTTGTATAGTGCAGTACTCTCTCGCGCTGAGTCGGATAGTACCCTCTCTGAGGAGGACATTTTTCTGATTGTACTGGCTCTTGTCTGGGACTAATCCAAACCCACACTGCCAGAAGAAGAACTACAATAGACAGACCGTGATTCATACTCTCGAAATCCAGCCTGTTTTAAAGCTGAGAGGTTATGGACAGAGCTGAGGCACTTTGTTTATTTGAAGTTATTGCTTAATTCACCATATAATGTTCCTCAACGTCTTTGGCATTGTCTCTCGTTTCATTTAGCAGTATTACTGCTTTTTAAAATGACGGAAATAAAACACATACAAGTAGCTATAAAAAAAACATTCTGTAACGATCGTCGTCGGGTCACGAGGAAGCGGACCAAAACGCAGCTGGGAGCGAACACATGTTTATTCTTTACACTGAAATAAACACGTACACAAAATCAAGAAAATGCCGATACGTTAACTGCTCTAAAACAAAGAGACAACACCCCACAAACAGCGTGGGGGGAAAAGGAACTTAAATGTGATCCCAATCAGAGACAACTAGCGACAGCTGTCTCTGATTGGGAATCGACAGAACCCAACATAGAAATAAACCACATAGAGCTAACACAAGGCTATAATGCAAACATAGAAAACAAACCAAGGAAAAATACCCAACATGACACACCCTGACCCAAAATACCCGAGTTCACCTGGTCAGGGCGTGACAGTACCCCCCCCCCCCAACGGTGCGTACTCCCGGCGCACCAAACTTAAGTCTATTAGGGGGGGGACCCGGGTGGGCGCCTCACCCTCGGTGGAGGCTCTGGCCCCGGGCGTGTTCTTTCCCCCGCCTCCACCTTAGCCCTACCCCTCTGGCCCGGACTGGACCACTGTGGAGCGGCATGCTCAGGCTCTGGAGCGGAGCCGTCGACCGGAACAGGATTGGGCACCGGTGGACCGGACACGGGCCGTGCCGGACTGGGAACAAGCACCACTGGCTTGGTGCGGGCAGCAGGAACGGGCCGGGCCAGACTGGGAACACGCACCACTGGCTTGGTGCGGGGAGCAGGAACGGGCCGGACTGGGGACACGCACCACTGACTTGGTGCGGGGAGCAGGGACGGGCCGGACAGGACTGTGGACACGCACCGTGGGCTTGGTGCGGGGAGCAGGGACGGGCCGGGCCGGACTGTGGACATGCACCATGGGCTTGGTGCGGGGAACAGGAACGGGCCGGACAGGACAATGGACACGCACCGTGGGCTTGGTGCGGGGAACAGGAACGGGCCGGACAGGACTGTGGACACGCACCGTGGGCTTGGTGCGGGGAACAGGGATGGGCCGGACAGGACTGGGGACACGCACCATTGACCTGGTGCGGGGAGCAGGGACGGGCCGGGCCGGACTGGGAACACGCACCACTGGCTTGGTGCAGGGAGCAGGAACGGGCCCGGCCGGACTGTGGACATGCACCGTGGGCTTAGTGCGGGGAACAGGGATGGGCCGGACAGGACTGGGGACACGCACCATTGACCTGGTGCGGGGAGCAGGGATGGGCCGGGCCGGACTGGGAACACGCACCACTGGCTTGGTGCGGGGAGCAGGAACGGGCCGGGCCGGACTGGGGACACGCACTGTGGGCTTGGTGCGGGGAGCAGGGACGGGCCAGACAGGACTGTGAACACGCACTGGTGAACTGAAGCGTGGAGCCGGTTTAGCCACTCGTCCTGGCTGGATGCCCATCCTAGCACGGCATGTGCTGGGCATGTCCACCGGACGCACCGGGCTGTGCGGGCGCACTGGCGACACAGCGCGCAACTCCGCTTCCCATGGCTTGGTGCGGGGAGCAGGGACGGGCGGGGCAGGACTGTGGACACGCACCGTGGACTTGGTGCGGGGAACAGGAATGGGCCAGACAGGACTGTGAACACGCACTGGTGAACTGAAGCGTGGAGCCGGTTTAGCCACTCGTCCTGGCTGGATGCCCATCCTAGCATGGCATGTGCTGGGCATGTCCACCGGACGCACCGGGCTGTGCGGGCGCACTGGCGACACAGCGCGCAACTCCGCATCCCATGGCTCCTCCTCCAGATCTTCCCTCAGCAGGTCCTCAATCAACCGCCTCATCTTCGTCTCCTCCTCCGCCGTCATCCCCCACGAGAGCAGTGGTCTGGGCTCTTCCACTGCCCTTCCGGACCACCCCATTAGCCCCCCCCAAAAAAATTATTGGGGGTGTCTTCCGGGCCTCCTTGACCGCCGCCTACGACTCCGTCCACCGGCTGGCATTACCTCCTCGACCTGGGAATCCTTTCGCCAGGGTCCTTTCCCCGACATGATCTCCTCCCAGGTCCAGAACTCCTTCCCCTCGCAAGCCCATCTCTCGCGCTCCTTATCCTCCCGCTGCTTGGTCCTGGTTTGGTGGGGTGTTCTGTAACGATCGTCATCGGGTGACGAGGAAGCGGACCAAAACGCAGCTGGGAGCGAACACACGTTTATTCTTTACACTGAAATAAACACGTACACAAAATCAAGAAAATGCCGATACGTTAACTGCTCTAAAACAAAGAGACAACACCCCACAAACAGCGTGGGGGAAAAAGGAACTTAAATGTGATCCCAATCAGAGACAACTAGCGACAGCTGTCTCTGATTGGGAATCGACAGAACCCAACATAGAAATAAACCACATAGAGCTAACACAAGGCTATAATGCAAACATAGAAAACAAACTAAGGAAAAATACCCAACATGACACACCCTGACCCCAAATACCCGAGTTCACCTGGTCAGGGCGTGACACATTCTGACATAAAGTAACCATTTAAACTTATTTTCTCAGTTAAGACGAGCTCTTATTAGGCTGTCAGCCAGAGAGGTGCTACTCTGAAGAAACCACAGCATTGCGTGAGTAAGGGCATTTCGTTTACCTCATAGCTGTGCACATATTCTCCTCTTTTGAAATCAATACATGTACTATACCCTGTAACACAGCAACAATAACAGAGGCAATGCCCATGCATGCAGGCTATTCAATACACCTTCATAATGTATGAGTAGTGGATAGGATACATGTTGAGGTTATGCATTAGTGAATTAGCATGTGACCCTACCATCAGGCTGGGAGCTCAGGGAAGGGACTGTGGCTGTCAGGGGCTGTTGGATGACCGGGTTCTGGCTGCTCTCCCAACTCACAGGGAGGTCTACAGACAGGCTGGGGTTAATCATCCCTACCTCTACCTCAGTCAGGAGAGACTCTACTTTACGCGTTGGGATTGCCATGTAGGGCTCCAAGGAAATCATTTCAGAGCTCCTGGTCTCCCTTATCTGCCATCTGTTTACAGAGAGGTAATAGAAAATACAGATTTCAATCACAAGGGCAAGTGTAAGATTGGTTTACGCTCAACTGGTTGCTCAGAGATAGCATTTTAGATATGCGGTTTTGGCATATGTTAGACTGGATCCTATCAGATTGGAACTTGTTGGGATTAAGGAAAGTGTATAAGGTGCAGGCGACAGTACCTTCTAGGCTGAGGTGTGAGTTGATGAGCAGATGACATTACCAGGGCCACTGTAGTCATCACAAGCCATTTTAAGTTAACCAGCACTTTCAATGCAAGTGATTAGTGTCATGCACACATGCATCGCATCACTCCCTTTGCTTACATATTTACATTTTACAGTTAATTGGCAAGCTTGTAAAAGCTATGGGCACTCTGTCAAACACCTTAGAAAATTCTCAGGTCACATCTGCCAGGCATTTCCATTCCAAGGCAATTACTCCTTACTATGAAATACTTTCCTGAGAAAACCAGGCAGTACCTGTGAAAATGCCTCTGTAATGAGGGCTGCTGGAGAAGCTCTTGAATGGATTGCCTTTCCACTGGCACTGCTAGCACGGCAACGCTGTCAATATGAAATTGTCTAGCTTCATCAACTTTCATGGCCTGGTGGAACCGAGCCAGCGTGTCCTGTGTAGCTGATAGCTCTGAGAGACTTTCAGCTGCCAGCTGTAACTCTCCATTGGCCTTAGGCTTCCTTCTCACTTGGCTTTCACAGGATAATGTAGCAGCACTTGTAGTCAGATGGAGATTGAGGAAATTAATAGGTGATAGGAGGGTGGCAGGTGAGAAGAAGAACATACTGTAAATGGATAGTGCATTTCTGGATAGTGTCTAGCAGGGCAAGGCAGTGCTCAAAATCATTTTTCATATGAGGTGGTGTGTAGCCTTAGTTTCTTCTCATCTGATTATGGCATTCTAAAAGTACATATGGAGGATATATGCTGGGTGTTCAAGCAAACAGTTTTATGAGAAAACAAATCTCCCCCTCACATCAGGATCAAGGTTAAATCCATTACTGGCCTCCATAAAGATCCCAGACAGACTATATATAGACCATGCCCCTACCACCACATGTGCTTGATGTTGGACAAAGATGTCCTTCTGAAGGCTACTCCTGCTGAAAGTTAAAATACTTCAAGGATTAGTTTTCCTCCTGAAGCTATTGCTGCTGCATGTGCAGTGGTGTAAAGTACTTAAGTACAAATACTTTAAAGTACTACTTAAGTAGTTATTTGAGTATCTGTACCTTACTTTAGTATTTATATTTTTGACTACTTTTACTTCACTACATTCCTAAAGAAAATAATGTACTTTTTACTCAATATATTTTCCCTGACACACAAAAGTACTGGTTACATTTTGAATGCTTAGCAGCACAGGTAATTGGTCCAATTCACACACTTATCAAGAGAACATCCCTGGTCATCTCCACTGCCTCTTATCGGGCAGATTCACTAAAGACAAATGCTTTATTTGTAAATTATGTCTGAGTGTTGTAGTGTGGCCCTGGCTATCCCTGAATACAAAATAAACAATATTATTGTCCGTTTGGTTGGCTTAATATAACAAATAAGAAATTACTTATACTTTTACTTTTGATACTTAAGTATATTTTAGCAATTACATTTCATTTTGATACTTAAGTATATTTAAAACCAAATACTTTTAGACTTTTACTTAAGTAGTATTTTACTTTTACTTGAGTCATTTTATAGTAAGGTATCTTTACTTTTACTCAAGTATGACAATTGATTACATTTCCACCACTGTGCATGTGAAAACTGAAAAAGACACTAACAACTAAATGCAATGCTAATGTTTCATTTGTAGACAATGTTGCATTTCATACAGACTTTGATTGCAACTCAGTTAAATGCTAACTTGTAGCCTATAATAGAACATGTACTCTATGTAAGTAGAAGCATGGTACGTTTATTCTATTTGCATAGCATGTTGTAGGCTATAATAATTTCATGACAAGGCAGTACTATTTTGATGTTGGCCTACTTATAACCTTCAGAACAGGCTCCCATTTCCACATAGTGATACCTTAGAAAGAGCTTCTGCTTTTGTTTCCTTCGTAGAAGACACAATGACCCTCTATTTCTCCCATGTGACTTATTGAGTGAGGAGGATCAATGTGTTTTGGAATCCCAATCAATGGTCGTGTTGTAGGATGTAGGCATTGATTGGTGGTAGATCAGACTGTATTAAATAACAAAGGACTTGGATTATCTCCAGGGTAGTCTCAGATCATGCGTGTGTGCGTGCGTGCACAAGTCTGACAAGCTTTTTGTTGCAAGCTTTGTCAACTAGGTGTGCATGTCAATCAGGATCTATCTTAATGTCCTTGTTACAGAGAAGAGCTAACATTAAACCATGAAAGCAAATTTGGCTAACTGGATATTTGGAAATGAAATATGAATGAATCACAGTACACTTTTTGCTGTCTTTTATCTGAATCTGCAAGTGTCAATACGAGGAGTTCAGTTTAAGCTAGAAAAGCATTGGTCTTTCAAGGATGCATGTTTGCATTTTGCAACAGGTTTAAACACAGTCCATCCACCCCATGCCTTATTTTACCATCCTTCGACACATGGCTCAATCCTATGGGGGTATTGAATAGAGTTCTAGAAGCTGGGTTAAAAGAAAAGATTAGACATGCTGTGTTAGATTTGACGTGAGTGTGCTCAACACTCAATCCATGCCACGTAGAAGGTACCTACTCTGGGACAAAGTAACATTAATGCCTACAGGACATTTGTATGTGTGCATAGACACTTTTTACTCTGTCAACAGCGGTTTGATGCAGATCTGAGGTGAAACATTTCCAGGATTTGGAAATGGAATGTTAACGGGTAAGATCTTCAGGGCCGTGTCTTATGTTTCTCCTAGATTTTTGTCACACCTTGTTTGCATGTGGGTTTGGGTGAGTGTCCCCTTGGGAGATGGACTGCAGTCGAATCAGGCCAAACTCGGCTTTCAACACTGAATAAATATATTCTCAAAAAGTCATCCAGTTTGCAATAAGGCACGAAAGTAATACTGCAAAAAATTGGGCAAAAAATGTAACTATTTGTCCTGAATACAAAGCATTATGTTTGGGGCAAATCCAACACAGCACAAAACTGACTACCACTCTTCATATTTTGATGCATGGTGGTAGCTGCATCATGTTATGGGTATGCTTGTCATCTGCAAGGATTAGAGAGTTATTTACAATAAAAAATAAATGTAATAGCACTGGCAAAATCCTAGAGGAAAACCTGGTTCAGTCTACTTTCCAACAGACACTGGGAGACACATTCCCACCTGTCTATATAAGGTCCCACAGTTGACAGTGCATGTCAGAGAAAAAAACAAGCCATGAGGTCAAAGGAATTGTCCGTAGAGCTCCAAGACAGGATTGTGTCGAGGCATAGATCTGGGGAAGGTTACCAAAAATCTTCTGCAGCATTGAAGGTCCCCAAGAACACAGTGGCCTCCATCATACCTAAATGGAAGAAGTTTGGAAGCACCAAGATTCTTCCTATAGCTAGCCATCCGGCCAAACTGAGCAATCAGGGGGGATGGGCCTTGGTCAGGGAGGTGACCAAGAACCCAATGGTCCCTCTGACAGAGCTCCAGAGTTCATCGGTGGAGATGGGAGATCCTTCCAGAAGGACAACCATCTCTGCAGCACCACCAATCAGGTGGTAGAGTGGCCAGAGGGAAGCCACTCCTTAGTAAAAGGCACATGACAGCCTGCTTGGAGTTTGCTAAAAGGCACCTAAAGACTCTCAGACTGTGAGAAACAAGATTCTCTGGTCTGATGAAATCAACATTGAACTCTTTGGCCTGAATGCCAAGCTCCACGTCTGGAGTAAACCTGGCACAATCCCTATGGTGAAGCATGGTGGTGGTAGCATCATGCTGTGGGGATATTTTTCAGTGGCAGATATTGGGAGACTAGTCAGGATCGAAGCAAAGATGAACGGAGTAAAGTACAGAGAGATCCTTGATGATAACCTGCTCCAGAGCACTCAGGACATCAGACTTGGGTGAAGGTTCACCTTCCAACAGGACAACGACCCTAAGCACACAGCCAAGACAACGCAGGAGTGGCTTCGGGACAAGTCTCTGAATGTCCTTGAGTGGCCCAGCCACTCAAGTTTCTAAAAACCTGTTTTTGATTTGTCGTTATGGCGTATTGTGTGTAAATTGATGAGGGGAAAAAACTATTTCATACAGTTTAGAATGATGCTGTAATGTAAAAGAATTTGGAAAAAGTCAAAGTGTCTGAATACTTTCTGAAGGCACTGTACATTACTCTTACAGAATTTCTACGTGGGCAAGGACATTGGAAATGTAATCAAAGCATATTAGATGTCAACTTGTTTTTAACCGGTACAGAAGAATTTATAACTGACTTTTTCCGACATAACGCAGGTACAGCAGATCCCCTTATTGTATGGGACACTTTTAAATGTGCCTTTAGATGCCATGCAATTCAATACTCATATTTAAAATGTAGGTCAAAGGAGTTCATATTAACAAACTTGTACACTGGACTGAAAATCCCCATAGACCCCACCAACCAGGGATACTGTATTTCTTTCATGATAGAATGTGCACACTGTGAAGGTGATAGTGATGCATTTAGGAGAAGTGTTTACACTTCCTCCAGGCTGCAGGAGTGCTCCAGGGAAAATGTGGCATTTTATATATATGTGAGGATGGTTCTTCTAGCCTATGAATCTGGACTTGGTTATGCACCTCTAAAGAAAATAAACAGTCCTAGGGATTCCTTCCTTGCGACTCAGCTCATATCAGAGACATGACAGGAGAATGGCAGGTAAACAAAAAAGGAGAGTAGCCCATTATGCTCAGGTGACTTGCTGTGTATAAATAATATGTATTTCCTTGTTCCAGCAAACGTATTCAAAGTGACCAAAACACAGTGATAGCAAAACATAACTATACAAGGAGAATGTCACATAGGCCTACAGTGTCATAGGGCTGTAGCCTACTGTGATTACTGAGAAATTAGCTTTACATAAAGTAAATTCATGCTGATATGCTAATATTTACATAGGGTAACATGCTGATATTTTGTCCTGCAGTTATGACTGTAATGTCGACAGACATAATAAATACTCCCCCCCCCCCACTTTAGTTGCAGAGATTCAGAGAGGGCTACAGTCAACTGATAGTGCTGCAAGTTGCTGAAGGAGGATGAGGATACCATCATAGACATTCATGTATACTTTGATGGCACTTGGCACAAGAGAGGGTTTACTTCCAACTACGGGATAGGTGTGTGCATTGGTGCTGGTACCAGCGAGCCCTAGAAAATGGTGAAGATCTACCCAGTCACAAAAACCATGGAGGCCATAAATTTTTTAAACCTCCTGTTATGTTGTGGGTCAATTTGACCCATTTCCACTTTTGAGTTACTAGTTAACCTCTCTTTTTCTCCATGAAATTAAATGACTTTTCCTCATTTAGGGTCACGAACCTAACTTCAAAATGTGGACACACTGATGTGTTGTGGAATGTCTTTGCAGATTTTGTATACAAACATGATGTTGTGGGTCATTTTGACCCGGATGCTTTCATGTGTATACATATTTGCACAGGTCCAAAATAAACAAGTGTCTTTGATGTATTTAGCTTTGACTGGTTCTGATTGCACTTTTATAATTATGTTTTGGTGAAAAGGAACTTCCCAAGTTTCTCCTTCTCAGTGTGAGAGCAGCAGATCTCTGACACAGACAGTCAAAAATGAGCTCCAAAAGATTTTCAGTCAATGAAGACTTATCACAAATTCTGGACTGTGACAGTGAAATACAAGAAGAGGTTTCAGAGATAGAGGATAATGCTGTTGATGATCCGATTGGTAATTTTTCTTTGGTGAAGAGGATTCAGAGGAGGACTCCGCCATACCATCTCCTCCATCAGATGAGAGAGAGAGCATACAACAACCATCATCCAGAGAAGAGAGGACATAGAAGTCTAAAGATGGTAATATAGAATGGTCACTGTCACCACAACGAAGTCAAGGTAGACTGTCAGCTTCCAATGTAATCAAAATTGTTCCAGGGTCTACATAATTTGCTCTGCCCCCCTTGCCAAGACAGTATAACCAGCACCACTTGTGTAGAATGCAATAAATACATCTGCAGACAGCACACAGGTACATTGTGTTCAACATGTGGAGAGAAAGACTGATGTGATCATTTTGACCAATAGGGTCAAATCACACCTAAGTGTTAATGTTACTGGGACATACAAAAGAAATGCTTACTTGGGGAAACAGAAAATGCTTGTTTGTGAGAAATATGTTTCACAAATTGTTCTTAAATATAGCGTTTTTGAAATCAAATGTTCTTGTGTTTCTTCTTTCTGAAAGGTCTGACAAGACAAAATAAAGTTTAGTCTGTTTTTACTTGATTCTTTGACTGTTTTAAGTGTGTTTAAACTGTGTGGGTCAATCTGACCCATACCACAATGGATGTCATTTTTTTTCAGCAAAGCACAAGGGTTAATAGAGAGATTGCACAGAAAATGGTACCTGTTTATCATAAGATAAACTCCTCAAAAGAATGTAGCACGGAGGAACCCAGAATGCAAATGAATGTCTGAACTCTGTAATATGTCTTTGTGGGCAAAAATATGGCAGTTGCCACATTCAATGAGGGAGCCACTGCTATATCAAATGTGATGGACAAATTGTGGCTTGACAGCACTATGGTGACACTGAAAGCAATCAGAGAGGAGTTGTAAGAGCTGATGCCGCTTCAATGGACTGGGCCAAGCATAGGCGCAGGTCCCATGACAGTCAAGAAAGTAAAGCGGCACAAGCAACAACTCAAAGAGGGCCTTACATATGGGGCAGGCATAGCTGCTTAATGTTCAGTACATTTCAACAGCCATACAAAATCCTTGTATGTGACAAATTGAGCAAAGTTTTATGAAAATATGTCCAAACTGCAGATTTGCCCAACAGACCGGTAGTCAAAGCATATGCTCTATTGCTTGAAAGAAATGTATTACATGTGCAAATGTATTTGTAAAATGTATATTGTATGTTTATTTGTCAGTTTATAAGTGATATATGAATAAAAGTTTAATTAATGTGACATAAATGGTCATATTTATGGAAAGTACATTTTAATTGCATTAGCCTATCTTTATCGGCCATTTCTCAAAATGACATGTTCCCCGTGTGCCAATTAATTTTTCTCAGTCTTCAAAGGACATACATTCACCTTATTCCACACACAGGTTCTTAGGTCTTTTAGTCAGACTTTTACAGAGGATATCTTGTGTCGTTTTGACTTTATGTGTAATTTTATCTGTAAATATATGCAAAATATGCATCTGTCATACATGTTTTTTTTATAATTCCATGAAATGACAATATTTTGATAAACTAATCTGTAGAAGTTTGACCATTGAGTGGCTTATGACAATAAAACTAAAACAAACATTCTGCCTTGAAGCAATTTGTTGAAAAACGGATTATCAAGAATGAGTTTTTTTTGCATATTTTAATTTTAAAATATAATAATAATATATTGTATTTACGTATACTTTCAACTGGTAAAGCTTCAGTCTGACGAGAGTAAAGGAAAAAAAAAAATCCCTATCAGCCTGTGCTGCCTGACCTTAATCTTCAAAATAGAAATGCTACCAAAAATGATTTGCTGAAATTGTTACAAATGAGTCACCCATGATTCACCAAACAATATTTTGAAAGAGGAAGCAAAGTACTTTAAGCATATGTTTTAGTTTCAGTTTCCTCCATCAACACTAACCGAAGTGAATTGTACGGATTTCTTTTCTATTAATGATGTAAAATTAACAGCTGTACAGAAAGACTCATGTGAAGGCCATATTACAGTGGAGGAACTTCTTGATGGAATTAAATCCTTCAATTCTGGGAAAACTCCAGGGCTGGATGGCATATCAGGTGAGATATACCAAACCATTTTGATTTACTCAGAGGACCGTTATTAGCATGTTTTAACCACTCCTATAAAAATGGTAGATTATCAGATACTCAACATGAAGGACTGATTTAATTATTACTGAAATAGGACCAAGTCTATTAAAATAATTGGACGACCCTTACACTTCAGTGTTGTGATGCAGAAATTCTAGCAAAATTTGTAGAGCATAGAATAAAAAAAGGTATTGTTGGATATTTTTCATCCTAATCAGACAAGGTTTTTTACATGGACGATACATTGGAGATAATATAATACAAGTACTGGAAACAATAGAACACTATGACAAATTTGGGAAACCAGGCCTGGTATTCATAGCTGAATTTGGAAAGGCTTTTGATAAAATATGATTTTAATTTCTATATAAATACCTGGAATATTTCAATTTTGGAAAATGTCTAATACAATGGGTAATGTTATGTATAGTAACCATAGGTGTACATTTGTAAATAATGTGTACTTTTAAGAATGTATTAAACTGTCATGATGAGTTAAACAAGGTTGTCCAATATCGGCCATCAAAATGTAAGTTATTAATATTAGATTCAATAACAATATCAAGGGGCTAGAAATGTATGGCTTAAAAAACAAAGATCGCATGATTCATGTTTTCTTTTAAATCCACAATTTGGATCCCTCCATAGCCTCATAAAGGATCTACATAGTTTTTCTAACCTCTCTGGATTACAATCATAATTATGAAAAGGGTACTATATTATGTATTGGATCACTAAGTGGACATACTCAGTGTTCAAATTCCGAAAGAAAGAAAGGATCTCACTACAATACATTTGTATAGAAAGTTAGCAAAAATAAGATCTTGCTACCATGGAAAGAAAAATACCTGTCTATTTGTGGAAAAATCAACCAGGTTAACTCCTTAGTCAAATCCGTAGTGTATATCTTTTTATATATTTTTCTTCGCATATCTTTTTTATATTTTTCTAAATCTCAACTTCAAAATACTCTCCTACCCAATGTGGTGTGGATCTGTTTTTTGTAAAGTATTTTTATTTACCTCGGAACTGGAATCCCCCAACAGAAGCTAGCCAGCTCATTAGCTACTAGCTAGTAGTCAGCTAACCACTGCTAGCGGTCATCAGCTAACCTTTAGCTCGGAAAGCTCTCGCCAGTTTGTACAACGCGATTCAAACCAGAGCATACCGGACCTATTTTCACTCCATATCCCCGGATTCCTACCGCAAGCTCTGAACCTTTTCACCTGGATCATCGCAGCAAGCTAGCTGCAATCTGAGTGACTGCTCCCGAAGCAAGCATCAGTTAGCCTGGAGCTAGCCCATGCTAGGTCCATCTCCCGGCAAACTGAAGAGGCCCATCAGCCACTCCTGGGCTACAATACCCAGACCACTTCTACTGCCAGTACGGGGCACGGAACCTCGCCGATCTTTCACGACTGGACTACCGACGTAATCTGCTCGAGGGGGTACTTAACTGGCCCCTACGTCGCAATGTCCCCTGAATGCACATCTGCTAGCCTGCTAGCCGCGGCCCACTAGCTGTCTAGAGCATATCGGACTGTTAGCTAACAGGCCCATCGGCCAATTTCTCGGGCCACTAAACCTATTTTGCCAATTGGCCTGTGCCCCTTTTACTCAACGAAGCCCTGCTTATCCATCACGACTGGACTACCGACGTAATCTGCCCAAGGGTTTTTTTCCAACATGCCCCTCCATCGCGAAGTCCCCTGCATGCTAGCCTGCTAGCCGCGGCCCGCTAGCTCTCTAGAGCATATTGGACTGTTAGCTGAATAGATCCATCGGCCAATTTCATGGGCCACTATACTTATTTTGCCAATTGGACTTGGACCCCTCTGCTACTCGGAACCCTACTAATCCATCACGACTGGTCTATCGAATCCCTCTAAGGCCCTTCTGCTAGCTTGCTAGCCCCGGCCTGCTAGCTGTCTGAATTGCCGTGTTTCCAGCCAGCCCAACCACTCACTGGACCCCTATGATCACTCGGCTACGCATGCCTCTCCCTAATATCAAAATGCCTTGTCCATTACTGTCCTGGTTAGTGATTATTGTCTTATTTCACAGTTTTAAACGTCTCTAGAGACAATATCTATCTCATCATTACTCAATGCCAAGTTTTACCTCCAATGTACTCACTTCCTACCATACCTTTCTCTGTTCATTATGCCTTGAATCTATTCTATCGTGCCCAGAAACCTGCTCCTTGTACTCTCTGTTCCGAACATACTAGATGACCAGTTCTGATAGCCTTTAGCCGTACCCTTATCGTACTCCTCCTCTGTTTCTCTGGTGATGTAGAGGTTAATCCAGGCCCTGCAATGCCGAGCTCCACTCCTACTCCCCAGGTGCTCTCATTTGTTGACTTCTGTAACCGTAAAAGCCTTGGTTTCATGCATGTTAACATTAGAAGCCTCCTCCCTAAGTTTGTTTTAATCACTGCTTTAGCACACTCTGCCAACCCAGATGTCCTAGCCGTGTCTGAATCCTGGCTTAGGAAGACATCCAAAACCCCTGAAATTTCCATCCCTAACTATAACATTTTCCGACAAGAGAACTGCCAAAGGGGGCGGTGTTGCAATCTACGGCAGAGATAGCCTGCAGAGTTCTGCCTTACTATCCAGGTCTGTACCCAAACAATTTAAGCTTCTACTTTTAAAAATCCACCATTCCAGAAACAAGTCTCTCACCATTGCCGCTTGCTATAGACCACCCTCTGCCCCCAGCTGTGCCCTGGACACCATATGTGAAATGATTACCCCCATCTATCTTCAGAGCTCGTGCTGCTAGGTGACCTAAACTGGGGCATGCTTAACAACCCGGCCATCCTACAATCTAAGCTTGATGCCCTCAATCTCACACAAATGATCAATGAACCAACCAGGTACAACTCCAAATCCGTAAACACGGCCACCCTCTTAGATATCATCCTAACCAACATGCTCTCCAAATACACCTCTGCTGTTTTCAAACAAGATCTCAGCGATCACTGCCTCATTGCCTGCATCCGTAATGGGTCTGCTGTCAAATGACCACCCCTCATCACTGTCAAACGCTCCCTAAAACACTTCAGCGAGCAGGCCTTTCTAATCGACCTGGCACGGGTATCCTGGAAGGATATTGACCTCATCCAGTCAGTAGAGGATGCCTGGTTATTCTTTAAAGGTGCCTTCCTCACCATCTGAAATAATTATGCCCCATTCAAAAAATGTAGAACCAGGAACAGATATAACCCTTGCTTCTCTTCAGACTTGACTTCCCTTGACCAGCACAAAAACATCCTGTGTGTCGCGCCCTGACCTTAGAGTTCCTTTTTATGTCTCTAGTTTGGGTTGGTCAGGGCATGAGTTGGGGTGAGCATTCTATGTTCCCTATCTATGTTTTGTATTTCTGTGTTTTCTGGCCTTGTATGGCTCTCAATCAGGGACAGCTGTACATCGTTGTCGCTGATTGGGAGCCATACTTAGGTAGCCCTTTTCCACCTGTCTGAGTGGGAAGTTGTTTTTGCATTGCTGTGAGAAGCCTGCGAAACTGTTTGTTCGTTGTGTTGCTTTTTGTTCTGGTTTTTGCTGGTTCACCATTGATATTAAAATATGATGAACCCAACCCACGCTGCGCCTTGGTCTCATTCCATTAATGGACATTACACTGGTGTACTGCATTAGCATCGAATAGCCCCTGAGATAGGCAACTTTTCAGGGAAGTTAGGAACCAATATACACAGGCAGTTAGGAAAGCTAAGGCTAGCTTTTACAAACACAAATGTGCATTCTGTAGCACAAACTCAAAAAAGTTCTGCGACACTGTAAAGTCCATGGAGAATAAGAGAACCTCCTCCCAGCTGACCCCTGCACTGAGGCTAGGAAACACTGTCACCACCGATAAATCCACTATAATTGAGAATTTCAATAAGCATTTTTCTAAGGCTGGCCATGCTTTCCACCTGGCTACCCCTACCCCGGTCAACAGCCCTGCACCCCCCACAGCAACTCGCCCAAGCCTCCCCATTTCTCCTTCACCCAAATCCAGATAGCTGATGTTCTGAAAGAGCTGCAAAATCTGGACCCCCAACAAATCAGCCGGGCTAGACAATCTGGACCCTCTCTTTCTATAATGATCTGCCGAAATTCTTGCAACCCCTATTACTAGCCTGTTCAACCTCTCTTTCATATTGTCTGAAATTCCAAAAGATTGGAAAGCTGCTGCGGTCATCCCCCTCTTCAAAGGGGGAGACACTCTAGACCCAAACTGCTACAGACCTATATATATATCCTACCCTGCCTTTCGAAAGTCTTCGAAAGCCAAGTTAACTAACAGATCACCGACCATTTCGAAACCCACAGTACCTTCTCCGCTATGCAATCCGGTTTCAGAGCTGGTCATGGGTGCACCTCAGCCACGTTCAAGGTCCTTAACGATATCATAACCGCCATCGATAAGAGACATTACTGTGCAGCCGTATTCATCGACCTGGCCAAGGCTTTTTCGACTCTGTCAATCACCACATTCTTATCGGCAGACTCAACAGCCTTGGTTTCTCAAATGATTGCCTCGCCTGGTTCACCAACTACTTCTCTGATAGAGTTCAGTGTGTCAAATCGGAGGGCCTGTTGTCCGGACCTCTGGCCATCTCCATGGGGGTGCCACCGGGTTCAATTCTCGGGCCGACTCTCTTCTCTGTATACATCAATGATGTCGCTCTTGCTGCTGGTGATTCTCTGATCCACCTCTACGCAGACGACACCATTCTGTATACCTCTGGCCCTTCTTTGGACACTGTGTTAACGTGTCTGGGCTAGGGTGCAGTATTTTCATGGCTGGATGAAAAACGTACCCAATTTAAAAAGGTTACTACTCTGGCCCAGAAACTAGAATATGCATATTATTATTAGGAGATTTGGATAGAAAACACTCGGAAGTTTCTAAAACTGTTTGAATGGTGTCTGTGAGTACAACAGAACTCATATGCAGGCAAAAACCTGAGAAAAATCCAAGCAGGAAGTGAAAAGTCTGAGAATTGTAGTTCTTCTTTTGATTCTCTATTGAAGCTACAGTGTCTGTGGGTTACGTTGCACTTCCTAAGGCTTCCATTGGCTGTCTAAAGCCTTCAGAAAGTGGTTTGAGCATTTTCCTGTCACTGGGCAGATAATAGGAGCTCAGTTACTGAGTGGTCTGCCTGGCAACAAAGGGATTGGATATGCTTGGTTCCACGAGCGCGCCCCGCTTTCTTTTTCTTCTTGAATGAATATGCTATTGCCCGGCTGGAATATTATTGCAATTTTACTTAAAAAATACCATAAAGATTGATTTTAAACAGCGTTTGACATGCTTCTAAGGACGGTAATGGAACATTTTGACTTTTCGTCTCTCGTTCCGCACTCGCGTGTTATGCTTTTGGATAAGTGATCTGTACGCACAAACAAAACGGAGGTATTTGGACATAAATATGGATTATTTGGAACAAAACCAACATTTCTTGTGGAAGTATCAGTCCTGGGAGTGCATTCTGACAAAGATCAGCAAAGGTAATACACTATTTCTAATACTAATTCTGAGTTTAGGATGCCCCGAATTTGGCGGGTGTCTGAATAGCTCGCCGTGATGGCTGAGCTATGTACTCAGAATATTGAAAAATGTGCTTTCTCCGTAAAGCTATTTTAAAATCTGACACAGCGTTTGCATAAAGGAGTTGTCTATCTATAATTCTTAAAATATTTGTTCTATATTTTGTCAACGTTATGATGAGTATTTTTGTAAATTGATGTGCACATTCACCGGACGTTTTGGTGGGAATACATTTTCTGAACATCACGCGCCAATGTAAAATGCTGTTTTTGGATATAAATATGAACTTTATGGAACAAAACACACATGTATTGTGTAACATAATGTCCTAGGAGTGTCATCTGATGAAGATCGTCAAAGGTTAGTGCTTCATTTCGCTGTGTTTTGGGTTTTATTGTCCTTGCTTGGAAAATGGCTGTGTGATTATTTTTGTCTATGTACTCTCCTAACATAATCTAATGTTTTGCTTTCGCTGTAAAGCTCTTTTGAAATCAGACAATGTGGTTACATCAAGGAGAAGTGTATCTTTAAAATGGTGTAAAATAGTTGTATGTTTGAGAAAGTTGAATTATGACATTTTGTTGTTTTTTAATTTGCCGCCCTTCTATGGGCTAGCGTCCCACGTAGCCCATAGAAGTTAACCAACCTCCAGATGAGCTTCAATGCCATACAACTCTCCTTCCGAGGCCTCCAACTGCTCTTAAATGCAAGAAAAACTAAAACTGCATGCCCATCCAGCATCACTACTCTGGACGGTTCTGACCTAGAATATGTGAACAACTACAAATACCTAGATGTCTGGTTAGACTGTAAACTCTCCTTCCAGACAAGCATCTCCAATCCAAAATGAAATCTAGAATCGGCTTCCTATTTCGCAACAAAGCATCCTTCACTCATGCTGCCAAACATACCCTTGTAAAACTGACCATCCTACCGATCCTCGAATTCGGCGATATCATTTACAAAATAGCCTCCATCACTCTACTCAACAAATTGGATGCAGTCTATCACAGTGGCCACCCACCACTGCGACCTGTATGCTCTCGTTGGCTGGCCCTCGCTTCATACTCGTCGCCAAACCCACTGGCTCCAGGTCATCTACAAGTCTCTGCTAGGTAAAGCCCCGCCTTATCTCAGCTCCCTGGTCACCATAGCAGCACCCACCCGTTGCATGCGCTTCAGCAGGTATATCTCACTGGTCACCCCCAAAGCCAATTCTTCCTTTGGCCGCCTTTCCTTCCAGTTCTCTGCTGCCAATGACTGGAACCAACTGCAAAAATCACTGAAGCTGGAGACTCAGATCTCCCTCACTAGCTTTAAGCACCAGCTCTCAGAGCAGCTCACAGATCACCGCACCTGTACATTGCCCATCTGTAAATAGCCCATCCAACTACCTAATCCCCAGACTGTAGTTATTTATTTATCTTGCACCTTTGCACCCCAATATTTCTACTTGCACATTCATCTTCTGCACATCTACCATTCCAGTGTTTAATTGCTATATTGTAATTACTTTGCCACCATGGCCTATTTATTGCCTTACCTCCCTTATCCTATCTCATTTGCACATACTGTATATAGACTTTTTCTACTGTATTATTGGCTGTATGTTTGTTTATTCCATGTGTAACTCTGTGTTGTTGTATGTGTCGAACTGCTTTGCTTTATCTTGGCCAGGCCGCAGTTGTAAATGAGTACTTGTTCTCAACTAGCCTACCTGCTTAAATAAAGGTGAAATAAAAATAAATAAATAAAAATATCCCAGGTTACCTATTTGCTTATAGCCTTGCCTACACCTTGTGACATATTTTTGTTATTATGTGAGCAAACAATATTCCATTTTCTTTGGAACGGCAAGCCAGACAAAATTGAACGAGCGTATTTATAAAAGGAGTATGAATTCGGAGGGCAGAAATGATTAAATATTAAAGTATTAGACCTCTAACTAAAGGCTTAAGTCATACAAAAGTTATACTTAATTCTGAACTGGTTCTCTAGGAGATTAGTAAGAATGTCTTACCCCATTTTCAAGAATGGCCTTTTTCCCTTTATACAGAAAACAACCTCTCACCCTCGGTTATTTGAAAATATCTATTTTTATGAAATAAGCCAGAGAAATTTGGTTGCAATTTCAGTTTAATCCAGCAGAAAAGACAGAACAAATATTACAAAAACTACTATGGTTAAACTCAAATATACTAATTGATTAAAAAAACGTATTTTAGATTATTCTTTTTTTTAAACGGTATAATTTTTGTAAATTATATAATAAATAGGACTGGTGGAGTTATATCACACATGCAGCTAACAAAAATATATGGAAATGTCTGCTCTAATCAAAATTACAACCAACTAATTGCAGCATTACTGCAAAAATGGAAGAGGCAAGTGGAAGGGGAAAAAGTAAGGAACTTGTCTGTCGGCCCTGCATTAAAGACCAAATATTTTTAAGGAAAATTGTGATAAATAAAAAAGTTTAGCAGTTACATTTAAGGACCAAAAAAGGACAGCTGTGGCATACAAATTACAAAATAATTGGGAAGAGATTTTCGATGTACCGATTCCATGGCACATGGTTTATGAACTGGTATACAATACAACGCCGGATTCAAAACTTTGTTTTTCCATTAAAATTATTATACGCAATTCTTGCAACAAATAGAATATTATATATATGTACACTGCTCAAAAAAATAAAGGGAACACTTAAACAACCCAATGTATCTCCAAGTCAACTACACTTCTGTGAAATCAAACTGTCCACTTAGGAAGCAACACTGATTGACAATAAATTTCACATGCTGTTGTGCAAATGGAATAGACAACAGGTGGAAATTATAGGCAATTAGCAAGACACCCCCAATAAAGGAGTGGTTCTGCAGGTGGTGACCACAGACCACTTCTCAGTTCCTATGCTTCCTGGCTGATGTTTTGGTCACTTTTGAATGCTTTCACTCTAGTGGTAGCATGAGACGGAGTCTACAACCCACACAAGTGGCTCAGTCAGTGCAGCTCATCCAGGATGGCACATCAATGTGAGCTGTGGCAAGAAGGTTTGCTGTGTCGGTCAGCGTAGTGTCCAGAGCATGGAGGCACTACCAGTAGAGGCCAGTACATCAGGAGACATGGAGGAGGCTGTAGTAGGGGAACAACCCAGCAGCAGGACCGCTACCTCCGCCTTTGTGCAAGGAGGAGCAGGAGGCGCACTGCCAGAGCCCTGCAAAATGACCTCCAGCAGGCCACAAATGTGCATGTGTCTGCTCAAATGGTCAGAAACAGACTCCATGAGGGTGGTATGAGGGCCCGACGTCCACAGGTGGGGGTTGTGCTTACAGCCCAACACCGTGCAGGACGTTTGGCATTTGCCAGAGAACACCAAGATTGGCAAATTCGCCACTGGCGCCCTGTGCTCTTCACAGATGAAAGCAGGTTCACACTGAGCACATGTGACAGACGTGACAGAGTCTGGAGACGCCGTGGAGAACATTCTGCTGCCTGCAACATCCTCCAGCATGACCAGTTTGGCGGTGGGTCAGTCATGGTGTGGGGTAGCATTTCTTTGGGGGGCCGCACAGTCCTCCATGTGCTCGCCAGTGGTAGCCTGACTGCCATTAGGTACCGAAATGAGATCCTCAGAACCCTTGTGAGACCATATGCTGGTGCGGTTGGCCCTGGGTTCCTCCTAATGCAAGACAATGCTAGACCTCATGTGGCTGGAGTGTGTCAGCAGTTCCTGCAAGAGGAAGGCATTGATGCTATGGACTGGCCCGCCCGTTCCCCAGACCTGAATCCAATTGAGCACATCTGGGACATCATGTCTCGCTCCATCCACCAACGCCACGTTGCACCACAGACTGTCCAGGAGTTGGCGGATGCTTTTGTCCAGGTCTGGGAGGAGATCCCTCAGGAGACCATCCGCCACCTCATCAGGAGCATGCCCAGGCGTTGTAGGGAGGTCATACAGGCACGTGGAGGCCACACACACTACTGAGCCTCGTTTTGACTTGTTTTAAGGACATTACATCAAAGTTGGATCAGCCTGTAGTGTGGTTTTCCACTTTAATTTTGAGTGCGACTCCAAATCCAGACCTCCATGGGTTGATAAATTGGATTTCCATTGATTATTTTTGCGTGGGTTTGTTGTCAGCACATTCAACTATGTAAAGAAAAAAGTATTTAATAAGATTATTTATTTCATTCAGATCTAGGATGTGTTGTTTAAGTGTTCCCTCTATTTTTTTGAGCAGTATATATATAATGTGAAAAACTGAGTTTAAATGTATTTGGCTAAGGTGTTTGTAAACTTTAAAGTCAGAAGTTTACATACACCTTAGCCAAATACATTTAAACTCAGTTTTTCACAATTCCTGACATTTAATCCTAGTAAAGATTCTCTGTCTTAGGTCAGTTAGGATCACCACTTTATTTTAAGAATTTGAAATGTCAGAATGATAGTAGAGAGAATTATTTATATCAGCTTTCATTTATTTAATCACATTCCCAGTGGGTCAGAAGTTGACATACACTCAATTAATATTTGGTAGCATTGCCTTTAAATTGTTTAACTTGGGTGAAACGTTTCGGGTAGCCTTCCACAAGCTTCCCACAATAAGTTGGGTGAATTTTGGTCGATTCCTCCTGACAGAACTGGTGTAACTGAGTCAGGTTTGCAGGCCTCCTTGCTCAAACACCATTTTTCAGTTCTGCCCACACATTTCCTATGGGATTGAGGTCAGGGCTTTGTGATGGCCACTCCAATACCTTGACTTTGTTGTCCTTAAGCCATTTTGCCACAACTTTGGAAGTATGTTTGGGGTCATTGTCCATTTGGAGACCCATTTGCGACCAAGCTTGAACTTCCTGACTGATGTCTTGAGATGCTGCTTCAATATATCCACATAATTTTCCTCCCTCATGATGCCATCTATTTTGTGAAGTGCACCAGTCCCTCCTGCAGCAAAGCACCCCCACAACATGATGCTGCCACCTCGTGCTTCACGGTTGCGATGGTGTTCTTCGGCTTGCAAACTTCCCCCTTTTTCCTCCAAACATAATGATGGTCATTATGGCCAAACAATTCTATTTTTCTTTCATCAGACCAGAGGACATTTCTCAAAAAAGTACGATCTTTGTAAACAATTGTTGGAAAAATGACTTTTGTCATGCACATGTAGATATCCTAATTATAGTAGATATCCTACACAGTAGATATCCTATTTATAAATATGTAATATGTATAGAAAACATATCATTTGAAAAAGAAAATGTTATGTACAGTAGTAGGTATATTAGGATGAGCTATGTCGAGAATACAGTACAGTCGTGGCCAAAGGTTTTGAGAGTGACACATATAGTAATTTCCACAAAGTTTGCTGCTTCAGTGTCTTTAGATATTTTTGTCAGATGTTACTATGGAATACTGAATTATAATTACAAGCATTTCATAAATGTCAAATGCTTTTATTGACAATTACATGAAGTTGATGCAAAGAGTCAATATTTGCAGTGTTGACCCTTCTTTTTCAAGACCTCTGCTTTCCGCCCTGGCATGCTGTCAATTAACTTCTGGGCCACATCCTGACTGATGGCAGCCCATTCTTGCATAATCAATGCTTGGAGTTTGTCAGAATTTGTGTTGTTTTTTTTGTCCACCCGCCTCTTGAGGATTGACCACAAGTTCTCAATGGGATTAAGGTCTGGGGAGTTTCCTGCCCATGGACCCAAAATATTGATATTTTGTTCCCCGAGCCACTTAGTTATCACTTTTCCCTTATGGCAAGGTGCTCCATCATGCTGGAAAAGGTATTGTTCATCACCAAACTGTTCCTGGATGGTTGGGAGAAGATGCTCTCGGAGGATGTGTTGGTACCATTCTTTATTCATGTATGTGTTCTTAGGCAAAATTGTGAGTGAGCCCACTCCCTTGGCTGAGAAGCAACCCCACACATGAATGGTCTCAGGATGTGTGGCTCAGTTGGTAGAGCATGGTGTTTGCAACACCAGGGTTGTGGGTTCGATTCCCATGGGGGACCGGTATGGGGGAAAAAAACATATGAAATGTATGCCTTCACTACTGTAAGTTGCTCTGGATAAGAGCGTCTGCTAAATGACAACAAAAAAAAATGATGCTTTACTGTTGGCATGACACAGGATTGATGGTAGTGCTCATCTTGTCTTCTCTGGACAAGCTTTTTTCCGGATGCCCCAAACAATCGGAAAAGGGATTCATCAGAGAAAATGACTTTACCCCAGTCCTCAGCAGTCCAATCCCTGTACCTTTTGCAGAATATCAGTCTGTCCCTGATGTTTTTCCTGGAGAGAAGTGGCTTCTTTGCTGCCCTTCTTGACACCAGGCTATCCTCCAAAAGTCTTCGCCTCACTGTGTGTGCAGATACACTCACACCTGCCTGTTGCCATTCCTGAGCAAGCTCTGTACTGGTGGTGCCCCGATCCCGCAGCTGAATCAACTTTAGGAGATGGTCCTGGCACTTGCTGGATTTTCTTGGGCGCCCTGAAGCCTTCTTCACAACATTTGAAACGCTCTCCTTGAAGTTCTTGATGATCCGATAAATGGTTGATTTAGGTGCAATCTTACTGGCAGCAATATCCTTGCCCGTGAAGCCCTTTTTGTGCAAAGCAATGATGACAGCACGTGTTTCCTTGCAGGTAAACATGGTGAACAGAGGAAGAACATTGATTCCAATCACCACCCTCCTTTTGAAGCTTCCAGTCTGTTATTCAAACTCAATCAGCATGACAGAGTGATCTCCAGCCTTGTCCTCGTCAACACTCACACCTGTGTTAACGAGAGAATCACTGACATGATGTCAGCTGTTCCTTTTGTGGCAAGGCTGAAATGCAGTAGAAATGTTTTTTGTGGATTCAGTTCATTTGCATGGCAAAGAGGGACATTGTAATTAATTGCAATTCATCTGATCACTCTTCATAACATTCTGGAGTATATGCAAATTGCCATCATACAAACTGAGGCAGCAGACTTTGTGAAAATTAATATTTTTGTCATTCTCAAAACTTTTGGCCACGACTGTATATACAGTACTTACACAGAGTAAACAACAGTATATAAACAGAATATGAGGTGACCAGTGTTCAATGTCTCTATATACAGTTGAAGTCTGAAGTTTACATACACTTAGGTTGTAGTCATTAAAACTAGTTTTTCAACCACTCCCCAAATCACAATTCCAGTGGGTCAGAAGTTTACATGCACTAAGTTGACTGTGCCTTTAAACAGCTTGGAAAATTCCAAAAAATGATGTCATGGCTTTAGAAGCTTCTGATTGGCTAATTGACATCATTTGAGTCAATTGGAGGTCTATCTGTGGATGTATTTCAAGGCCTACCTTCAAACTCAGTGCCTCTTTGCTTGACATCATGGGAAAATCCAAAGAAATCAACCAAGACATCAGAAAAAAAATTGTAGACCTCCACAAGTCTGGTTATCCTTGGGACCAATTTCCATACGCCTTAAAAATCCACCACTTATTGTGTATAGGAGAGGTCGCAATTTACGCAATAAATTGCCAGCCACAAAAGACAATCAGCCAGGCTCTTTTAGGCCCTCTTCCAAATGGTAGCTATAAATGCAGAGGATGCGCACAGTGCAACAATATGATGAAGTGTGAATATTTCTGCAACCCACATACAAGAAAACGGTTCCAAATAAATTACATTATTACGAGTTCCACCACCCATGTTATTTACATGATTAAATATCCTTGTGGGCTGTGCTATGTCGGTAAAAGCTCTCGTCCTCTCAAACAGAGAATTAGTGAACATAAAAGTTCAATCAGGCGAAACGAAAGGGATTATCCAGTCGCAGTACATTTGAATGACCTAAAGCATGACATTTCTATGTTTAGATTTTGTGGTATAGAGAAGGTTAAGATATCAGACAGGGGAGGTGATATTAATAATACTCTGAGTAAAAGAGAAAGTTTTTACTTTTTTATATATATATACACTACTGTTCAAACGTTTGGTGTCACTTAGAAATGCAGTGTAGACATTGTTAATGATGTAAATGACTATTGTAGCTGGAAACGATAGATTATTTATGGAATATCTACATAGGCATACAGAGGCCCATTATCATCAACCATCACTCCTGTGTTCCAATGGCACGTTGTGTTAGCTAATCCAAGTTTATCATTTTAAGAGGCTAATTGATCATTAGAAAACCCTTTTGCAATTATTTTAGCACAGCTGAAAACTGTTGTTCTGATTAAAGAAGCAATAAAACTGGCCTTCTTTAGACTAGTTGAGTATCTGGAGCGTCAGCATTTGTCGGTTCGATTACAGGCTCAAAATGGCCAGAAACAAAGAACATTCTTCTTAAACTTGTCTATTCTTGTTCTGAGAAATGAAGGCTATTCCATGCGAGAAATTGCCAACACACTGAAGATCTGGTACAACGCTGTGTACTACTCCCTTCACAGAACAGCGCAAATATATGGCTTTTTCTTTGCAACTCTGCCTAGAAGGCCAGCATCCCGGAGTTGCCCTTATTACAATCGCACAAAACGGAATTTTTTTTAAACTGAAAGCGCGATCCACCGCATTTAACATGAAAAGAGGTATGGGAATATGACTGAATATAAACAGTGTAGTTATTCGCTCCGCAAGACAATCAAACAAGCGAAATGCCAGTACAGGGACAAGGTGGAGTCGCAATTCAACGGCTCAGACACGAGACGGCTCTACAGGAAATCACGGACTACAAAATGTAAACCAGCCATGTCACGGACACCGACGTCACCCTTCCAGACAAACTAAACACCTTCTTTGCCCGCTTTGAGGATAATACAGTGCCACCGTCGCGGCCCGCTAACAAGGACTGCACCCCCCCCTCCCCCCCCTCTCATTCTCCATGGCTGGCGTGAGTAGAACATTTAAAAGTGTTTAATCTTCGCAAGGCTGCTGGCCCAGACGACATCCCTAGCCGTGTCCTCAGAGCACGCATAAACCAGTTGACTGGTGTGTTTACGGACATATTCAATCGCTCCCTATCCCAGTCTGTTGTCCCCACATGCTTCAAGATGGCTACCATTGTTCTGGTACCCAAGAAGGCAAAGATAACTGAACTAAATGACTATCGCCTCCACCTTACCGGCCACCCTAGACCCACTTCAGTTTGCATACCGCTCCAACAGTTCCACAGACAACGCAATTGCCATCACACTGCACACTGCCCTATCCCATCTGGACAAAAGGAATACCTATGTAATAAAGCTGTTTATTGACTACAACTCAGCATTCAACACCATAGTACTCTCCAAGCTCATCATCAAGCTGGAGGCCCTGGCTCTCAACCCTGCCATGTGCAATTGGGTCCTGGACTTTCTGATGGGCCATCCCCCAGGTGGTGAAGGTAGGAAACAACTTCTCCACTTCGCTGACCCTCAGCACTGGTGCCCCACAAGGGTGCGTGCTCAGCCCCCTCCTGTACTCCCTGTTCACCCACAACTGCGTGGTCATGCACGCCTCCAACTCAATCATCAAGTTTGCAGACGACACAACAGTAGTGGGCTTGATTACCAACAATGACGAGACAGCCTACAGGGAGGAGGTGAGGGCATTCGGAGTGTGGTGTCAGGAAAACAACCTCTCACTCAACGTCAACAAAACAAAGGAGATGATCATGCACTTCAGGAAACAGCAGAGGGACCATCCCCCTATCCACATCAAAGGTACAGCATTGGAGAAGGTGGAAAGTTTTAAGATCCTCAGCGTACACATCACAGACAAACTGAAATGGTCCACCCACACAGACAGTGTGGTGAAGAAGGCGCAACAGCGCCTCCTCAACCTCAGGAGGCTGAAGAAATTTGGCTTGTCACCTAAAACATCACAAACTTTTACAGATGCACAATCGAGCGCATCCTGTCAGGCTGTATTACCGCCTGGTACGGCAACTGCACCACCCTCAACCGCAAGGCTCTCCAGAGGGTGGGGTGGTCTGCAGAACGCATCACTGGGGGCAAGCTACCTGCCCTCCATGACATCTACAGCACCCGATGTCATAGTGTGGCCAAAAAGATTATCAAGGACATCAACCACCCGAGCCACTGCCTGTTCACATCGTTACCATCCAGAAGGCAAGGTCAGTACAGGTGCATCAAAGCTGGGACCGAGAGACTGAAAAACAGCTTCTATCTCAAGGTCATCAGACTGCTAAACAGCAATCACTAACTCAGAGAGGCTGCTGCCTACATTGAGACCCAATCACTGGCCACTTTAATTAATGGATCACTCGTCACTTTAGACAATGCCACTCTAAATAATGCCACTTTAATAATGTTTTCATATCTTACATTCTCATTTCACATGTACTGTATATACTATATTTTATTTATAATTTTTTTACCTTATTTAACTAGAACAAATTCTTATTTACAATGACTGCCTAGGAACAGTGGGTTAACTGCCTTGTTCAGGGGCAGAATGACAGTTTTTTTTACCTTGTCAGCTCGGGGATTAAATCTAGCAACCTTTCGGTTACTGGCCTAACGCTCTAACCACTAGGCTACCTGCCGCCCCAATAATGTTTACATATCTTACATTACTCATATCACATTGTAACGATCGTCTGTTGAAGAAGGGGACCAAAGTGCAGCGTGGTGAGTGTTCATTATAATATTTAATAATAAGAAACACTTTAACAAAAGAAACAAACGAAAGCCAACAGTTCTGTCAGGTCACAATGTACAAGAAAATAACTACCCACAAAACCCCAAAGGAAAAAGGCTGCCTAAGTATGACTCCCAATCAGCGACAACGATGTACAGCTGTCCCTGATTGAGAGCCATACCAGGCCAAAACAAAGAAATACAAAGCATAGAAAAAAAGGACATAGAATGCCCACCCAAATCACACCCTGACCAAACCTAAATAGAGACATAAAAAAGGCTCTCTCAGGTCAGTGCGTGACACACATGTATACACTGTATTTTATATAATCTATTGCACCTTGCCTGTGCCACTCGGTCATCGCTCATCCATGTACTTACATGTACATATTCTCATTCACCCCTTTAGATTTATGTGTGTTAGGTAGTTGTTGGGGATTCTTAGATTACCTGTTAGATATTACTGCACTGTCGGAGCTAGAAGCAAAAGCATTTCGCTACACTCGCATTAACATCTGCTAACCATGTGTATGTGACAAATACAATTTGATTTGATTTGAGAAGAGACTTGCTTGGCCAAGAAACACAAGCAATGGACATTAGACTGGTGGAAATCTGTCCTTTGAGCTGTCCAAATTTGAGATTTTTCGTTCCAACCGCTGTGTCTTTGTGAGACACAGAGTATGTGAACGGATGACCTCCGCATGTATGGTTTCCATCGTGAAGCATGGAGGAGGAGGTGTGATGGTGTGTGGGTGCTTTGATGGTGACACTGTCAGTGATTTATTTAGCATCCAATGCACACTTAACCAGCATTGCTACCACAGCATTCTGCAGAGATACGCCATCCCATCTGGTTTGTTTTTACTTAGTGGGACTATCATTTGTTTTCCAACAGGACAATGACCCAAAATACAAAAAATGCATCAGATTACATGGCCTCCACAATCACCCGACCTCAACCCAATTGAGATAGTTTGGGATGAGTTGGACGGCAGAGTGAAGGAAAAGCAGCCAACAAGTGCTCAGCATATGCGGGAACTCCTTCAAGACTGTTGGAAAAGCATTCCTCATGAAGCTGGTTGAGAGAATGCCAAGAGTGTGCAAAGCTGTCATCAAGGCAAAGGGTGGCTGCTTTGAGAAATCTGAAATATGCAGGATTGAAAATGATACAGACAATTACATTGATCGAAGCGACAGTCTATCTGCAATGTTAAAGCTGATCTACCACTTTAATAAAATCAAGAGGTTTGAAACTTTCTGAAGGCACTGTATGTCTAAAGATAGCCGTGCCATCGTGCTACCTTCAATAATTATGGGATGATGATGTAACATATTCGGGTGAATGATATTTGTGAGGAAGAAAAAGCCTACAGACAGATTATGCTTTCCTTCCAATCCTGCAACCTCCACAGCGTACAGGTAGATTGTATGATCCTGCTTGCTCTGGACTCCAGAGAAGTGACAATTTGACATGATATCCCTAGTTGATATTGACTGCTAACATAAATGACATTCATCTCAAAATGTAGGTGTAAAACACAGTTTATTTCTGTATCTTGCATTTTGAAAATGCATCACAGTTCATGGCTGTAATGACAGACTACATTTGCTAGCAAGCAGATTAGTAATTGGTTGTACAGCTATAGGTGCCTTGCTGTCTAATATTTGTTTTATGCGTGCAACAAACTTTGACTAGCAGTTTTTAGCTACTTGTATAACTTTATGAGCTGGGATATCTGTCCTGCAAATAGTTTGTCAGAGACTGTATAAAATGTTTGCAATGTACTTGTTAGCATTTTAGCTAGCATTCATTATGGGGTTTTACATGTACTGGCTAACATTGCTAACCTTCGGGTTACAGAGGCTCAGTGGGACTTGAAAATAGTGCACCTTGTGTTCAGTGGCTGTATTACCAAATATCCCAGGATGACACGACTTGATAAAAAGGTATGACAATCTGGATACCGCCCAAGCTTGCTACACACAACTCTAATTCAATCATCAAGTTTGCTGACGACACGACAGTGGTAGGCCTGATTACCAACAATGATGAGACAGATACCGGGAGGAGGTTAGGGCCCTGGCAGAATGGTCCAGGAAAATAAGCTCCCCCTCAACATCAACAAAACAAAGGATCTGATCGTGGACTATAAGAGACAGAAGAAGGAGCACACCCCCATCCACATTGACAGGGCCTCAGTGGAGAAGGCCAAAAGCTTCAAGTTCCTTGGTGTGTACATCACTGAGGACCTGAAATGTTCCCACCACACCAACACCATGGTGAAGAAGGTGCAACAGCGCCTCTTCAACCTCAGTCAGCTGAAGAAATTTGGCATGGCCCCTAAAACCTTCACAAACTTTTACACATGTACTGTAGCATTGAGAGCACTCCTGTCAGGCAGCACCACCTCCTGGTATGGCAACTGCACCTCCCTCAACCACATGACTCTCCAGAGGGTGGTGCATCACCCGGGCATGCTGCCTGCCCTCCAGGACATTTGCATCACCCGGTGTCAAAGGAAGGCCAAGAAGATCATTAACGACCTCAGCGACCCGGGTCTGTTCACTCTGCTACCATCTAGCAGACAGAGACGGTAAAGGTGCCTCAGAGCCGGGACTGAGAAACAGATTCTATCATGAGGCCATCAGACTGTTGAACAGTCATCACTAGCCAGCTACCTGTCCGGTACTCAGCCCTGCACCTTGAGACTAATGCTGCGTGTACAGTATATAGAGACATTGAACACTGGTCACCTCATATTCTGTTTATACATTGTTGTTTACTCACTGTGTAAGTCCTGTATGTACTGTATTCTCAACATAGTTCATCCTAACATTTTCTTTTCGAAATCATATGTTTTCTATACACATCATGTATTTATAATTTATTGTCCTGACATTTCTAGATTTTTTGTTTTGATTTTGGGATTATTTGTGTATTTGTATTGCATTTGCGAGACATTCTACTGCACTGTTGGAGCTAGTTACATAAGTATTTTGCTGCACCTGCTATAACACCTGCAAATATGTGTACGCAACCCATAAACATGATTTGATTTGAAACTGTCAAGTTAAATCTGTTCCTCAAAGGGTGGAGTTTTGAATATGACCCAAAAACCGCATGACACAGGGATTTCATCCCTGCAAAGAATGCACACATGCTGACTGGAGGAACAGGCCTCTCAGCACCAGGGACAGATGGATTTACCCCTCTTTGTTACTCATCACTAGTCCTTAAACCAGACGGAATGTCCACTCTGTTCAGATGAGAATGGCTCCAGCTTCATTTAAAATATTTTAATATGTAGGCAATAGCCAAAGACAAAGATCACAGGTAATGCCAGTGTAAAGCCTCTATGTAGGGTAGCAACAATACTTGGAATGACACTGATCCTATATTTTGAGTTTATTAATTTCATCATACGTACATAGAGCCGGCTTAGCATTTTCAGTTCTCATTGGTGCCCTAGACATCAGTTAAAGCTGCGCAATGTGTTGATGGATGCATTCACTTTTTTGCAGAAGAAGTTGCAGGGCACAACTTTGCAATCCACAAAAAAGCATGAAGCATAGCATAAACCACTTAAAGGTGTGACTAAGAGATGTACATAATTCATGTTTGAACTGTGGCCTTCTAGAGAACTCTGGCAGTACTTTCAACCTCTTTCGCTGTGAGACTGAAAATGTCATATGGCTTAATAACATGTTTTGCAAATGCTGTCATATTACAGTGCCTTATAATGCAAGTCAAAACACTACAGTATGTGATAGCAATAGTAAATCATTTGAATCTGTTGGGACCATTTCATGTTGGTCTGAGCATCATATGTCCTGTTCTTCTATCAGCCAGAGTAAAGAAAATGTGCCTTTGTTTAATGACATCATGCGATCAGTGTGATTTACACTCTTAATTGGGTGTTGGCAAAGGTCTTACCTCTCCTTGGAGGGGTTGTTCTTCTCTGAATCATAATCCTCCACTCAGCAAATCCCCTCTCACATAGGAGAAGACTAGTAAGCTCATAGTATTGTATAAAGTCAGGGTAAATTTATATTCGCTAACCAGACAAATTGAGAGAGTCCAATGCTAGGCAACTAGGAATAGGAAAGACGATCCATTTATTATAAGCCCTAGACTATTTCTATGCCTTAGCATCAACTAATCTAGAGAGTAGAGGGTATGGCTGGAGAGATTAAAGTGGAAGCAAGTGAGTGCAGGGCATGTTTCCAAGGAAACAGGCTTTTACAATAGACTCGTCCTTTATAATGATAGTGGCCTCTCTCAGCTCGTTGTATTGGGGAGTCTTGCATCAGCTGAAGCACTCCCACTATTTTACACACAATTTTACTACACTAAGAAGGGCATCACAAAGGCGTCTCCATACCCACAAATGTCAGAGTTAACATAATGGAACTGCGGAACAGTTGAAGTCTATAAAATGTGTAATCAAAAGATCAGATTTCTCTTTAGAGGTCTGTAACATGGATTTTTTTTAAACCTTTATTTAACTAGGCAAGTCAGTTGAGAACAAATTCTTATTTTCAATGACAGCCTAGGAACAGTGGGTTAACTGCCTTGCTCAGGGGCAGAACAACTGATTTTAACCTTGTCAGCTCAGGGATTTGATCTTGCAACCTTTCAGTTACTAGTCCAACGCTCTAACCACTAGGCTACTTGCCGCCCCACTAGGCTATTTGCCGGATAACAACAACTGTTATAAACCATTTAACACTTCTGTGGTAGCGTATATAAACAGTTATTCTGTGAAAAATTATGTCACAAAAATATATATCAAATTGGTGTCTGCATTAAGCATGTAAAACTCTATGGTTTAGGAAAAGATTGGATGGAGTACATAACATACCCAATAACATACCTAAATCATATTTTTTGGACATAACTTTTCACATGTTCTGATAATAATCAATTGTTATTCTTATATGGACATAAAATGTACATAGTAAAACATAGTATTAGAGGACCCTAAAACATATATACTCTCATTTGAAAGCCTGATGAGTAGACATCAATCACACAAACTGTAGTGCCCTTTGTCACCGATGTTCGTCTCCAATAGAATTCCTTCTGTTTAAAGCACAGATGGAACCAACATTCTCTGGGGTTCACAACATGTGTGTTGTATTTATGACTCCTTTCAGCCTAGACGATCCTCTCGGATTTGCACAGTGCATTATTTAAAACTTTGACAGAGGATCTTTTCAAGTTTGTCCAAGATTTTTTCCTCTTTTCCCCATAGTCTTCCCGCTCATGTTCTACTGGGTGCCAAAATGTGGCTGTGAGGAACCTGGCTTGAATAGAGAATGAGTTGGGAGAGCTAAGGAGGTCTCTGTGTGTGGCAGGGACCTGTGCTTGGATCCATTTGTGTGCTGTGAATTAATGGCCTGCTGGAGTGTGGCTGACGCCCTCAGCATAAGCCACAAAGTACAGCTCAGCTCCATGCTCTAGCATTAAAATGCCAAATTGTGCATGTAGCCTGCAAATGAAATGGTCCTCTATTTTCTTTATAGATCTCATTAGTATGCTGTGCATATGAAAATATGGATTGTTGTTATACATTTGAGATGGAACTGAGATCTCATTACTTATTTTTCTCTTTGGTTATGTATCCCAAAAACATTTTGGTCTTGTAGCCAGCTTACGGTCTCCAGTTCATAGAAATGTACAGCTATGAGGCTGAGAGAATCTCTTTCCCTCCAAAGTGGTCAAAGATATCTTGCCGTTTCTTGTCATTTTTCATAGTCACATCCCAGTCCTCGCTCACAGTGACAATATCAAATATTTTATTTGTGGTTTAGGAAAAGGGGAGACCAGATTGAGAGATGAAAGCAGAAATAATGGGTGTGTCAGAGTGAAGGTGTCCTTTTGTCCCAAAATGTGATTAATATTTGTTATCTGTTTCAGTCCTGCAGCAATATTAGGGCCTCATCAAGCAGTATTGCACGGCAGGATTTTCATCAAGTCATCCAAGCTAAGAATGCCAGTTCAGTGAGGTTATGTCTTATCAAAAACTATATGGTTGATATCAGTGTCCCTCTGTGAACAATTAGAACAATGCTAGACAGGACATCAATCATGTTTTGATTTCTAGTACTCAACCACTTTTGGAAGAGCGCTGTACAAACATAATTTCCTTCTGGACATACTGTAAATAAGCAATCACGAATGCTCAGTCTGCACACACAACGGAAATGACCCTCATGTTTGTCTAAATTGCTTGTTCCAATTAGCAAGAAAATCTTTGTGCAGAGATCTACACAGTAACACTACACAGTACCCTAACAACACAACCCATTTTCCAGTGGTAAACTATGCTTTTGCTATATTCATTTCCTGCTTTATCTGTTTAACTGTGGTATTCTGAAATACAGAAGCCACTGAAGCCACTGTTGTTTCCTGTGCCTTTACCGCTACAACAATTTAACAGGCAATCTACTGCCTTCATAGCATTAGAAAGTCAACATGTCCTCTTTTGCCATAAACACAACGGCTGCCTTATCAACGCTGCAATGGGTGGTATGGTAGAATAGTGGTAGACTGGATGGCTTGCCACCTGGATCACATAACATAGAGGAGGCACTGGGGATTATGCAGCATAATGCAGCTAGCCTCAGTCATCATAAAGAGGAAAACAATTTATAACCATGGCCAATAAAAGGGAAATACATTCCAGTTCAACCCCTCAGTGATTCCATGCCTTTGTTTTGTTTTCATTGAGAATCAGGGGTCAAATCCATGCTATTTTTTCACTATTTTTTCACGATGTGGTTAGTTGATAAAATGCAAAGAAAAACCAAGTACCATGTAACAAGTAACAAATCAATGGTTTGGATCATAATAACAGCGATCAACAGTGACAGTGATAATATTTCCCCTTGGTATTTAGGATTTTTCACAAAATTGCCATGGAAGGAAAATAACAGGACTAATACTGAGTATATTACATGTCTGTCTTCCGCCTGAATAAAAGCGTGAAAACCGCTGTCATACAAGGATATCAATCACCAGTTGAAGGTCGAACTCTGCTACCTTTCCCAAAGGTATACTGTAATTGTTGTCTCTGTTCTGGCATTCTAAAACCTGACCTCATCACTTTTCAACAACAACTGTTACGTAATTTAGAGCATATATATATAGTACCAAATCTGTACAAAACAAATGAAGAACAACAACAACAATCATGCCAAACGAGGTGACGCCACTGGCATTCTTAAGACAAACTGAATTGTATATCTAATGCTGAGATAGACTGTGCTATGTCTAGTTCAGGGGATGCAGGTTAGGCATTGTGGGCACACAGGAGAGAGGGTATTGCTTTCCAACACGGCCCTCTAAACACAGCCTGGAGCCCTGAACAAATAGCAGCAGGAAATTACTGCAAATTATACTCACCAATATGGGCATGTGCAAGAACCACCACACGAGAGAGTCTCGACTGGCTGCACAAATGTCTCAGGACCCCGTCTGGAGAATATAAGCTGTGAAGCATGGAGGGACATCCATCTCATTTAAATAAGTCAACATCTCCTGAGCATTATCGTTGAGCAGGGTAGACATGCTGCTGCTCAGCGGGAGGGGCCCTTCAGGCTGTTAGTTTCCCTCTGATTGACTTGCTGAGCCATAATTATCACTAGGAGCATGAGCTGTAAATATCACCACCGCTCACATTTGTTTTTAAGTGGCGCTGCAGTTTTGAGATGGCATGATAATGATTTTGATCCAGATCAATTGAGTATGAAGGACAGAAACACATTAGGCCTCTATAATAACTTACTGAATGGACTGCAGAAATATCAAGATAATGAACAGGGCAGTTATTTTTTTTTCTCATAGTACGAGCTTTAGATTGAGGTATTATTTGCAGGAAAGTTGTTGGAGAATACAGTTGTAGTGCACTCCCCTGGCAGTAGAGTCAAATGTTTGGAACATACCCTTAAACCTCTAAGAAAGCTATGTGCATTTGCTCCTTGACCTCTCTTCTTCTCCATCTCATTACCTGACATTTCTTCTTCAGACATTGTTGACGAGGGAGTGTATGAGCAACATGTCTGTCTCTCACAGTGACTGACAGCCTCCCTCCATCCCCTCTACTACCATCTAGAAGCACCAGGAGAGGAGAGGCTGAGGGATCAGAGGGGCTTTAAGGGGAAAGAAAATCCATAAGGCATTTCGCACGTCAAAGAGCTTAGAGTAATGTTGTCTCATCTCAGCCCAACGGCAATCAATACCTGCAGTCCCTGCTAACCAAGTACAATAGAGAGGAGATCCACACAGCTACGCTCCCCATGTCCCTCTCAGCTAAGCTAGCGAAAGCAACTCTCCACACAGAGATAGATACAGTAATCAGTAACAAACACGTATTTATCATTACACATAATGAAAGAATCAAGAGCTGTTTGTCGAAATGCATCCCTTAAATAAATCCGTGAGGTAAATAATAAAGTCAATAGACATGTTGTTTAAGCATCATCAAATTGCAGGGTTGAATGTTACTCACATTGATTACAGTCCATCAGACTCAGTATGAGGAACTTCAACGAGGAAAGTGTCTTAATCGAATGACAAACATTTACTTGAAAAACTGTCTCTCTGCAATAATCCAAAATGCTATCATTTATAGTAACCATGAAAGCACATTTAGCACCTCATTTCCTAAATGTGGTTTAAAATTAGTGAGGGTTTTGGATTATTAGTCTGTGTTTTCAATCGGGTGGTTTGTGTAAGTCAGGGCCTTGTTTACAGGTGTCACACTGGCCTTTACAGCGGAGATAGAGAGCAGTGTGATTGTATGGTTCCTTGACTGGAAATCAATAGTACCATATGTACAGCCTTCCCTGTAGCTCAGTTGGTAGAGCATGGTGTTTGCAACGCCAGGGTTGTGGGTTCGATTCCCACGGGGGGACCAATACGGAGAAAAATTTAAAAATAAATGTATGAAATGTATGCATTCACTACTGTAAGTCGCTCTGGATAAGAGCGTCTACTTAATGACTAAAATGTAAAATGTACTGTTGTGAGGATTAAGGCTGTCTGTAAGATGTATTACATTGACACTGTATGGCTATTTGAACATTTTCAATGTAGTATGTGTGACCTTGAGTTCTGGAAGCTGTTTGGATACTGTGTGCTTTTGACAATGTATCTATCTACAGTACATGTCTAGACGTCTATGAAAGAGCTGGCAGATATTGTGAACAAGGTCAATTGAATACTGATCTGAAAAGAACAGAGAGTGCAAAGGTAATTGGCTGTAGTCATAAACAGACTATTGTCTGGGTTGTTGCTTGGTTCTGCTGCAACAACTAATGAAAGGAGAGAGCGTGTTTCCTATCAGCTTTAAGTTGTTTTAGAGTGTTTGTGGAGCACTTTAAAAATGTGCTCTAAGTAGAATACAATACCATGCACAGCCAGCTCTCTCAATGAATGATAATGTTGTGCACATTGGCTTCAAAAGCTCTTATCAAAATTGATAGAGCAGGTGAGATCAAAGAGCGCCCTAGTGGTTTTTCCCTCTGGCGCTTTCTGACTGGGAAAGAGGACTTTGCCTTTGAAGAAAAGTGTTACTGGGGACTATGTCAGTCTCACTTTGCAGAATCACGTTCCTGACATGAAAAAACTGAGTGCTTTGCTTTGTTTTGGAGTTACATTATTAGTTTTTTCATAGATCCATTTGAATGGAAGATATTATGTTTTTCTGTAAAAGCATTCCCACATTTCACTGAACCCAGTGACAAATATTGTTGAAGAATAACAGTTAAAGCAGTGTCAAGGGGGCCATTTACCAAGTTTATTTTATTTCTATGTGTTTTACTGTCTGTTGGGGTAGATGGATTGCTTAGAAAGCCCTGGTCTGCTTTCAGTCTGTTTATATATATATATATATACCCACCACCTTTATATAACCAGGTAGGCCAGTTGAGAACAAGTTCTCGTTTACAACTGTGACCTGGCCAAGATAAAGCAAAGCAGTGTGACAAAAACAACAACAGAGTTACACATGGGATAAACAAACGTACAGTCAATATAAATAGACAAATCTGTATACAGTGTGTGCAAATGAAGTAAGGAGGTAAGGCAATAAATAGGCCAGTAGAGGCAAAGTAATTACAATTTAGCAATTTACACTGGAGTGATATATGTGCAGATGAGGATGTGCAAGTAGAAATACTGGTGTGCAAAAGAGCAGAAAAACAAAAACAAATATGGGGATGAGGTAGGTAGTTGGTTGGATGGGCTATTTACAGATGGGCTGTGTACAGCTGCAGCGATCGGTAAGCTGCTCTGACAGCTGACGCTTAAAGTTTGTGAGGGAGATATAAGTCTCCAACTTCAGTGATTTTTGCAGTTCGTTCCAGTCATTGGCAGCAGAGAACTGGAAGGAAAGGCGGCCAAAGAGGTGTTGGCTTTGGGAATGACCAGTGAAATATACCGGCTGGAGCGCATGCTACGGGTGAGTGTTGCTATGGTAACCAGTGAGCTGAGATAAGGCGGAGCTTTACCTAGCAAAGACTTAGTGATGACCTGAAGCCAGTGGGTTTGGCGACAAATATGTAGCGAGGACCAGCCAACGAGAGCATACAGGTCGCAGTGATGGGTAGTATATGGGGCTTTGGTGACAAAATGGATGGCAATGTGATAGACTGCATCCAATTTGATGAGTAGAGTGTTGGAGGCGATTTTGTAAATGACATCGCCGAAGTCAAGGATCGGTAGGATAATCCGTTTTACGAGGGTATGTTTGGCAGCATGAGCGAAGGAGGCTTTGTTGCGAAAGAGGAAGCTGATTCTAGATTTGATGCCCTTCCAGACTCCCTCTGCCTACCCAAGGACGTCAGAGGACAAAAATCAGTTAACCACCTAACCGAGGAACTCAATTTAACCTTGCGCAATACCCTAGATGCAGTTGCACCCCTAAAAATTAAAAACATCTGTCATAAGAAACTAGCTCCCTGGTATACAGAAAATACACGAGCTCTGAAGCAAGCTTCCAGAAAATTGGAACGGAAATGGCGCCACACCAAACTGGAAGTCTTCCGACTAGCTTGGAAAGACAGTACCATGCAGTATCGAAGAGCCCTCACTGCTGCTCGATCATCCTATTTTTCCAACTTAATTGAGGAAAATAAGAACAATCCGAAATTTCTTTTTGATACTGTCGCAAAGCTAACTAAAAAGCAGCATTCGCAAATGGAGGATGGCTTTCACTTCAGCAGTAATAAATGTATGAACTTCTTTGAGGAAAAGATCATGATCATTAGAAAGCAAATTACGGACTCCTCTTTAAATCTGGGTATTCCTCCAAAGCTCCATTGTCCTGAATCTACACAACTCTTGGAGGACGTAGGATCAAGGGAGATACTAAAGTGTTTTAGTACTATATCTCTTGACACAATGATGAAAATAATCATGGCCTCCAAATCCTCAAGCTGCATACTGGACCCTATTCCAACTAAACTACTGAAAGAGCTGCTTCCTGTGCTTGGCCCTCCTATGTTGAACATAATAAACGGCTCTCTATCCACCGGATGTGTACCAAGCTCACTAAAAGTGGCAGTAATAAAGCCTCTCTTGAAAAAGCCGAATCTTGACACAGAAATTATAAAAAACTATCGGCCTATATCGAATCTTCCATTCCTCTCAAAATGTTTTGAAAAAGCTTTTGCACAGCAACTCACTGCCTTCCTGAAGACAAACAATGTATACGAAACGCTTCAGTCTGGTTTTAGACCCCATCATAGCACTGAGACTGCACTTGTGAAGGTGGTAAATGACGTTTTAATAACGTCAGACCGAGGCTCTGCATCTGTCCTCGTGCTCCTAGATCTTAGTGCCGCTTTCGATCACCACATTCTTTTGGAGAGATTGGAAACCCAAATTGGTCTACATGGACAAGTTCTGGCCTGGTTTAGATCTTATCTGTTGGAAAGTTATCAGTTTGTCTCTGTGAATGGTTTGTCCTCTGACAAATCAATTGTAAATTTCGGTATTCCTCAAGGTTCCGTTTTAGGACCACTATTGTTTTCACTATATATTTTACCTCTTGGGGATGTCATTCGAAAACATAATGTTAAATTTCACTGCTATGCGGACGACACACAGCTGTACATTTCAATGAAACATGGTGAAGCCCCAAAATTGCCCTCGCTAGAAGCCTGTGTTTCAGACATAAAGAAGTGGATGGCTGCAAACTTTCTACTTTTAAACTCGGACAAAACAGAGATGCTTGTTCTAGGTCCCAAGAAACAAAGAGATCTTCTGTTGAATCTGACAATTAATCTGGATGGTTGTACAGTCGTCTCAAATAAAACTGTGAAGGACCTCGGCGTTACTCTGGACCCTGATCTCTCTTTTGAAGAACATATCAAGACTGTTTCAAGGACAGCTTTTTTCCATTTACATAACATTGCAAAAATCAGAAACTTTCTGTCCAAAAATGACGCAGAAAAATTAATCCATGCTTTGTTACTTCTAGGCTGGACTACTGCAATGCTCTACTTTCCGGCTACCCGGATAAAGCACTAAACAAACTTCAGTTAGTGCTAAATACGGCTGCTAGAATCCTGACTAGAACCCAAAAATTTGATCATATTACTCCAGTGCTAGCCTCCCTACACTGGCTTCCTGTTAAGGCAAGGGCTGATTTCAAGGTTTTACTGCTAACCTACAAAGCATTACATGGGCTTGCTCCTACCTATCTTTCCGATTTGGTCCTGCCGTACATACCTACACGTACGCTACGGTCACAAGACGCAGGCCTCCTAATTGTCCCTAGAATTTCTAAGCAAACGGCTGGAGGTAGGGCTTTCTCCTATAGAGCTCCATTTTTATGGAATGGTCTGCCTACCAATGTGAGAGACGCAGACTCAGTCTCAACCTTTAAGTCTTTACTGAAGACTTATCTCTTCAGTAGGTCCTATGATTAAGTATAGTCTGGCCCAGAAGTGTGAAGGTGAACGGAAAGGCTGGAGCAACGAACCGCCCTTGCTGTCTCTGCCTTGCCGGTTCCCCTCTTTCCACTGGGATTCTCTGCCTCCAACCCTATTACAGGGGCTGAGTCACTGGCTTACTGGTGTTCTTCCATGCCATCCATGGTAGGGGTGCGTCACTTGAATGGGTTGAGTCACTGACGTGGTCTTCCTGTCTGGGTTGGCGCCCCCCCCCCCCCCCCCTTGGGTTGTGCCATGGCGGAGATCGTTGTGGGCTATACTCGGCCTTGTCTTAGGACGGTAAGTTGGTGGTTGGAGACATCCCTCTAGTGGTGTGGGGGCTGTGCTTTGGCAAAGTGGGTGGGGTTATATCCTGCCTGTTTGGCCCTGTCCGGGGGTATCATCGGATGGGGCCACAGTGTCTTCTGATCCCTCCTGTCTCAGCCTCCAGTATTTATGCTGCAGTAGTTTATGTGTCGGGGGGCTAGGGTCAGTCTGTTACATCTGGAGTATTTATCTTGTCTTATCCGGTGTCCTGTGTGAATTTAAATATGCTCTCTCTAATTCTCTCTTTCTCTCTTTCTGTCTTTCTCTCGGAGGACCTGAGCCCTAGGACCATGCCTCAGGACTACCTGGCATGATGACTCCTTGCTGTCCCCAGTCCACCTGGCCGTGCTGCTGCTCCAGTTTCAACTATTCTGCCTGCGGCTATGGAACCCTGACCTGTTCACCGGACGTGCTTGTTGCACCTTCGACAACTACTATGATTATTATTATCTGACCATGCTGGTCATTTATGAACATTTTAACATCTTGACCATGTTCTGTTATAATATCCACCCTGCACAGCCAGAAGAGGACTGGCCACCCCTCATAGCCTGGTTCCTCTCTAGGTTTCTTCCTAGGTTTTTGGCCTTTCTAGGGAGTTTTTCCTAGGGAGTTTTTCCTAGCCACTGTGCTTCTTTCACATGCATTGCTTGCTGTTTGGGGTTTTAGGCTGGGTTTCTGTACAGCACTTTGAGATATCAGCTGATGTACGAAGGGCTATATAAATACATTTGATTTGATTTGATTTAACTTTGGATTGGAGATGCTTAATGTGAGTCTGGAGGGAGAGTTTACAGTCTAGCCAGACACCTAGGTATTTGTAGTTGTCCACATATTCTAACTCACAACCGTCCAGAGTAGTGTTGCTAGTCGGGCGGACGGGTCCGGGCAGCGATCGGTTGAAGATCATGCATTGTGTTACTAGCATTTAAGAGCAGTTGGAGGCCACGGAAGGAGTGTTGTATGGCATTGAAGCTCGTTTGGAGGTTTGTTAACACAGACTCCAAAGAAGGGCCAGATGTATACAGAATGGTGTCATCTGCGTAGAGGTGGATCAAAGAATCACCAGCAGCAAGAGCGACATCATTGATACAGTTGAAGTCCGAAGTTTACATACACCGATGCCAAATACACGTAAACTCAGTTTTTCAAAATTCCTGACATTTAATCCTAGTAAAAATTCTCTGTTTTAGGTCAATAAGAATCACAACATTATTTTAAGAATGTGAAATGTCAGAATAATAGTAGAGAGAATGATTTATTTAAGCTTTTACTTATTTCATAACATTCCCAGTGGGTCAGAAGTTTACATACACTCAATTATTATTTGGTAGCATTGCCTTAAAACTGTTTAACTTAGGTCAAACGTTTCAGGTGGCCTTCCACAAGCTTCCCACAATAAGTTGGGTGAATGTTGGCCCATTCCTCCTGACAGAGATCGTGTAACTGAGTCAGGTTTTTGGCCTCCTTGGTCGCACACACTTTTTCAGTTCTGCCCACAAATTTTCTATAGGATTGAGGTCAGGGCTTTGTGATGGCCACTCCAATACCTTGACTTTATTATCCTTAAGCCATTATGCCACAACTTTGGAAGTATGCTTGGGGTCATTGTCCATTTGGAAGACCCATTTGCGATCAAGCTTTAACTTCCTGACTGATGTCTTGAGATGTTGCTTCAATATATCCACATAACGTTCCTGCCTCATGATGCCATCTATTTTGTGAAGTGCACCAGTCCCTCCTGCAGCAAAGCACCCCCGCAACATGCTGCTGCCCCCCCTGTGCTTCACGGTTGGGATGGTGTTCTTCAGCTTGCAAGCCTCCCCCTTTTTCCTCCAAACATAACGATGGTCATTATGGCCAAACAGTTCTATTTTTGTTTCATCAGACCAGAGGACATTTAAAAAAAAAAAAAAAAAAAGATCTTTGTCCCCATGTGTAGTTGCAAACCATAGGCTGGCTTTTTTATGGCGGTTTTTGAGCAGTGGCTTCTTCCTTGCTGAGCTGCCTTTCAGGTTATGTCGATATAGGACTCGTTTTACTGTGGATATAGATACTTTTGTACTTGTTTCCTCCAGCATCTTCACAAGGTCCTTTGCTGTTGTTCTGGGATTGATTTGCACATTTCACACCAAAGTACGTTAATCTCTAGGAGACAAAACGCGTCTCCTTCCTGAGCGGTATGACGGCTGCGTGGTCCCATGGTGTTTTTACTTGCAGACTATTGATTCTACAGATGAATGTGGTACCTTCAGGCGTTTGGAAATTGCTCCCAGGGATGAACCAGACTTGTGGAGGTCCAAGCTGTTTAAAGGCACAGTCAACTTAGTGCATGTAAAGTTCTGTCCAACTGGAATTGTGATACAGTGAAATAATCCGTCTGTAAGCAATTAATGGATACATTTCTTGTGTCATGCACAAAGTAGATGTCCTAACCGACTTGCCAAAACTATAGATTGTTAACAAGAAATTTGTGGAGTGGTTGAAAAACGAGTTTTAATGACTCCAACCTAATTGTATGTAAACTTCTGACTTCAACTGTATATACAGAGAAAAGAGTCGGCCCGAGAATTTAACCCTGTGGCACCCCCATAGAGACTGCCAGTGGTCTGGACAACAGGCCCTCTGATTTTACACACTGAATTCTATCTGAGAAGTAGTTAGTGAACCATGCAAGACTGTCATTAGAGAAACCGAGTTTGCCATTAAGAATACGGTGATTGACAGAGTCAAAAGCCTTGGCCAGGTCGATGAAGATGGCTGCACAGTACTGTCTTTTATCGTTAGCGATTATGATATCATTTAGGACCTTGAGCGTGGCTGAGGTGCACCCATGACCAGCTCGGTAACCAGATTGCATAGTGGAGAAGGTACGGTGGGATTCGAAATGGTCGGTGATCTGTTCGTTCACTTGGCTTTTGAAGACTTTAGAAAGGCAGGGCAGGATGGATATAGGTCTGTAACAGTTTGGGTCTAGAGTGTCTCCCCCTTTGAAGAGGGGGATGACCACGGCCGCTTTCCAATCTTTAGGAATCTCAGATGATATGAAAGAGAGGTTAAACAAACTAGTATTAGGGGTTGCAACAATGGAGGTCGGATAATTTTAGGAAGAGAGGGTCCAGATTGTCTAGCCCAGCTGATTTGTAGGGATCCAGATTTTGCAGCTATTTCAGAACATCAGCTGTCTGGATTTGGGTGAAGGAGAAGCCGGGGGGGGGGGGGGGGGCTTGGGCCAGTTGCTGCGGGGGGTGCAGAGCTGTTGGCCAGGGTTGGGGTAGCCAGGTGGAAAGCATGGTCAGCTGTAGAGAAATGCTTATTGAAATTCTCGATTATCGTAGATTCATCAGTGGTGACAGTGTTTCCTAGTCTCAGTGCAGTGGGCAGCTGGGAGGAGGTACTCTTATTCTCCATGGACTTGACAGTGTCCCAAAATTTTGGGGAATTACGGCTGCAGGATGCAAATTTCTGTTTGAAAAAGCTAGCCTTTATTTTCCCAACTGACTGTGTGTATTGGTTCCTGACTTCCCTGAAAAGTTGCATATCGCGGGGACTATTCGATGCTAGTGCAGTACGCCACAGGATGTTTTTGTGCTGGTCAAGGGCAGTCAAGTCTGGAGTGAATCAAGGGCTATATCTGTTCTTAGTTCTAAATATCAATGCCTCCCAACGGTAATCTAGAATCTCTCTCTCCAAACTGCAGCCACGTCAGACTTTATTGATGGAAAGATGATCAGAGTCATTCAGGACATAGTAGTTGACTTTTCCCAGCTGAATCACTTACAATTTAAATTAGCTGTCCGTATATCATGTGCTTTAAGGAGATTGCTTTTTATGGGCTTATCCTGTTCATTCAGTGAAATTGATACAATTTTGAAATACTGCCAACTACACACCAGGAAGCATCATTGACTAAACAAAATATGCAAGGTATTATTTAATAAATGTTTCTACACTAAAGCTGGGCACACTGAAGGGACACAGCAGTTTTATGCCATGGGGTGTAATTGACTCGTGCCAATTAAATGATGAACATTTTCATACAGGTACTTTCCACACATTATGTAGATCTACAGTGTTGCTGTGACAAGCAACACATTGCTATAGTAGAAACAATCATCTACCACTGCAGTATCCTTTGTCCTTCAAATAGTTATTACAGGATTTTTTCATAAGAGATTAATTTGGTGAAACAACAACAACATCGTCTCACATCACCAATTTTTCTTTGGAGTGAAACAGAGGTCTATGATTAACAAGGACAGGTTGAATTACAACTCAGGGCTGGGGGCAATTCAATAGGAAGTGAATCAATCTGAGGATTAATTGTTCCACCACATCCTGAGCAGCAGACACTCGATCCAGCCAGAGGGAGATAGGGAGAATACTGCAGTAATGAGACTAAAATACTGACTGTCCATAGCAGCTATACACTTCTTCACTCCTATCACACACTCTGTGCTAAAATACATTTATTTAGTCAGACATTGACACAGCTATGTTTGTTTCATGAAAAAGAAACATCACATTTCAATATGTTGAGATTATCGATGTAGGAATTAGAAGACAATAAAATCCTCTGAAGAATAAAAAGTTTTGTGTTTTGCTGGTGTGTGGATTGTAGAATGTTGCTAGATGTTGCTAGAAAGAGCGATGAGCAGGCTGAAATGCAATATGCACTTGGTGGTGAAACTGAGATGAGATGGTCCCATTTTACAGTATACCTTGCCTCCCAGAGCAATTCAATCATTCAAGGTAACAAGATTAGAAAACCTGAGGGAAATTCATAAAGCACATCCCAATATCAGCACAAGCTCTGGGTCCTGACCCTTTAAGTCATTCTAAATGAAATACCACAGTGATCCTTTGTGGCTTCAGATCTACTACGTTTCACATTTCTAAAATGACCCTAACTGTCCCCAATTTCTATAGCATCCCCTTTCTAAATGTATCGTATTTTGAAAGGGAGAAGTGAGACTTGAGGGACAGACTTTCTTTAAACTCACTTTCTCTAACTAATAATCCATCTGTAAGCACTTTTCCTCACTATATTGGTTGTCTGAAATACAATTATTTGCACATGCTCTTGCACAGCTTATGAATTAGAAATAGTCAATAGGATAAATTAGATGGAGCTAGAGTGAAGAAAAATGAATTCGTGTACAGTAATAATAATTTCAGTAATGTAATAAGGCGATCAAACATCTCCTCCCCAACTCCCCTCACCAGACATTCTCTCATAAATGATGTTTCATTTTGAGTACAATATGCAAATATCTTACAAATCAATCAAACAAAGACAGACTAAAGTTATCCATAATGTCCATGGTTTATTTACCTTCAATTTGTTGAGATGTTTGATTTGCTTATTTTATAACAGGATAAAAATATGGAACTATTCCATACTGTGTTTTTGCAGGAGTTGGATTGGGAAGTTTATCCCCAAGGGACATTAAATATGCTCTGCCAGAGTTACCCTTGCATGATATCAAGATACATGATGTCATTTGTCATGTGTCTCTCAGCCAGCGCTCTTATGTACTGACTTATCACTAAGGCTGGCTGGAGAGAAGATAGATAGGTCTTTAAATTGATGAATGCCGTCCAATCAGGGGAGGTTTTCTTTAATGAGTCCGTTTTTACTTCCCTTGTACATTAAATATGTTATGGACCAGAGGGGAGGATAGTAATAACATTTAAATCGGTATGAAAAGGATAACAGCTCAAACTTAAAGAAAAATGAGCTTAATTGAAAGAACTATAATCATGTCTTCTCATTATGATATTTTCTATTTTATTGCCTTGTACTTGGCATACAGGAATATGCCATTTTACTTTAATTTGGTCTGACCTTGTGGCTTCCTCTTATGCCTTTTGTGTGAAAGGAACATGTAGATTACTTACCATACAGTATGTATCATATAAAAAACAACTTGAATATGTACTGACCTGATAATGGACTGGAGGGCAGACAAGTTCAACAAGTCTTGGGAACTTCCTTGAGTACTTAGTCTAGTTTACTGTTCAATCACATCTGGATATGCTGTTCCGATCATTATATGTTTCAACTGCCAGCTAACACATGGACCGCATGTCAGTAACATACCACAAGCTCAACTCGCTCTGCAGAAAGGCTCACTCACACTAATTGTGAATTCCCATGAGGGATCTGCGTATTTGGACCATTTTTAAAAAGCTGACCCAAATGACCTCACGGTTAACTTGCTGTGCATTCCATTTTCCATGTGAAAGGCAGCATTACCGTGCATGATCTAAAATCGCTTGACGCTGTTCGCCTTCAATGCATTCTAAGAATGTTGTTGAAATTATATAAATATTTCTTAGCAATGCTTACTGGGTGAAGTCCTCAGGGGCACATGGCTGTTTTCCTCAAGAAGCCCTATGTATCATCAGTATACAGTACACTCTAGAATCGACAAGCACTGTGGAAACTGGTTGTGTAGCCCATTATTTACAGTTTAATTATTGTAGGATGTACTGTTGGACTCACTGTGAAAACAAACACATGACCACACCTTTGTGTGAAAGGTTTATTTTGTCTGTACGCAGCAGTTATTCAATCGCTGATCAAATATAAACTGTGTTGCTAGGAGAGTATAGTCAATTGGTATAGATTTCTTGGTTCAGAAGTATAGGGTAACTTTGGAATTGTTACTGAGGTAACAGTTGTCAAGACATGACAGGCATTATGCCTAGAAAAAGCAATATTTATCTACATAGTTATTTATTGTATTCAAAGATATTTCAGAAACGGTGTTTCCACTGATTAAAGGCCCAGTGTGGTCAAAAACTAGATTTCCCTGTGTTTTATACAGTTGAAGTCGGAAGTTTACATACACTTAGGTTGGAGTCATTAAACTCGTTTTTCAACCACTCCACAAATTTTTGGTTAGCAAACTATAGTTTTGGCAAGTCGGTTAGGACATCTACTTTATGCATGACACAAGTAATTTTTCCAACAATTGTTTACAGACAGATTATTTCACTTATAATTAATTGTATCACAATTCCAGTTGGTCAGAAGTTTACATACACTAAGTTGACTGTGCCTTTAAGCAGCTTGGAAAATTCCATAAAATTCTGTCATGGCTTTAGAAGCTTCCTATAGGCTAATTGACATAATAAGAGTCAATTAGAGGTGTACCTGTGGATGTATTTCAAGGCCTACCTTCAAACTCAGGACCTCTTTGCTTGACATCATGGAAAAATCTAAAGAAATCAGCCAAGACCTCCACAAAATTGTAGACTTCCACAAGTCTGGTTCATCCCTGGGAGCAATTTCCAAATGCCTGAAGGAACCACGTTCATCTGTACATACAATAGTACGCAAGTATTTACACCATGGGACCACGCAGCCGTCATAATGCTCAGGAAGGAGACGCATTCTGTCTCCTAGAGATGAACGTACTTTGGTACGAAAAGTGCAAATCAATCCCAGAACAACAGCAAAGGACCTTGTGAAGATGCTGGAGGAAACAGGTACAAAAGTATCTATATCCACAGTAAAACGAGTCCTGTATCGACATAGCCTGAAAGGCCGCTCAACAAGGAAGAAGCCACTGCTCCAAAACCACCATAAAAAAAGCCAGTCTATGGTTTGCAACTGCACATGGGGACAAATATCATACTTTTTGGAGAAATGTCCTCTGGTCTGATGAAACAAAAATAGAACTGTTTGGCCATAATGACCATCGTTCTGTTTGGAGGAAAACGGGGGAGGCTTGCAAGCCGAAGAACACCATCTCAACCGTGAAGCACAGGGGTGGCAGCATCATATTGTGGGGGTGCTTTGCTGCAGGAGGGACTGGTGCACTTCACAAAATAGATGGCATCATGAAGAAGGACAATTATGTTGATATATTGAAGCGACATCTCAAGACATCAGTCAGGAAGTTAAAGCTTGGTCGCAAATGGGTCTTCCAAATGGACAATGACCCCAAGCATACTTCCAAAGTTGTGGCAAAATCGCATAAGGACAACAAAGTCAAGGTATTGGAGTGGCCATCACAAAGCCCTGACTTCAACCCTATAGAACATTTGTGGGCAGAGCTGAAAAAGCGTGTGCGTGCAAGGAGGCCTACAAACCTGACTCAGTTACAACAGCTCTGTCAGGAGGAACTTATTGTGGGAAGCTTGTAGAAGGCTACCCGAAATGTTTGCCTCAAGTTAATTAATTTATTGTCAATGCTACCAAATACTAATTGAGTGTATGTAAACTTCTGACCCACTGGGAATGTGATGAAATAAATAAAAGCTGAAATAAATAATTCTCTCTACTATCATTCTGACGTTTCACATTCTTAAAATAAAGTGGTGATCCTAACTGACCTTAGACAAGGGATTTTTACTCAAATTAAAAGTCAGGAATTGTGAAAAACTGAGTTTAAATGTATTTGGCTAAGGTGTATGTAAACTTCCAACTTCAACTGTATATATTTCCACACTATGAAGTTGGAATAAATTGAGAAATTGTGAAAATTATGATAATGCAGTTTTAGTGTAAGAGCTGTTTGAAAAGACTACTTGAAATTTCAGCCTGTTTTAGTAGAATGGAGTTTTGGCCTGCCTGGTGACCACCTGGTGGTACATTTGTTTATAGACCAATAAGAAAGTAAGTTCCAAACATCTCTGTCAATTACACCTAGTTTAAAATTTTCCCCTCCGCATTCAGACCATTCCCAGACAGTCCTAGCTAAATTCTTGCTTGAGAAATTGCTTGTTGCTAAGAAGCTATTTTTGTTTATTTTTTACCATTTTAATTGAAAACATTCACAGTAAGGTATTTAACTGTTAACCAGGAATTACTTGATATGGAGATAAAAATGGCTGCATTGGATCTTTAACAAACCAAAGATACCTCTATGTTGAGTAATGCTTGTTTGTCAAATACTTTCACTACAGTAGTGCATATAATTTTCTTTGTTGTTTCTAATTGGTCAATGCATTGAATAAATTATAATCAACTATGCATGTTTTGCTTTAAAGAGAACCTTGATCTCTAGGCAATGTGATTATCCAAGATGGCGTAGCACTTGGACGTCTTGTCCTTCATCTTGTCGAGTCCCATGTATATATATTTTATATCTTTTTCTTCACATATCTTTAAAAAAATATTTTTCTAAACCTCAACTTCAAAATACTCTCCTGCAACCCGGCTCACCCAATGTGGTGTGGATCTGTTTTTTTCTAGTATTTTTATTTACCTCGGAACCGGAATCCCCCAACAAAAGCTAGCCAGCTCATTAGCTACTAGCTAGTAGTCATCTAACCACTGCTAGCGGTCATCAGCTAACCGTTAGCTTGGAAAGCTCTCGCCAGTTTGTAAAACGCGATTCAAACCAGAGCATACCGGACCTATTTTCTCTCCATATCCTCGGATTCCTACCACAAGCTCTGAACCTTTTCACCTGGATCATCGCAGCTAGGTAGTTGCAATCCGAGTGACTACTCCTGGCTAATGTCACTGTCCCAAAACGAGTACCAACTATCCTGGAGCTAGCCCACGCCAGGTCCATCTCCCGGCTAGCTGAAGAGGCCCATCAGCCACTCCTGGGCTACAATACCTGGACCCCTTCTACTGCCGGTACGGGGCACGGAACCCCGCCGATCCTTCACGAAAAAACTACAGACGTAATCTGCTCAAGGGTGTACTCAACTGGCTCCTACGTAGCATTGTCCCCTGAATGACCATCTACTAGCCTGCTAGCTGCAGCCCGCTAGCTGTCTAGAGCATATCGGACTGTTAGCAAATAGGCCCATCGGCCAATTTCTCGGTCCACTATACCTATTTTGCCAATTGGCCTGGGCCCCTTTTACTCAACGAAGCCCTGCTTATCCATCATGACAGGACTACCGACGTAATCTGCCCAAGGGTTTTTTTCCCCAACAGGCCCCTCCATCGCAACGTCCCCTGAATGCCCATCTGCTAGCCTGTTAGCACCGGCCCGCTAGCTGTCTAGAGCATATTGGACTGTTAGCTGAATAGATCCATCGGCCAATTTCTTGAGCCACTATACCTATTTTGCCAATTGGACTTGGACCCTTCTGTTACTCGTTACCCTACAAATCCATCATGACTGGTCGATCGACATCACCGCACGAGGAGGCTAAAACAGACTTTCCACCCTCGCGACGTCCCTCTAAGGCCCTTCTGCTAGCTTGCTAGCCCCGGCCTGCTAGCTGTCTGAATCGCCGTGTCTCCAGCCAGCCCAACCACTCACTGGACCCCTATGATCACTCAGCTAAGCATGCCTCTCCCTAATATCAATATGCCTTGTCCATTACTGTCCTGGTTAGTGATTATTGTCTTATTTCACTGTAGAGCCTCTAGCCCTGCTCAACATGCCCTAGCCAACCATTTACTTCCACCTCCCACATATTCGGTGATATCACATGGTTTAAACGTCTCTAGAGACAATATCTCTCTCATCATTACTCAATGCCTAGGTTTACCTCCAATGTACTCACATCCTACCATACCTTTGTCTGTACATTATGCCTTGAATCGATTCCATTGCACCCAAAAACCTGCTCCTTTTACTCTCTCTTCCAAACGTACTAGACGACCAGTTCTTATATCCCTTAGCCATACCCTTAACCAACTCCTCCTCTGTTCCTCTGGTGATGTAGAGGTTAATCCAGGCCCTGCAGTGCCGAGCTCCACTCCTACTCCCCAGGTGCTCTCATTTGTTGACTTCTGTAACCGTAAAAGCCTTGGTTTCATGCATGTTAACATTAGAAGCCTCCTCCCCAAGTTTGTTTTATTCACTGCCTTAGCACACTCTGCCAACCCGGATGTCTTAGACGTGTCTGAATCCTGGCTTAGGAAGACATTAAAAAAAACTGAACTGTCCATCCCTAATTATAACATTTTCCGACAAGATAGAACTGCCAAAGGGGGCGGAATGGCAATCTACTGCAGAGATAGCCTGCAGAGTTCTGTCTTACTATCCAGATCTGTACCCAAACAATTCGAGCTTCTACTTGTAAAAATCCACCTTTCCAGAAACAAGTCTCTCACCGTTGGCGCTTGCTATAGACCTCCCTCTGCCCCCAGCTGAGCCTGGACACCATATGTGAATTGATTGCCCCCTATCTATCTTCAGAGCTCGTACTGCTAAGTGACCTAAACTGGGACATGCTTCACACCCTGGCCATCCTACAATCTAAGCTTGATGCCCTCAATCTCACACAAATTATCAATGAACCCACCAGGTACAACTGCAAATCTGTAAACACGGGCACCCTCATAGATATCATCCTAACCAACTTGCCCTCCAAATACACCTCTGCTGTTTTCAACCAAGATCTCAGCGATCACTGCCTCATAGCCTGCATCCGTAATGGGTCTGCAGTCAAATGACCACCCCTCATCACTGTCAAACGCTCCCTAAAACACTTCAGTGAGCAGGCCTTTCTAATCAACCTGGCCCGGGTATCCTGGAAGGATATAGACCTCATCCCATCAGTAGAGGATGCCTGGTTATTCTTTAAAAGTGCCTTCCTCACAATCTTAAATAAGCATGCCCCATTCAAAAAATGTAGAGCCAGGAACAGATATAGCCCTTGGTTCTCTCCAGACCTGACTGCCCTTGACCAGCACAAAAACATCCTGTGGCATTCTGCATTAGCATCGAATAGCCCCCGTGATATGCAATTTTTCAGGGAAGTTAGGAACCAATATACACAGGCAGTTAGGAAAGCTAAGGCTAGCTTTTACAAACAGAAATTTGCATCCTGTAGCACAAACTCAAAAAAGTTCTGGGACACTGTAAAGTCCATGGAGAATAAGAGCACCTCCTCCCAGCTGCCCACTGCACTGAGGCTCGGAAACACTGTCACCACCGATAAATCCACCATAATTGAAAATGTCAATAAGCATCTTTCTACGGCTGGCCATGCTTTCCACCTGGCTAGCCCTACCCCGGTCAACATCCCTGCAACCCCCACAGGAACTCGCCCAAGCCTCCCCATTTCTCCTTCACCCAAATCCAGATAGCTGATGTTCTGAAAGAGCTGCAAAATCTGGACCCCTACAAATCAGCTGGGCTAGACAACCTGGACCCTCTCTTTCTAAAATGATCTGCCGAAATTCTTGCAACCCCTATTGCTAGCCTGTTCAACCTCTCTTTCGTATTGTCTGAAATTACCAAAGATTGCAAAGCTGCTGCGGTCATCCCCCTCTTCAAAGGGGGAGACACTCTAGACCCAAACTGCTACAGACCTATATCTATCCTACCCTGCCTTTCTAAGGTCTTCGAAAGCCAAGTTAACCAACAGATCACCGACCATTTTGAAACCCACAGTACCTTCTCCGCTATGCAATCCGGTTTTAGAGCTGGTCATGGGTGCACCTCAGCCACGCTCAAGGTCCTAAACAATATCATAACTGCCATCGATAAGAGACATTACTGTGCAGCCGTATTCATCGACCTGGCCAAGGCTTTCGACTCTGTCAACCACCACATTCTTATCGGCAGACTCAACAGCCTTGGTTTCTCAAATGACTGCCTTGCCTGGTTCACCAACTACTTCCCTGATACAGTTCAGTATGTCAAATTGAAGGGCCTGTAGTCTGGACCTCTGGCAGTCTCTATGGGGGTGCCATAGGGTTCAATTCTCGGGCTGACTCTCTTCTCTGTATACATCAATGATGTCACTCTTGCTGCTGGTAATTCTCTGATCCACCTCTACGCAGACGACACCATTCTGTATACCTCTGGCCCATCTTTGGACACTGTGTTAACTAACCCCCAAACGAGCTTCAATGCCATACAACTCTCCTTCCTTGGCCTCCAACTGCTCTTAAATGCAAGTAAAACTAAAACTGCCCGCCCATCCAGCATCACTACTCTGGATGGTTCTGACCTAGAATATGTGGACAACTACAAATACCTAGATGTCTGGTTAGACTGTAAACTCTCCTTCCAGACTCACATTAAGCGTCTCCAATCCAAAATTAAATCTAGAATTGTCTTCCTATTTCGCAACAAAGCATTCTTCACTCATGCTGCCAAACATACCCTTGTAAAACTGACCATGCTACCGGTCCTCGACTTCGGCGATGTCATTTACAAAATAGCCTCCAACACTCTACTCAACAAATTGGATGCAGTCTGTCACAGTGCCATCCGTTTTGTCACCAAAGTCCCATATACTACCCACCACTGCGACCTGTACGCTCTTGTTGGCTGGCCCTCGCTTCATACTCGTCGCCAAACCCACTGGCTCCAGGTCATCTACAAATCTCTGCTAGGTAAAGCCCCGCCTTATCTCAGCTCACTGGTCACCATAGCAGCACCCACCCATAGCACGCACTCCAGCAGGTATATCTCACTGGTCACCCCCAAAGCCAATTCTTCCTTTGGCCACCTTTCCTTCCAGTTCTCTGCTGCCAATGACTGGAACGAACTGCAAAAATCACTGAAGCTGGAGACTCTTATCTCCCTCACTAGCTTTAAGCACCAGCTGTCAGAGCAGCTCACAGATCATTGCACCTGTACGTAGGCCATCTGTAAATAGCCCATCCAGCTACCTCATCCCCATACTGTATTCATTTATTCATTTTGCTCCTTTACATCCCAGTATTTCTACTTGCACATTAATCTTCTGCACAACTACCATTCCAGTGTTTAATTGCTATATTGTAATTACTTCACCACCATGGCCTATTTATTGCCTTACCTCTTTTTATCCTACCTCATTTGTGACACACTGTATATATACTTTTCCTGCTGTATTATTGACCGTATGTTTGTTTATTCCATGTGTAACTCTGTATTGTTGTATGTGTCGAACTGCTTTGCTTTATGTTGGCCAGGTCGCAGTTGCAAATGAGAACTTGTTCTCAACTAGCCTACCTGGTTAAATAAAGTTGAAATAAAATAAATACAAAAATAAATGTGTTAATCCAATATTGTTTTCAGCGTAGCTAGTGATCCAAAAGCATTGCGGTGATATATGGTTCTTATCTTGTAGCCTGTCCAATCAAGATAAATGAGCCAATTTTGTAAGTAATTAGTTAGTCTGAAGCCAACGTGTGTGCCTTGAATATAGTATCTACTCTTTATCTCTCTGTGTGCCAAACCTGTAGTTGGCTCATTTTCTTTTTGTTCTTTTAGATGTGAATCTGTTTGGAGAGGATATAATTGTTATTCAACAATAGCAATGTATGTGATTCTGTTTGATTCTTGAAACTACTAAAGTGAGTTTAAAATACCACTGCTTTTATTTCATAAATGGTATGGTTATAGTAGTGGTTAAGATAGCTCTCAGTAGCGAAGGCAATGTATACTGTTTCAATATATTTTGTCTGACAACATAATTTGTTTTTAGAAGGTTGAGAATTTGACATTGAAATTTGCATTGGTTCTGTACAGTATGCCTGCCCTTTGTGAAGGACATTATGCATTCACTTGTGGGGACCTTATAATGATTGACTGCTGTGCAGCAAATGGCTATGCTGTGATGTGGGTAATCTAAAAAAAAACTTGATAGTTTTAGGTAAAAAATCAAGGCTTGGTATCAAAACCTCTCAACCGAAACCCACTGGGCAAAAACAGGTTGAATCAACCTTGTTTCCACATAATTTCAACCAATTTCTTTATTAATTTCAAGTTGAATTCATATTAGTTGACAACTCAACCAAATGTAAATAAAAAATAGATGTCTAAGTGGCGTCTGTTTCCAGTGGGATAGGCCATAGGAGAATAAAATGAATGAAACACCATTTTTCAGATGGTGGATTTCCAAGTATAGCTTTTAGAAGTGTGTTTTGTTTTTTTTGCACAGCAGCATGTCCCGGATGGAGGGAGTTTACATGATTAAAAAACTATCAGTCTGCTTGCGTGTGCTTGAATAACTTCTAAGCTAGGTTTGTGAATTTGTCAAATCCCTCCACTTGAGACATGCAAATCAAACACCCTCTGAAAGGGCTATACGGGATGTTGTTCTGTTCAATTAACATCCAGGCCAGGGTACCATGCCCTGAGGCGCTTGATAAAAACCAACATTAAGAGGAAATGGAAATAGGTTTGTGTAATTCGCCTGTATCTGAATATCTTCTCAAATATTTAACAGGCAAACTAAGCAATTAAAGACACACTAAAGGGAATTAATGATACAAAGTCTCATTGAATGATTGCACAGAGAACACATTGTCTCTTTGAAAACTTGAGACAGACTTATAGCGAAGGAGTATCAAAGCAGGTATTTCCCTCATTAAAATGCAAATCATTTTCAAAACATTTTTACATGCGTTTTTCTGGATTTTTTGGTTGCTATTCTGTCTCTCACTGTTCAAATAAACCTACCATTAAAATTATAGACTGATCATTTCTTTGTCAGTGGGCAAACGTACAAAATCAGCAGGGGATCAAATACTTTTTTCCCTCACTGTATTGACACTATAAGGGCACAAGGCGAGACCCAAATGCAGACACAGGAGGCAGATGGTAGAGCTCCGATATTTAATAAATAACAAACAGTACCAGACAATAAGCAGTCTCGAGGTCAGGCCAGTCAAGGGTCAGAAACCAGATCCGAGTCCAAAAACAGTACAAGGATATATGCAGGCTGGTAGTCAGAACAGGCAGAGTGGTCAGGCAGGAAGGTTTGGAGTCAGGACAGGCAAGGGTCAAAACCAAGAGGACTAGAAACAAACAGACACTGGGGAAAAATAGGAGCAAGGAAAACCGAGGGTTGACTTGCCAAACAAGACAAACTGGCACAGAGAGACAGGAAACACAGGGATATATACACCGGGATAATAAGCGAAACCAGATCATGGTCTGACAGGCACGGGTGATGTATATCCTCCGAACACTGGCTTCGAAGGCATCATTACTTTTATACGGGTTACCAACAAATTCAAATAATGATTGATATATTTTCATTAAAAACGTTATTTTGATTTATTTATTCATACTATTTCAGCCTTCCACAAGATATACTGCGACCCAAGCTGGCTGGTCGTTCCATTGGTTCGGTTGCCAGAGATGCGACCAAGTTGTTCAGTCTTCTTGTTCTAAATGTTCCATTGCCATACTGGATGGCAACGTCCTTATCTTTGCTTGCTAGCTAGCCAACTACGGTTAAATTACAGTCACGTAAAACAGTGCAAACAGAATAACAACACAGTAGCTGCATTTGCATTTGTTTAAGCTGTTTTCTAGTGATATTTATTAATTTATTTTATTTTATTTCAACTTTATTTATTCAGAACCGTTCAGAGTAGTGATGCTGGATGGGCGGGCAGGTGCGGGCAGCGATAGGTTGAAGACCAGGCATTTAGTTTTACTTGCATTTAAGAGCAGTCTGAGGCCACGGACGGAGAGCTGTATGGCATTGAAGCTCGTCTGGAGGTTAGTTAACACGGTGTCCAAAGAAGGGCTAGAGGTATACAGAATGGTGTCGTCTGCGTAGAGGTGGATCAGAGAATCACCAGCACTTGAGAAACCAAGGCTGTTGAGTCTGCCGATAAGAATGTGGTGATAGACAGAGTCGAAATCCCTGGCCAGGTCGATGAATATGGCTGCACAGTATTGTCTCTTATCGATGGCAGTTATGATATAATTTAGGACCTTGAGCGTGGCTAAGGTGCACCCATGACCAGCTCGGAAGCCAGATTGCATAGCGGAGAAGGTACGGTGGGAATCGAAATGGTCAGTGATCTGTTTGTTAACTTGGCTTTCGAAGACCTTAGAAAGGCAGGGTAGGATAGATATAGGTCTGTAGCAGTTTGGGTCTAGAGTGTCTCCCCTTTGAAGAGGGGGGTGACCGCGGCAGCTTTCCAATCTTTGTGGATCTCAAACGATATGAAAGAGAGGTTGAACAGGCTAGTAATAGGGGTTACAACAATTTCAGCAGATAATTTTAGAAAGAGAGGGTCCAGATTGTCTAGCCCAGCTGATTTGTAGGGGTCCAGATTTTGCAGCTCTTTCAGAACATCAGCTATCTGGATTTGGGTGAAGGAGAAATGGGGGAGGCTTGGGCGAGTTGCTGTGGGGGGTGCAGGGCTGTTGACCGGGGTAGGGGTAGCCAGGTGGAAAGCATGGCCAGCCGTAGAAAAATGCTTATTGAAATGTGCAATTATAGTGGATTTATCGGTGGTGACAGTGTTTCCTAGCCTCAGTGCAGTGGGCAGCTGGGAGGAGGTGCTCTTATTCTCCATGGACTTTACAGTGTCCCAGAACTTTTTAGAGTTTGTGCTACAGGATGCAAATTTCTGTTTGAAAAAGCTAGCCTTAGCTTTTCTAACTGCTTGTGTATATTGGTTCCTAACTCCCATAAAAAATTGCATATCACGGGGGCTATTCGATGCTAATGCAGAATGCCACAGGATGTTTTTGTGCAGGTCAAGGGCAGTCAAGTCTGGAGTGAACCAAGGGCTGTATCTGTTCCTGGCTCAATTTTTTTGAATGGGGCATGCTTATTTAAGATTGTGAGGAAGGCACTTTTAAAGAATAACCAGGCATCCTCTACTGACGGGATGAGGTCAATATCCTTCCAGGATACCCGGGCCAGGTCGATTAGAAAGGCCTGCTCGCTGAAGTGTTTTAGGGAGTGTTTGACAGTGATGAGGGGTGGTCATTTGACCGTAAACCCATTACGGATGCAGGCAATGAGGCAGGGATCGCTGAGATCTTGGTTGAAGACAGCAGAGGTGTATTTGGAGTGCAAGTTGGTTAGGATGATATCTATGAGGGTGCCCGTGTTTACGGATTTGGGGTTGTACCTGGTAGGTTCATTGATAATTTGTGTGAGTTTGACGGCATCAAGCTTAGATTGTAGGATGGCTGGGGAGTCCCAGTTTAGGTCACCTAGCAGCACGAGCCCTGAAGATAGATGGGGGGCAATCAATTCACATATGGTGTCCAGGGCTCAGCTGGGGGCAGAGGGTGGTCTATAGCAAGCGACAACGGTGAGAGACTTGTTTCTGGAAAGGTGGATTTTTACAAGTAGAAGCTCAAATTGTTTGGGCACAGACCTGGATAGTAAGACAGAACTCTGCAGGCTATCTCTGCAGTAGATTGCCATTCCGCCCCCTTTGGCAGTTCTATCTTGTCGGAAAATGTTATAATTAGGGATGGAAATTTCAGGGTTTTTTAATGTCCTCCTAAGCCAGGATTCAGACACGTCTAAGACATCCGGGTTGGCAGAGTGTGCTAAGGCAGTGAATAAAACAAACTTGGGGAGGAGGCTTATAATGTTAACATAGATGAAACCAAGGCTTTTACGGTTACAGAAGTCAACAAATGAGAGCGCCTGGGCAATGGGAGTGGAGCTAGGCACTGCTGGGCCTGGATTAACCTCTACATCACCAGAGGAACAGAGGAGGAGTAGACTAAGGTTATGCCTAAGGGCTATAAGATCTGGTCGTCTAGTATGTTCGGAACAGAGAGTAAAAGGAGCAGGTTTCTGGGCGCGATAGAATAGATTCAAGGCATAATGTACAGACAACGGTATGGTAGGACGTGAATACAGTGGAGGTAAACCTAGGCATAGAGTGATGATGAGAGGAATATTGTCTCTAGAAACATCCTTTAAACCAGGTGATGTCACCGCATGTGTGGGAGGTGGAACTGAAGGGTTAACCAAGGCATATTGAGCAGGGCTGGAGGCTCTACAGTGAAATAAGAGAATAATCACTGGCCAGAACAGCAATGGACAAGGCATATAGACATTAGGGAGAGGCATGCATAGCCGAATGATCATAGGGATCCAGTGAGCAGTTAAGCTGGCTGGAGACACAGCGATTCAGACAGCTAGTGGGCCGGGGCTAGCAAGCTAGCAGAAGGGCCTTAGAGGTACGTCGCGACGGATGTAGTCTGTTGTAGCCTCCTCGTGCAGAGCCTCCTCGTGCGTTTCCGTCGGCAGACCAGCCGTGATGGATTAGTAGGGTTCCGTGTAGTAAAGGTGCCCAGTCCAATTGGCAAAATAGGTATAGTGGCCCAAGAAATAGGCCGATGGACCTATTCAGCTAACAGTCCGATATGCTCTAGACAGCTAGCGGTCCGCGGCTAGCAGGCTAGCAGATGAGCATTCAGGGGACGTCGCGATGGAGGTGCCTGTTGCAAAAAGAACCCTCGGGCAGATTACGTCGGTAGTCCAGTCATGATGGATTAGCAGGGCTTCGTGTAGTAAAAGGGGTCCAGGCCAATTGGCAAAATAAGTATTGTAGCCCAAGGAGTGGCTGATGGACCTCTTCAGCTAGCCGGAGATGGGCCTAGCATGGGCAAACTCCAGGCTAATTGGTGCTTGCTTCGGGACAGAGACGTTAGCCAGGAGTAGCAACTCGGATTGCAGCTAGCTAGCTGCGATGATCCAGGTGAAACGGTTCAGAGCTTGCAGTAGGAATCCGGGGATACGGATTTGAATCGTGTTGTGCAAACTGGTGAGAGATTTCTGAGCTAAAGGTTAGCTGATGACCACTAGCAGTGGTTAGCTGACTACTAGCTAGCAGCTAGTTAGCTGGCTAGCTTCTGTTAAGGGATTCCGGTTTGAAAGTAAAGATTTTTTTTTTTGAAAATAGCAAATCCATACCACATTGGGTGAGGCGGGTTGCAGGAGAGTATATTGAAGTTGAGGTTTAGGAAAAATATAAAAAGGTATGTGAAGAATAAAGATATAAAATATAATTACACGGGACACGGGACAAGACGAGGACAAAGACGTCTGACTGCTACGCCATCTTGGTATATAAAATATTAATTTGGATACATCCATAACAATGAGCTAATGGCGTGCGATTTCACCTGGCATAGAAAATCTGCTCTCTCATCAGGACACTGTTGTTCAAGAGCTAGCAAAAACACAATCACTTAGCTGTGCTAACACAATCATTTCAAACTGAAGCTGGAAAGACTGCAAACTAGCTGCACGTCGTTTCATTATTACCTGTTTTCTATTGATAGTTCTTTGTATATATCAATGAAAATTATGCTGATTCATGATTTGGACTGGCTGAGAAAAGCTGCCGATCTGTCTGTCTCATACTGTACCAACTCCCGACACGTTCATTATTATGGGATCCACCTGTTGTATAAGTACATATACAGTACCAGTCAAAAGTTTGGACACACCTACTCACTCTACTCATTGTAGAATAATAGTGAAGACATCAAAACTAAGAAATAACACATATGGGATCATGTAGTAACAAAAAGAGTGTTAAACAAATCAAAATATATTTTATATTTGAGATTCTTCAAAGTTGCCACCCTTTGCCTTGATGACAGCTTTGCACACCCTTGGCATTCTCTCAACCAGCTTCATGAGGAATGCTTTTCCAACAGTCTTAAAGGAGTTCCCACATATGCTGAGCACTTGTTGGCTGCTTTTCCTTCAGTCTGCGGTCCAACTCATCCCAAACCATCTCAATTGGGTTGAGGTCAGGTGATTGTGGAGGCCAGATCATCTGATGCAGCACTCCATCAATCTCCTTCTTGGTCAAATAGCCCTTACTCAGATTGGAGGTATGTTTTGGGTCTTTGTCCTGTTGAAAAACAAATGATAAACCCACTAAGCGCAAACCAGATGGGATAGTGTATCGCTGCAGAATGCTGTGGTAGCCATGCTGGATAAGTGTGCCTTGAATTCTAAATAAATCACAGACAGTGTCACCAGCAAAGCACCCCCACACCATCACACCTCCTCCTCCATGCTTCATAGTGGGAACCACACATGCGGAGGTAATTTGTTCACCTACTACTCAGAGGTCTAATGTCCATTGCTCGTGTTTCTTGGCCCAAGCAAGTATATTATTCTTATTGGTGTCCTTAACTAGTGGGTTCTTTACAGGAATGTGTCCACGGAGGCCTGATTCACGCAGTCTCCTCTGAACAGTTGATGTTGAGATGTGTCTGTTACTTGAACTCCATGAAGAATTTATTTGGGCTGCAATCTGAGGTGCAGTTAACTGTAATTAACCGTTCTGCAGCAGAGGATAAGTTCATCATAGCGTTTCATAATAGCACTTGATGGTTTTTGCGACTGCACTTGAACATTCAAATTTCTTGAAATGTTCCACATTGACTGACCATCATGTCTTAAAGTAATGGACTGTCATTTCTCTTTGCTTATGAGATGTTTTTGCCACAACACAACTGATTGGCTCAAACGCATTAAGGAAAGAAATTCCACAAATTGACTTAAGGCACACCTGTTAATTGAAGCTGGTTGAGAGATTGCCAAGAGTGTGCAAAGTTGTCATCAAGGCAAAGGGTGGCTACTTTGAAGATTCTCAACTATATTTTTATTTGTTTTACACTTTTGGTTACTACATGATTCCATATGTGTTTTTTCATCGGTTTGATGTCTTCAATGTTATTCTACTATCATGACACAAGGCGAGACCCAGATCCAGACACAGGAGGCAGATGGTTGGAGTCTTATAATATTTGTTTATCCAATAGGGGAAGGCAAAGAGAATGGTTGTCGACAGGCAAAAGGGTCAAAACCAGTTCAGAGACCAAAAGGTACCGAAGGGCAGGCAGAATCAAGGTCAGGGCAGGCAGAATGATCAGGCAGGCGGGAAAGTAGTCCAGAGTCCGGCAGGGGTCACCGGGAGGACTATCAAAAAGAAAATAGCAAAAGGAGTACGGGAAAAACACGCCGGTTGACTTGACTAACATACAAGACGAACTGTCACAGAGAGACAGGAAACACAGGGATAAATACACTGGGGAAAATAAGCGACCCCTGGAGGGGGTGGAGACAATCACAGGAACAGGTGAAAACAGATCAGGGCGTGACATCTACAATATAGAAAATAGTATAGAAAATAGTAAAAATAAAGAAAAACACTTGAATGAGTATGTGTGTCCAAACTTTTAACTGGTACTGTATGTAGGGTTAAAGTGACTAGGCAACAGGATAGATAATAAACAGTAGCAGCAGCATATGTCAGTAGTCAAAAGAGTTGGTACAAAAATGGTCAATGCAGACAGTCCAGGTAGCTATTGAACTAACTATTTAGCGGTTTTATGGCTTAGGGGTGTAACCTTTTCAGGGTCCTGTTGGTTCCAGTCTTGGTGCATCGGTACCACTTGCCATACGGTAGCAGAGAGAACAGTCTATGGCTCGGCGATTCAAACCAGCAACTTTTTGGTCACTGGCCCAATGCTCTAAACCGCTAGGCTACCTGCCGCCCTTAATGAAGTGTTAGATGTTTTCATCTCTTTCCTCCTTGTCGCTGGGATAATAATGTCTGCCTCTTATTTCAGCCTGTCAGTCCAGACTGAGGAAACAATAGATGCTACTGTATCTCCAGTCACCAAGGCAAACAACACAAAATAACCATAATCCAACAAAGCAAGGTCAAATACATCGTTGACACTGGCAGAAGGACTGTGTTCATTTGGTAAGACATGAATTTCATGAAAATGAAAAATTTGTTTAATCATTTAGTGATGATTTCAGAGATTATAATTATAATGCATTGTCTGTATCCAGTTTGTGCAGTCCAGAGGCCGAGGGAAATATTTCAGGCTGCCCCATAATAACATCCTTATTCTAAGTTCCCAATCTCCTTTCCTAAAGTTGTTGTAGATTGATGAATTATAGCTTTAACGCCAAGATGTTCTAAACAAGGAAAGACTGAGTTTAATCCCATCTAGATTGATATGTTTCAGCCCTGTTTTTAGTGGATTTTATTAAACTACAAGGGATAAAATGGTCCATACACAATCTTTCGAGACGTTTTGTGAATTGATGTTCTTTGAGACATTGTTTGAACAGTGTGAAAATTTATTACAATGAAAGCAATTACTGTGCCTTCAGAAAGTATTCTTTACCCTTGACGTATTCCACATTTGGATGTGTTGCAACCTGAATTCAAAATTGATTAAATATTTTTTTATCACCCGTCTACAAACAATACCACATAATGACAAAATGAAAACATGTTTTATTTATTTTTTCTATTACATTTTTTGGAAAATGAAATACAGTTGTCTAATTTACATAAGTATTAATATCCCTGAGTCAATACATGTTGGAATCAATTTTGGCAGAGATTACAGCTGTGAGTCTTTCTGGGTAAATCTCTGAGAGTTTTGCACAGCTGGATTGTACAATATTTACACATTATTCTTCTTAAAATTCTTTAAGCTCTATCAAGTTCGTTGTTGATCATTGCTGGACAGCCATTTTGAAGTCTTCGTAAGCAACTCCAGTGTAGATTTGGCCTTGTGTTTTAGGTTATTGTCCTGCTGAAGGTGAATTTGTCTCCCGGTGTTTGTTGGAAAGCAGACTGAACCAAGTTTTCCTCTAGTATTTTGCCTGTGCTTAGCTCTATTCCATTTATTTTAATCCTTGCTGATGACAAGTATGCCCATAACATAATGCAGTCACCACCATGCTTGAAAATATAATGAGTGGTATTCAATGATGTGCTTTGTTGGATTTGCAACAAACATAATATTTTGCAGTTTTACTTTAGTGCCTTATTGCAAACAGGGTCCATGCCTGTCTGCGGAAATGGTAGCAGGGTGTCTGCAGAAAGCTGAGTATCTTGGCCATTGATCTGTGCCTTAAAATATTTGGTGTGACTTACTACCATATATGGGCATACAAATGTATAACGGCAGGCCGAGCCGATGACCTCATTTCAAGATGGCTGCTACCTATATTCCGGTTAGCGTTGTGAAGCATAAACTAAATAAACACAGAATATGATGATTCACACCGAAAGCCGGGACTCCACAGATCATGAGGATGTCTTATTTGTCTGCCTGTGACATACCGTTATTGATGACCAGCCCCGCGAGTCAAAATGTTTATTTTACACAACGTTTTTACCAAACAGCAAGCATCTTACACAGTAAGCTTAAATGTGGTCTGTGTTTGAGCTATAGCTACATGGGAGGTATGAAATGAATCCTTACGTTGGTAGGAACGCATCTAGCCTATTGCCAATGTTATCTGATGATGTATGACTTAATGGCAACATCGAATGTTCACTGAGTGTCAGAAGGTGGGTGTAGCTGGTGCATGAAGTCAGGCGCAGGAGAGCAGAATGAGTGAGCAACGTACTTTACTCAAAATAAAGGCACAAGGTAACAATACACTTGACCAACAATAAACAGTAATCAATTATGCACGGGTGAAAACAGCACCCGTTGAAAACCAGCCATAACGTACCGAATGAACATAGAAACAATCACGCACAAGTACATTGGGGAAACAGAGGGTTAAATACATGAACATGTAATTGGGGAAATGAAACCAGGTGTGTAGAAAACAAAGACAAAACAAATGGAAAATGAAAGGTGGATCGGCGATGGCTAGAAGACCGGTGACGTCGACCGCCGAACGCAGCCCGAACAAGGAGACTGACCGACTTCGGCAGAAGTCGTGACACCGAGTGACTATATCTTTGCGCATGAAAAATATGATGAAAACACCTGTATGTCCCCGAACACCACCACAATGTTTGAGAGAGGTTGGTGTTACAGAAGTTTTGTTTTTATAGTGAACAATAACTTTTAGGCACATCCAGTGTGCAAAAACAATGCAATTCCCACATTCGGACACTTTGGAGAGGTTGAAAGGACACTTGAATGTACCCTGGATACCCCATAACACCACCACAATGTTGGAGTGAGGTTGATATGGTAGAAATTGTGTTTTTAAACTGAACAAATAGCATTTAGCGATTGCAAATATGTAATAGTACTGGAATTATCTCATTTACAGACATATGCCACTTTGGAGAGGTTTAGGGACATCTGGAAACACCTGACACTACTTACTAAAACATCTGCCCATTTCTAGTTGTTAGGTCCATCAATCCCATTTTTTTCTGATATTGTTCACATGTTGTGGAAGCCATCTGATGTATTTCCAGCTTTGGGCATCAATAATTCACTTATAGCTTGTCAATGAAAGATTACTTCCAAAATACATTTTAAAAAAAGGTTATTTTGTGTGTGCTTGAGCTTGTGTATTTTGAACTATGTAACTCCTATCTATCTCCCAGAGGTCTTCTTTCCAAATATACCACGTTTTGGCAAGTCAGAATCATGTAATTACACATGAATAGCAGTTACTTTTGGGTATGTCTATTTAGGCGGAAATCTACATTTTGCCATTACATCTAAGAGGTTTTTTAACCCCTTATTTTTGGCACTAAACAGTCTCCATATACAGTATACTTCCATACATTTTTTCAACTGGTACCGGGAGACCTTGAGACGAGTCTTGTGAGGCCTGAGAAAAACAACTGACATGAACGTGTTTGTGAGAGTCTCACCTTTCCACAGATGAGTCATAATAGTTTGTAGGACAAACCGTACGGACGGTACAGACGATTTTGTGAGAACACTGATGTTTGGGATGTCTCATGGTCTGACAAACACTGCTCCTCCAGCTCTATCACCTTTTACCACAGATGCGGAAGTGCGTTGTCAGTGGATGAGGTGAATTGAGACGCATCCAATGCAAAAAAATAGATATCTCCAGCCTAAACTGACAGATTTTTATGGGGATATTTTTATTATGCTAATTAGATTTCCACAGGGGCGTGGACATCAACTCTAGGGGTGTCACGGATCCCCCCAGGACTGCTGCTCATTCCGTTCACCAGCTCTAGTCTACGTCACCGGCCTTCTAGGCATCATTGAACTGGATTCATAACCACCAACCCCGGACTGTCTTGTCTCATTACACACACCTGGTTCCCATTCCCCCTGATTAATATATATATATATATGTGCCCTCTGTTCTCCATTGTCCTTGTCGGTTATTGTTACCATGTCCGTTGGTCTTGTGAGCACCTGTGCTTCCATGCTACGTGTTATTGTACACTTGTTTTACGGGTCTCGTCCCGTGTATTATTTAGAGGCTTATACCTCGCTCTTTTGTTTGGGTGGAGAAAATAAAACCCACTATTACGTATTCCTGCACTTGTCTCCTATCATTATGCAACATGACAAGGGTTTTTTAACCTATTTAGGCTTGCCATAACAAAGGGGTTGAATACTTTTTGTCTAAAGACATTTCAGCTTTTCATTTTTTATTCGTTTGTTTAAAAAAAATCAAGAGAGTAATTTTTACTATATGGGGTATTGTATGTAGGCTAGTGAAACAAAATCGCATGTTAACCCATTTTTTATTCTGGTTGTAACACAAGAAAATGTGGAAAAAGTCAAGGGGTGTTAATACTTTCTGAAGGCACTGTGTCAAGGCCCTGATCTGTTTCATCTGTCTTTGTGCTTGTCTCCACCCCATTCACCCATCTTCCCCATTATCCCCTGTGTACTTATACCTGTCTATTGCCAGTTCATCTTGTTTGTCAAGCTTACCAGCGTTTGACCTGTCAGCTACAGTCTTTTCCCAGCCTCTCTTTTTCTCACCCTCCTGGTTTTTGACCCTTGCCTGTCATGACCCTGTACCCGCCCGCCTGATCACTCTGAGTGACCCTGACCTTGAGCCTGCCTGCCTTCCTGTACCTTTGCCTCTTTTGCTGTAATAAACATTGTTACTTCGACACAGTCTGTATCTGGGCCTTACCTTATCCTGATAGTACGAACTGGCCATGACTGACCCAGCAGACCCAGGTCAGCTGCGCGATGCCATCTCCTCCCAAGGAGACACCCTCAGGAGCCACGAGGAACTGCTTCATGGCCTTATTGAGGGGGTCCAAAGGTTGGCTGAACGCCATGACCAGGCATTGGACGGTTTGCTGGAGCAATTCCGTGGGTCTGGAAGGCAGGCTGCCACACTGGTAACCCCACAGCCCCTCAGTAACTCAGCTGCTAGCAACACCGTCTCATCGGCCACTCCACCTTCTCGGGAGCCCCATTTACACCCCCCCCCCCCCCCGGAACACTTCAATGGCGTGTCGAACACCTGTCGGGCGTTTCTATCTCAGTATGCCTTCCATTTTCAAGCTTCAGCCCTCTTCCATCCCCTTGGTTTGCTCCAAGATGGCCTATCTCATCACGCTGATGTCCAGGAGGGCTCTCACTTGGGCTACTGCTGTATGGGAACAGCAGCCGGCCATATGCGTTAGTCTGGAGGGATTCGTGGCAGAGGTGAAGAAGGTTTTCTACGCCCCGTTCTCCGGGAGAGAAGCTGCCTGGAGGCAAATCCAGCATTGGCAGGGCTCCTGCAGTGTGGCTGACTATGCAGTAGATTTCCGCACGGAGAGTGCTTGGAACCAGGAAGCACTGTTTGATATGTTCCTGCACGGCGTCTCGGAGGAGATCAAGGATGAGCTTGCTTCTCAGGAGTTACCACCGGATCTCGATTCTCTCATCGCTTTGACCATCCGAATCTATGGGCGACTACGCGAACACGGAGGGAGAGGAAATTCGATTTCGCTAGCATGCCCAGGGATCCTACTTGCTTCTGAGTCAACCCGGGAGCTCCCGATGGTCTCATTGCCGAGCGGATCCGAGGCTTCCCCACCTGCCCCGAGGGCTGCCGAAGATGGCCAAGTCACCGCTTCCTGAGCCTATGCCCCTAGGCAGAGCTGGGCTGTCGCCAGCGGAATAGCAATACAGGATCGACACGTAGAGTTGTCTGTATTGCGGGACTCTTGATCATTTCGTGTCCTCTTGTCCTCTAAAGAAGCCAGGCTCACCGGTAGGAGCAAGGACTCTGGTGGGCCATATGGAGAGCGTTCCTGCTTCCACTGCTTGCACTCCTTTTCATGTCATTCTGCTGTGGGGAGACCAGTCCAAATCTCTCTGGGTTCTCATTGACTCTGGGGCCGACAATAATTTTTTGGACGCTACCCTGGCGTCCGAGTTGAACATCCCCACTCAGCCACTCTCCATTCCCACGGACGTTAGAGCACTGGATGGGCGCTCTATAGGCCGAGCAACCCACAACACCACTCGCATCCATCTACGGGCGTCAGGGAACCACAGCGAGGCTATCCAGTTCCTGCTCATCAAGTCCCCTCTGATTCCCACGGTATTGGGATTCTCCTGGCTCCAACGACACAGTCCCCTCCTTAACTGGTCTACTGGTTCCATCATGGGCTGGAGCCCGTTTTGCCACGACCATTGCCTGAAGTCAGCACAACCTGCCCAGGGATGTCTTCCTAGGGGCTCGGAAGGTGCCCCAGACCTCTCCTCCATTCCTGCGGAGTACCAGGACCTCCGGGAGGTGTTCAGCAAGGCACGGGCCACGTCGCATCCGCCGCAGAAACCCTATGGCTGCAAGATTGACCTTCTCCCTAGCACCATGCCGCCTCGGGATGTCTGTACTCTCTGTCGGGACCAGAGACCAAGGCTATGGATACCTACATCGGGGACTCCCTAACTGTTGGATTTATCTGTCCCTCTTCCTCTCCCGCCGGCTACAGGCTTCTACTTCGTGAAGAAAAAGGACAAGACCCTGCGCCTGTGCACTGACTACCGGGGACTCAATGACATTACTGTTAAGAACCGTTACCCGCTACGACTCATCTCCTCACCTTTCGAGCTGCTCCAGGGGGCCACTGTGTTTTCATAGTTTTGGGGAATTTATGTGCCTCTTATGGTTGAATATGGATCTACGGAATGCCTACCACCTGGTGCAGATACGGGAGGGGGACGAGTGGAAGACCGCCTTCAACATGGCCAGTGGCCACTACGAGTATCTGGTCATACCCTTTGGCCTCACCAATGCTGTGATCCAGGCTCTGGTGAATGATGTTCTCTGCGACATGTTGAACCGGTTCGTATTCGTCTACATTGATGACATCCTCGTCATCTCCCGCTCCACTCAAGGACATGTGCTCTACGTCCGGCAGGTCCTTCAACGCCTTCTGGAGAATCAGCTGTTTGTGAAGGCAGACAAGTGCGAGTTCCATCGCTCCACCATCCCCTTTCTGGGTTGCATCATCTCTGCTGGGAGTGTCCAGATGGATCCCGGGAAGGTGAGAGCAGTGATGGATTGGACTCAGCCTACGTCCAGGGTGCAGCTGCAACATTTCCTGGGGTTGCCAATTTCTATCGCCGCTTTATCTAGGGTTATAGCACCCTGGCTTCCTCCCTTCAGCACTCACCTCGCCCAAGGTTCCGTTCACATTGTCCCCAGCTGCTGACCGGGCATTCCGGGACCTCAAACATCGCTTTACCACAGCTCCCATCCTGGTTCTTCTGGACCGTCTTGTCACCTCGTGGTCTAGGCCAATGCTTCGGACATCGGAGTGGGGACTGTCCTATCCCTGATCCTGAGCCTGCCTGCCGTCCTGTACCTTTGCCTCTTTGCTGTAATAAACATTGTTACTCAAAATTGTCTGCATCTGGGTCTTACCTTATCCCGATACACTGTGAGCTATAATGTAACATTTCTGAAAATCTACAGTCTTTCAGGAATCCAGCAAGATATTGAAAGCTATGTTGATTGTATTTGGTATTACATCTCTATATCATTTTGTTCAGGTTGATATCATAGTTTAATTCGGTCATTAAAATGTATACTATTCTATTTCAAAACTAACAAACTGACTTTATTCTGACTGGATTTCCGGTGGATTTCTGTGTGTGATTTATACTGCATTGTTTTTTCAAATCAAAACAAAATCAAATCAAAGTTTATCGGTCCCATACACATATTTAGCAGATGTTAATGCGGGTGTAGCGAAATGCTTGTGTTCCTAGCTCCGTCAGTGCAGTAATATCTAACAATTCACAACAATACACACATCTAAAAGTAAAAGAATGGAATTAAGAAATATATAAATATTAGGACGAGCAATGTCGTAGTGGCATTGACTAAAATACAGTAGAATAGAATACAGTATGTACATATGAAATGAGTAAAGCAGTATGTAAACATTATTAAATTGACTAGTGTTCCATTATTAAAGTGACCAGTGATTCCATGTCTATGTATATTGGATAGCAGCCTTTAATGTGCTGGAGATGGCTATTTAACAGTATTTAACAGTCTGATGGCCTTGAGAAAGAAGCTGTTTTTCATTCTCTCTGTCCCAGCTTTGATGCACCTGTACTGACCTCGATTTCTGAATGATAGCGGGGTGAACAGGCCGTGGCTCAGGTGGTTGATGTCCTTGATGATCTTTTTGGCCTTCCTGTGACATCGGGTGCTGTAGCTGTCCTGGAGGGCAGGCAGTGTGCCCCCGGTGATGCATTGGGCAGACCGCACCACCCAATTGTGCATCTGTAAAAATGTGTAAGGGTCTTAGGGGCCAAGCCAAATTTCTTCAGCCTCCTGAGATTGAAGAGGCACTGTTGAGCCTTCTTCACCACACTGTCTATGTGGGTGGACCATTTCAGATCATCAGAGATATGTACACCGAGGAAATTGAAGTTTCCACATTCTCCACTGCGGTCCAATCAATGTGGATAGAGGCGTGCTCCCTCTGCTTTTCCCTGAAGTCCACAATCAGCTCCTTCATTTTGTTGACGTTGAGGGATAGGTTATTTTCCTGGCACCACTCCACCAGGGCCCTCACCTCCTCCCTGTAGGCTTTCTTATCATTGTTGGTAATCAGGCCTACTGTGTCATCTGCAAACTTGATGATTGGGTTGGAGGCGTTTGTGGCCACACAGTCATGAGTGGACAGGGAGTACAGGAGGGGTCTGAGCATGCACCCTTGTGCGGCCCCTGTGTTGAGGATCAGGGAAGTGGAGGTGTTGTTTCCTACCTTCACCACCTGGTGGCGGCCCATCAGGAAGTCCAAGACCCAGTTGCACAGGTCGGGGTTCAGACCCAAGACCCGAGCATGATGATGAGCTTGGATGGTACTATGGTGTTGAAGGCTGAGCTACAGTCAATGAACAGCATTCTTAGATAGGTATTCCTCTTGTCCAGATGGTATAGGGTAGTGTGCAGTGCAATGGCGATTGCATCGTCTGGGATGAATTGGGGCGGTAAGAAAATTGATGTGGGTCTAGTGTGTCAGGTAAGGTAGAGGTGATATGATCCTTAACTAGCCTCTCAAAGCACTTCATGGCAGAAGTGAGTGCTATGGGGCGATAGTCATTTAGTTCCATTACCTTTGCTTTCTTGGGTGCAGGAACAATAGTGGACATCTTGAAGAAAGGTGGGACAGCATACTGGGATAGGAAGGGATAAAATATGTCTGTAAACACTCTAGCCAACTGATCCGCGCATACTCTGAAATCACGGCTAGGGATGCCATCTTGCGAGGGTTTACACGCTTCAATGTCTTATGTCGGCCATGGAGAACGAGAGCCCACAGTCCTCAAAGCGGGCGAAGAAGGTGTTTAGCTTGTCTGGAAGCAAGACATCAGTGTCCGCGATGTGGCTTGTTTTCCCTTTGTAATCAGTGATTGTCTGTAGACCATGCCACATACTGTACGTCTTGTGTCTGAGCCGTTGAATTGTGACTCCACTTTGTCTCTGTACTGACGTTTTCCCTGATCGATTGCCTTGCGGAGGGAATAACTACAGTGTTTGTATTCAACCATATTCCCAGTCACATTGCCATGGTTAAATGTGGTGGTTCACACTTTCAGTTTAGCACGAATGCTGCCATCTATCCACGGTTTCTGGTTTGGGTAGGTTTTAATAGTTACAGTGGGAACAACATCCCCTATACACTTCCTGATGATCTCAGTCACCGTGTCTGTGTATACGCCAATGTTATTATCCGAGGCTACCCTGAACATATCCCCGTCTGCGTGATCAAAACAATCTTGAAGCATGGATTCCGATTAGTCAGACCAGCTTTGAATATATCTTAGCATGGGTACTTCCTGTTTGAGTTTCTGGAAGGGAGGAGCAAAATGGAGTCATGATCTGTTTGCCAAAGGTACTGAGTGAATGTATACAGATTTACATGGTTTTTCATTTATCTGACACCCACCAGTTCAACGCTTTCAATGAGAACCAAATGTCCAGTGTATGACTGTAGACAAGACTGGCAGGGCACATCATTTAAGTATTCTGAAAAACGATCTCTTCTATACACAGCAATATCTAAATCTGACACACTGTTGTGTTTGTATGGCACTCACTAACAGCAGTGTTCAGTTTTCTCCTGTCTGAGCTTGGTGGTGTCCAGGAAGTCAGCCAATCCCCTTTGTGTTGCACAGTTGGTTGTGGTGTTAATCTATGAGCAGGGCTGATTAAACTGGCCCTGGTGGACATGGGGGTTAATTCCTATTCCTATCCTGTATGGAAATAGGGCAGTGTTTTGTATCACATCATTAAACCTCTTGCTCATGGGGGACAGTGATGCCGTCATTTACATTTATAACTGTCTTATGAGGAGTAAATCAAGAATTGTCAGACTTTTAAGAGGCTTAGCATATTAATAAACAAAATAATCCTTGCTCACAGGGTTGTTCTTTTCCGGCACAAGGGAAGCTTGAATTTCATAACTCAGAAGCAGTGAGGAGTGATTTGAGGCAATATACTTTAAATGCAATATACTTCAGTGCAATATACTTTAAATACATGACAGAATGTCATTTCACCGTAAACGATTAAAAGGGATATTTCGTTTTTTTTCTTCCTCCAGAATGATTTACATTTTACAATGTAGTCATTTAGCAGACACTCTTATCCAGATCATGTAACATCTCTCTGAATTTTGAATTTGGATCAATGTATTGACCCAGTCTACAACATATTAACCATAGTTTGGGGGAATTTCTGTTAATCTCATGGTTGAATATCTGAATGCTAAGAAAACAAACTAATAAAACACAGCCTTCAACACTTCTGTCCAGACATCAAATCTATAGGTCATGAATGTCATTACGAAGACAATTGTACATTCTGCAAGCAATTATCCCAGCAATTTGGGACAATTGATTGCAATTATCTAGCTCAGCAAGCAAATGTTTCAAAGTAGAGTTTCACCTGCAATTATCAGTAATGCTAGATAATTGCACCTCTTAACAAAAACAAGCTCATAGATTTAACATAACGTAGACTTTAAGCCATTGCAAGTAATTTCAATTGTCTCAGAAAAATGAAACTTAAAAATCAACTGCTGACACCAAATAAAGCTGTGGTTAAGGGGTCCCCTGTGATAAAAATGGAATACATTCCTTTGTGTATTGAAAGTTCACCTGAGTGATGCTGCAATGACGAGTGGGAGGAGAGCAAATATTTGTGATTATCTCGGCCCTGTCCTCCTAATGTATTCTATACTTTGAGTATTGTGTCATAATGATAGCACTTCTAGGAGCGGATTCATAAAGAGTCATTGCTGGTACTGTCTCATCAATTACCTAACTATAGCATGTCATATTCCTCCTGAATGGCCCTGACATTTTTCACAATTGTGATCTTTAAGCCATGAAAAATGGGTTCAAGCAATCCTGCGAGTCAATGCATTGGAGGAATCCATAATATGCTCAGTGACACAGATGTTAGCAGGTATTTCATCACAGCTCTCCATCTTTCAGCCATTTCAATTGATCTATGGGAGGTCTAGAGATTTCACTTGTGTGACGGTGATCCTGAACATTACGATTGCAATTTCTAGGGTTCTTGAAAATCTATTTTAGAAGAACATATTGTCCACCAGATGATAGCTTGTAGTCTGTGTCTACTTGAGTATCAGTGTGAGCATTCAAGTAACATTCAGTGAGGAGGAAAGAGGAAACTAGAAAATGTAGGATAAGGGATAAATATCTTGTGCCTTCCACACAAATTACTCGTGCTTTTCTGTGGAATTGTTCTCACAGATCTAAGGTGTTTTAAACATTGTATGTGTATGATGAGTAGAAATTATGTGTGTCAGCAATGTAGACTCTGCACTTACAACAAATGATATCTAGACATAAAAACATACATTTCTGTTCCGGGAGGAGTATTGCTCTTTAGCCAATTCAATTCCCTTTGAAATGTCTGTTTGTGGGGGGTTTCAAAGGTGGCAAGAGATATAAAAAGGAAAGTAATTGTCTTTCATTCTATAGCTGCCTTGCCTATGTTTGGCATGCTCCCCACAGCAGGGGATATGTGCACTGTGTGTTAAACAAGGCTTCCCTCCCATTGTCTCCACTGCCCAGCCTCCAGGCCTCCAGTGTGGATTGACTGACCTTGGTGGATTGTCCACAGGGGCTCTCCGAATTGAGGATTGTTCTGGCGGATTAGGTCTTTACAGCAGCAGACAGCTGTGTTGGTAACGATGCATCCCCACATCATGCTGACACTACAGAGGGGTTTCATCAAGGACATAGAGCCTTCCCTCTGGCCCACAGGTGCCTGCTCTGCTCCAGGCACATTCACACTAGCTTCTACCATTTTACTAACACCTCCCTCCAGCTCTTTTACTGGACTCACATTTCATCTGGGTCTGGTCCTCCTTCCTTCTGTAGCACTATCATTGGCCTGCCTTACATTTGCTGCATTGTTACATTTACATTTTAGTCATTTAGCAGATGCTCTTATCCAGAGCGACTTACAGTAGTGAATGCATACATTTCATACAATTTCATACTTTTTTTTTTCTGTACTGGCCCCCGTGGGAATTGAACCCACAACCCTGGTGTTGCAAACACCATGCTCTACCAAGTGAGCTAGAGGGAAGGTTTAAATTCACTTAGCCTACATTAACATGTTCACTTTCTTGAAAACCTTTCTGAACATGTAATTATAATACACTGCATGTATTGTGGCCAAAACAATAATTTTGTCAACAGATAAAGTACAGGCTACACTTAAAATTAGGCTATTAGCCTGAATATTTAGAATATTTTACTTTCTCACCAAATGCAAATGTTTGTTGGCAAATTCCAAATACCTGAGTAATCTATAACTACAGTACAATTCATATACTTTGAAATGGCACCTGTGCTCCATATATATTGTTTGTCCACCCCTCCCTTCAGTGGGTGTGTATCCCTGCTAGTTTAAATTACCCTGGTATGATTCCCTGCACATAATAACCTGCATAGCATACTCTAGGAGAGAGGACCACAAAATCAAAAATGGAGTTGAAGGGCTCTTCAAATACATGAGTGGGAGCGATTTCATTTTTCTAGTGTCCTAACAAATAATGTGAGAAAAAACAGACGTTTGGGCTAATTTGCATAAAATCTAAATCTAATTTTATTTGTCAAAAGAGCCGAATACAACGTGTGTAGACTTTACCGTGAAATGCTTGTTTACAAATGTAAATAGTAGCTGGAGGAATAAAATACACAAGAATGAAGCTATACAGGGAGTACCAGTACCTGGTCAATGTGCAGGGGTACGAGGTATTTGAGGTAGATAGAGTATGTATGTATGTATATAAAGGCACGGTAAAGTGACTAGGCATCAGAATAGATAATAATAAGAGTAAAATAAAGAACACAGTGTCATATGATGAGTGTATATGTGAGAATGAGTGTGTGTGTGTGTTGTGTCATATGCATGTGTGTTTGTGAGTATGTAGTGTATTTGTACAGTATGTGTGTAGGTTTTGTGTGAGAGTGTCAGTCAGTGTAGTGTGTGTGTGAGTGAGTTTGTATATAGTGTGTATATTGTATATAGTCCTGTGAGTGTGCATAGGGTCGATGCAGATAGTCCAGGTAACCGTTCATTAACTATTTACCAGTCATAGGGCTATTTGCAGTCTTATGGCTTGGGGGTCAAAGCTGTCTCAGAGCCTGTTGGTCCAAGAGCCAATGCTCCGGTACCGTTTTGCCGGACGGTAGCAGAGTGAACAGTCTATGGCTTGGGTGACTGGAGTCTTTGGAAATTTATCGGGCCTTCTTCTGACACTACCTGGTATAGAGGTCCTGGATGGCAGGGAGCTCAGCCCCAGTGATGTACTGGGCCGTCCACACCCCCCTCTGTAGCGCTTTGCATTTTTGTTCACCAATAGGGCATCCAATCTGACACTCCGAAATGGTCCATTTGATGCTTGGCTGAATTTAATGGAAAAGGTAGGTCTGTTCATAACTTACGGAAGCTATTTGTGCTACACCTACCCACTATGATTCACACCAGGTCTCCCTTAGAAAATATATTGTTTTTTATCTCAATGGAGCTTCCTGGTTTGAATGACTGAAAGGAAACATAAATGTTAGAATGCTTCATTTCAATTATATATTGAAGTTTAGACAGCCTTTCTTTGCATAATGCACTCAAATAGAATAATAATGATATACTGAAATGTTTTTTTTCCTGCCCATGTAAGCTGGCCAGGAAAAACATAAACCTATATAGGTCCCAGAGTTTTTGCTCAGTCAGCTCATGTGGACAGAAAAAAACATGAAGTTGGGAATCTCACATATAGTAATATTTCAACCTAGCAAGTTGACTTGCTCCAGAGCAGTGGTGGATTGTACATGCCGCTTTGGGTGTTGTCAATGGAACATTTGACAGTTTTTATAATAGCCTCTATTAGCCCCAACAAGTGGTTCATTATGTGGAGTTAGACACCATGCAGTACAATCATGAAAGAGAGTAGTCTGGACATGGCAGAATAAGAAACAATGTCATACTGGCCATGACACACTCATGCAGAACCAGCTTAATATCTCTTTCAGGCCATGAACAGGATTCAAACGTACTGCATGCAACCTAAGCCTATCATAATTTCTTTACTCTCTTAGGGTAGAGTTGATTGAGAGGCTACTTTAGTATTTGGTAGATGAAGGCAATCTCTCGTTTCATTTCTGAAAGGTGGGATATTCCAGTCCTGTAAAAAGGCCATCATACTGCTGAGAATCTCTGCTGAGAAGCTCCAGTGCTCATTAGCATGACTAAAGGCACTTTCAATTAGCTCCCAGCTTAGCTTCTCACTACTGTAAAAACAACCACTGATTTTGTTTTTTACTGATTTTTCTATCAGTGAAATATTACATTTATGTCAATGAGGGTTTCTCTTTGTTATCTTGTCTATTGGAATGTAAAATGATCCTCATGCCCCCATATATTGGTCAGTTATTAATAAAGTTCTATAATCATAAGGGATCAACTATTTTAAGATGGACACTCAGTGTCCAACTCTATATCAGTCTCATTACTAACGAGGACCTCAGCCACCCGAGCCTGTTCACCCCGCTACCATCTAGAAGGCGAAGACCGTACAAGCGCATCAAAGCTGGGGCCGAAAGACTGAAAAACAGCTTCTATCTCCAGGCCATCATACTGTATTATAGTTACCACTAGCCGGCCTCCGCCCAGTACCCTGCCCTGAACTTAGTCACTGTTACTAGCTGGCTACCACACGGTGCACCTTAGAAACCACTGCCCTATGTACATTGAACACTGGTCACTTTAATAATGTTTACATACTGTTTTACCCACTTCATATGTACAGTATATACTGTATATACTGATTACTTGTAGTTTTTGATTACTTGTAGTTTTTCATGTTGTTTGTCTGTAATTTTTGTAATGACTTGGTGCTGCCTATCTTGGCCAGGACGCTCTTGAAAAAGAGATTTTAAATCTCAATGAGCCCTTCCTGGTTAAATAAAGGTTAAATAAATAAAATAATACTCTATTCTAGTCAAGGCTCATCCTATATCACTACTGTTGTACACACCTTTTCTACTCAAAAACTGTCTATAATGTCTATACACACCATCATATATATTTATATTCTCGCACTCTGACATTGCTCATTCTAATATTTCTTCATTTCTATCTTAATTTTTGGGCTGAATTTGTGCATTTTGTATTGTTTGGTATTGCTGCACTGTTGGAGCTAGAAACATAAGCATTTCGCTGAACCTGCAATAACATCTGCAAAATGTGTGTACGTGGCTAATAACATTTGATTTGATTTGATGTCAGATTTGTTATCCATGGCTTTGCTGCAGATTCAAGGGCCTGACGGGGATTTAACCCATTATTTCAAGAGGTTGCGACCCTTTTGACGAGGTCACTAGGTGTTGTACTGACAGTAACGTAAAGCTATTAGTCTGTGTGTTTCTCATACAACTATAAAAAGACGGAGGAGGCACACGTCATTTTTATCAGTAGGCCTCTGATCACTCTGAGTAGCCATGAGCTCACTTTCCCCGGTGGCCTGAAGTAAAGGGGCACAAATCACTATGTAATGAATTGAAATCCGTCTCCCCTAAGACCAGGCAGTGTCTGTGCACACTAATGTGGTGGTCTGCCACTCCCCCCAGACAAGCTCATCTGTCGAAAGGTTAGGACCCTAAGGGTCATCCCTGTTACCATGGAGACACTCACACAGATACACGAACAATAGCGATTGATATTACTTAAATCCCCCAAATAAATATTGATACTCCAAAATATACGGTATGAGGTGACTTGAGGCTAAGAAATCCAGAGTGAATGCAATGTTCACTATTATTTCACTTTGCTTAAAAGTGAACGTAGCGTTCGTTCTAGATTCACCAGTTTGGCTGAGAAACACAAAGCCATCACAATTTAGAACAGGTGGGTGAGCTTGTGTCACAGACTTGTATGTCTATCAGGACATACAGGTTCTATGGATTTGCGTGAGTATTCTTCTAAAGTACAGGACTATTCATGTAACCCATTTTTTTTTCTGTCAAATGTGTCATCCACAGAGTATTAATCAAATCAAATCAAATGTATTTGTCACATACACATGGTTAGCAGGTGTTAATGCAAGTGTAGCGAAATGCTTGTGCTTCTAGTTCCGACCATGCAGTAATATCTAACAAGTAATATAACCTAACAATTTCACAACAACTACCTTATACACACAAGTGTAAAGGAATGAATACGAATATGTACATAGAAATATATAAATGACTGATGGCCGAGCGGCATAGGCAAGATGCAGTAGATGGTATAAAGTACAGTATATACATATGAGATGAGTAATGTAGGGTATGAAAACATATAAAGAGGCATTGTTTAAAGTGGCTAGTGCTACATTACATCAAGATGGCAAGATGCAGTAGATGGTATAGAGTACAGTATATACATATGAGATAAGTAATGTGGGGTATGAAAACATTATATAAGTGGCATTGTTTATAGTGGCTAGTGATCCATTTAATTACATCAAGATGGCAAGATGCAGTAGATGGTATAGCGTACAGTACATGCATATGAGATGAGTAATGTATGGTAGGTAAACATTATATAAAGAAAGTGGCTAGTGATAAATTGATTTAAATCAATTTTTCCATTATTAAGCCACTATCACAGATTATTGTGAAATAGTTGCAACCACCCCTTTTCCCATCCATGGCTCTATCAATAGAGTTAAATTACCACAATTTTACGTATCTTGAGGGAAATCTTTATTTTTCAGCGGCAATGAGATTACATGTCCCTTTATTGATTTGGTGTTATACAGTACGTAAGCAATCTACTTTAATAGGATTTGGGCAGCATTTCCCAAACTCGGTTCTGGGGACCCCAGGGGGTGCACGTTTTAGTTTTTTCCCTAGCACTACCCAGCTGATTCAAATATCCAACTCATCATCAAGCTTTGATTATTTGAATCAGCTGTGTGGTACTAGGGGAAAAAACAAAATGTGCAGGTGGGGGGGGCAGGACAGAGTCTGGGAAACGCTGGATTAGGGCATGTTGTTGGAGTACAGGGCTGCCAGGGTTGTCAGCAGTAGAGTACTGTGGCTGATTGCTGGGTTCTAACCCCTAAAGCTGGCTCCAGACATGGCCAGCCCAGCCAATCAACTCACACAGTACATACACAGCACTGATTAACTGCCTGACTTAATGTTGCCTAAATCCAGATTACATTTATGCTAATTTTCATTTAATTCCTTCCTCACATGTGTTATGTCGTGTGTTCAGCATTCTGGTTCTGAAGAAATGCAAATTAGTAAGTGAAATTGAAATAAAAATTATTTGAATACTGCCTCAGCACTTAATAATGTTAATATAGCTTTTGATGGGCAGCACTTGGCATCAGAGCCTAGGTGAATGCAAAGTGAGAACCCAACTTGTGCATGGTGTGATATGATGGCCAAATATATCATCCATTGAATATTCTTAAATGCTGGTTCTTTATGTTGATCAGCCATGGTCCTCGGAACTCATTAGTATTCAGGGTGGGCTGCTGTAGAAGACAGTGACAGTCAGGATCCTGACCTGTGGTCAAGTGGCTATGTCTGATGACTTAATTAGGGTCAGAGTTTGAGAGCACACGATAACCAGGTTTCTACTCATTTGAATTTCTCTTAGGAATGATTTGTTGAATAGGTCAATTAAAAATATTAGGTTGTAGTATTATCAGTCTCATTCAAGTATGGTGCCATTCTGCAAAACATCCCCCATGATGATGTGACAGGCATTAAGACAATTACAGCATTCATTTTCATTTTGGTGATGTCAAAAGTATACTATATCATTCAAGTGAATGATGACAAACCTATACAAGCATTACTGAATTGTCTGAACTTACAACCAATTTGTTTTATTTCCTTGTGGTCCGTAGAATAATGACTAATGGACACTACAATGTAAAAGCAATACAATCTTTGTTTTTTTTCCTTTAGTTGGTGGTACCTTGTTGGTAGCAGTCATTCCGGATAATGGCTTTTTAATGTTCAGCAGACACTTAATACAAGCTTTCAAAATCATGTGTGATTTTCAAAGATTGTAGTCCATTGGTTCGCACAAATCAGATCTGTTGTATCTCTTGAAAAAGCCATTTACTTGGCTGTATAAATTCTGTGTAATTTGAGTTAATTGCCCAGCTACATTTCAATTGGTACATGCACGTATGCACACACGCACGGACGCAGGCACACGCACACACATGTATACACACACACACACCACACTTGCCCTCTCCAGCCTGTGTCCTGGGCTCATATACCCGCTCAGAGGAAAGGTGATAGCTGACAATGGGAAGTAATCTGCTCTATTGATCATGCTGTCAGCATCTGACTTCAGTCAGGGAAGTGGCAGGCCAACACAACTGATGTTAACCCTTTAATGTGGGGCACAGGGTGGAACACGGGAGACAGTTTAATAAAACACTGATTGTATGGTTATATGACTATCTATTTAGAAAATAAAGTTGTCCTTCAATGAGGAGGTGGTGGGAGGCAAAAAAGTTTCCATAATGTCTCACACATGCACCTTTATAATCTGTTGTTGGAGAACAGTTAGATTGTACAGTGTCTAATTGCTGTATCTCCCCCCTCATGGTGCAGCATTCATTTGGGAAACCTCTAGTGTGCTGTTACCTGTAGGGAAAGGGGTGGGCTATGGGGATCGGTTCCTGACACCGGCGTCTTTGGTTTTGGAGATCATAGGGTGGATCCTGACGGGGCGTTGGTGTAGACTTTAGCTTTGGTTTGAGAGAGAGAGTGCTCCACATTACGTCACTCCGTCAAGCCTCTCTTCTCTTCCTCCAACTTGAGAGAAACAGAGATGGTTTTTACCCACAAGCCCATGCGTCATTGAATATTTATCATGTATCTGATTTGGGGAAGAGATTCCTGGGCTGTGGCAGCCCTCTGAGGCATGGAATCCAACACCCTGTAATTGAAGAAGTGCAATGTGGCTGTCATCTGCTGCCTTCTGGACATGGTTAATTAATTACCTGTTGGCCTCTACACTGTACTCGTTTACAAAGCCACTCCAGATCATTTCACTGACACGTCTCAACTAGTCATCAACTGCCTTAAGACCTCGGTGGCCCATAATAATAGAGCAGCTATTAATCTAATTTGAGTTGAAACAAATCGTATCCATATCCAGAGAAAGGGGCAAGTAAATAGATACAATTACATTATCTACAGTCTTCAAACTGACAGCTTATCCATCTATATCTGTATCCACCCCCTGAGGCACAGGCTACCAGTAATTCTCCTACTGCTGGACCAATTTAGAATCATGTGGTAAATTTACTGTATATGCTATATTGTACTGAGGTTGTAGGTGTTATCTGGATTTCATGTGGAAGTAGCTGGGTGAAAAATGAATGTCTTTATTTGTGCTAGATGTAGTTTCACCCTTCCTTACAGTGTGCACCGCTTTGGTGTGGAGGATATCGATTTTCTGAAACAGGAGCATTAGTGATTCTCGAGTCGAGGGTATTAAACTCAAATCATTGTGTTCTATTGTTTGGCATGTCATATTGATTATCTCCTGGGTTTCACTGGCAAGAGTGAAATATTGTAGCCTCAACAGCGTTGCACACAGAAAATGGGATCCATTGGAAAACAAATAAGTACTGCAGTCGCTTCAGAATAATCGGGCAAGATTAAATATTTTTTTCATGAAAGCGGCGCGTGAAAAAAGGTTAACAAATATAAGGTGGAAAAGAGGTGATATTGGCTTCTTCGGTTACAGACAAGCTATCAGAGCAGATGAAAGTTGCAGACTTTCTCAAGACATTGTAGAGAAAAATAAAGACAAAAGACAGTCACAGAAGTGTCGGGAAACAAGGCTCAAAATTGAGGTCTGTTCACAAACAGTATAGGTCTACTGTTCTTATGTGAAGATCAGATGAAGGCATATCATCTGTATGTGCAGGTTAGGAGGCTGACTGTAGCAGACAGAATCTGCCATGTTTCCAACTGAAGAATCAATGAGAGCAGAGAATAGGCCTTATTCTCTCTGCTATGCATGGCTAGCCGGGGGCTGTCTGCTAGCTGCTCTGTGGTTTCACATTGTGGGGAGCAGACAGACAGCAGCAGTGTAACATGTTAATATAGCACTGCAAAGTTCTACCCACTGACCATGAGCTTTGACAGGAAAGCTATTAAATTATTGATCAGGTTCATCAAATCCCTCATTATTTCATAGTACCTGTTAGAGGCCAGTCCCCTAGGAGCTCCCTGTAGACTGTTCAGAGCGGTGTCTAGCTCTCCTCTCACTCAGGGACACGCTGTGCATGATAAAGATAAACCTCTCATTTAGCTGAAATCAATATTCTAATCCATGAGTCACATTCACTGTTCCCTCTCTCCTCTTCGCAGGAAAAACAATGGTTACAGAGAGAAAATGTTTCCTTTGAGGTCAAAGACTGTATGGCTACAAGGATGGTATTCTGAAGGTACTTTCAAACATCTTGGTATTGTCAGGCTGTATTGCTCACAGTTGACCCTGAATAAAACAAAGTTAATCAATTTATTTGGTGTAATTATCAGTCTTATAAATGGATATTGTAATTCGATTTGCATGCCCTCTAATTATGTAAATCTGAAAATAGCAAGCTGGAGAACTGTCTTCTGTTGTTGTTAAATTCTACATTCAATTTTGGTCACGAATCAGTGCATTTTAATTGCAGACTTTATAATTGGAGCAGAATGCTGGGACCTGCCATCGTCTGTGAGGCTTCTGGCGGCAGCTGATAAGTACAGAGCCATATCCTCATTGTTCTGCACAATACATAGACACAGAGACTGATTTTTAAACATCCCACCCATCATCACACACAACTGGAACAGATACCATGACTTATATGAGGTGTCTTAAGAATATTTATTATAATAGCTACAGTCTGCTGAATTCAAGTTACCCATTACAGTTTTGTATTTCTGATCCATTATGCGAACTTATGAACCATTACTTTTTCAGTTCACTGGGTTACATTATAGAAACTGACTTAACAGTCCATTGTCTTTACAAAGTGATTATTTCCTAACAAAATGAAATGGGTTTCTCAAAACTCTAATATAATCCCTCCAACCCTTGTGGTGTGTAGCTGAATGCTTTATTCCAGACTGAAACCCAGTTTTTTCTGCCTGTGTATGACTGTAGTGTAGTGTTAAAGATGACTAGTCGCTCCCCTCAAGAAACCAACACTCGACCCCTCTGACGTCAAAAAACTACAGACCCATATTCCCTCTTTCTTTTATTTCCAAAACACTTGAGTGTGCTGTCTTTGACCAACTCTCATTATCTCTCTCAGAACAATCTTCTTGACCCTAACCAGTCATGCTTCAAAGCAGCTCACGCAACTGAGACAACTCTCCTCTGTGTCACAGAGGCTTTCCGCTTTGCCAAAGCTGACTCGCTCTCCTCAGTTCTCATACATCTAGATCTATCCCCTGCCTTCGACTGTGAACCATCAGATCCTCCTCTCCACCCTCTCAGGGTTAGGTGTCTCAGGCTCTGCACACTCCTGGATTGCATCCTATCTGGCAGGTCGCTCCTACAAGGTGGCAAGGAGAGGATCTGTGTCTGCATCACGTGCTCTCACTACTGGTGTCCCCCAGGGCTCGGTTCTAGGCCCTCTATCCTTTTCTCATTTACACCAAGTCACTCGGCTCTGTCAGATCTTCACATGGTCTCTCCTATCATTGCTATGCGGATGACACTCAACAACACTTCTCCTTCCCCCCTTTTCTGAGACCCATGTGGTGCCACACATCTCTGCATGCCTGGCAGACATCTCAGCTAGGATGTCAGTCCACCACCTCAAGCTCAACAAAATAGAGCTGCTCTTCCTCCCAGTGAAGGCCTGACCACTCCAAGTCCTCTCCAAGTCCTCTCCATCCCGGTTGACAACTCTACGTTGTCCCCCTCCCAGAGTGCAAAGAACCTTGGTGTGACCCTGTCTTTCTCTGCAAACATCAAAACACTCCTGCAGGTTCATGCTCGACAACACCTGTAGAGTACAACCTTTCCTCCTGTCTAGCCTTTGCAACTCTCTGTTGGCTGGGCTCCCTGTTAATGCCATCAAACCCCTGCAACTTATCCAGAATGCCGCAGCACAGATGGTGTTCAACCTTCCTAAGTTCTCCCATGTTACCCTGCTCCTCTGCACACTCCACTGGCTTCCAAAAGCTTGCATCATCTTCAAAGGGGAACTGCCCCTCGTTACCTTCAGACTATGCTCAAACCTTATATTCCAACCCGAGTACTCCGTTCCGCCACCTCTGGTCTCTTGTGACCCGACCCCACCTAAAAAAGGCACTTCTCTTTTCCCACTAGCACTGACTTTGCTGATAAATACTTAGTTGAGGGAAAATGTATTGGTACGATTGTGATGTGTTGTTGTCTCACCTTTATATCTTAAGATGAATGCACTAATTGTAAGTCGCTCTGGATAAGAGCGTCTGCTAAATGACTAAAATGCAAAACATTTGTTATTCTGGTGTGTTCCCCTGTTGGGTGTTCTAAATGACAGACCCACAGTGGCTGCCTAGCCAACCTCCCACCTCTCCTGACTCCACAGGGTCTCTCACAAAGCTAATGGTCACACCAGGCCTGTCAGAGCTCTCCAAAGCATGTCCTTTGTGATGGCTCTGCTCCTCTCTCACCCCTGCTGCCCTGCACCTTACTACAAATGTCAGAGAATATTGATTTGGCAAGCAGTGACAAAGGCCTAACTGAGATAGCTCCCTTTGTACTATCATAATTCACAGGCCTGACCTTCTTCATACACACTGGAGCACTGTGGAGCGGTATCAATATTTCATATCTTCCTGTATTACATTTCCCACTGAAATACACCGACAGTTAGTCGGACCTGAATCCACAATACATTTCCACTTGACTTTCTAAAAATCGCCCTGAACCACTACCACAGCCTCCTGTATAATTATTCAGATGTTGCCATGTTGTTTTTGCTTGCAAGGCTTATTTGTATGTCTCTTGTTGAAGCTTTCTTCTCCCATTTCTATTACATATCCAAGCACAGTGTGGTCTACAGTATAGGAACACATAGCTGTGGATGACATCATTTGGAATTCTGACACTGCACAGCATCCCCCTCCCACAGAAACATCAACAGGCCTTGGAAGGCAGAGCTACTGTCTTGTGATGCAAATTAAACAAAGTAGGAACCATTTTACCAAGGAAACAAAAGTGAATTTTCCTCTATGCCTGTTGGGTATTTCATAAAACTTAACAAAGCTCCTCAATATTTAGCAAATAGACTGCATCAATGTGGCATATATGATCTACTCCTGTGGTTCATTTACTATTCAAGTGTACAGAGCTATGATTACAATGATATTATTAAGTGGTGAAAGGTGTACAACCTATAATACATTTGATTTGAACCTGGTGTAGCTACTTATCCTATGACCTTTATAAAAAATATGTTTATTTCCAGTTAACAATAAAAGGGCCCCATCTCTGCGCTACTTAGATAGCCTTCACCCATACAAGAGCGGTCAGAGGTTTCCGACTCTGACGCTGAAATACAGTAATAAGCCCTCCAACTGGCTGTCACAAGACTTTTCATGGTAAAACTGTCAAGAGAATTTTTATGAAAAATATTTTTGCTATTGTATCCACTGCTGTTCTAGTGGTTGCTACATGTCCTGGTACTTGGTAAAGTTCATGATGCAGCTGACCTTAATGAGTACCCCATGACAAGTGGAAGTAAAATAGCCCCATAACATCAAAGATCCACCACCATATTCTACCATAGGTATTCTGCATATACTTCTGTTCTTCAACAACAAATCCACCAATGGTGTGTGTGGCCAAAGAGCTTTATTTTCATGTCATCTGACCATAGCGCCGATTCCAATCCAAGTCCAAATGCCGTTTATTAAACTCCAGGCAGTGCTATGGTCAGATGACATGAAAATAAAACTATTTGGCTACACACACCAGTGGTCAACGACACCATGAACTTTATCAAGTACCAGGACATTTTAACCTAATATCCGTTTGGCTCTGCCAGGAGGCTGACACTTGGCCGAAAGTGGATCTTCCAGCAAGACAATAACCCAAAGCACACATCAAAATGTGCAAAAACATGGTTAATTGACCACAAAATCATCATTTTGCAATGGCCATGTCAGTCTCCAGACTTGAACCCCATTGAAAACCTGTGGTTTGAATTGAAGAGGGCAGTCCATAAGCACAGACGAAGGATATCAAGGATCTGGAAAGACTCTGTATGGAGGATTGGTCTAAGATCCCTTTTAATCTGTTCTCCAATCTCATAAATTATTTTAGAAAAAGGCTCAGTGTTGTTATCCTCACAAGGGGAGGAGGGTGCTGGAGTATTGAAAACTGAAAACAGGGGTGCCAAAAATGTTGACCCCTATTTTTTTTAAATATTTTTTTTATATGTTAAATAAAATATTTCTCTGGGCAATTGTATTAATATAAAATAATATAATTTCCCTATTTTTTTCATAGAATATAGCTCAGTATTTGTGTAGTTATGTATTGTATACAGTATATTTTGCTTATCTTTATCGAGGGTACCAATAATTATCGACCACACTCTATATACTGTAAATGAATGGATAAGATATAGGAATCCTTCCTGATTCTCCTCTTGTCACTCTTCAATGCATAAGCCCATCTTTGTCCTCTACAGCTGCCTGTGTCATGGTCCCTCTCTCCCAGCTCGGTGAGCTCTGCGAGCTCTAGGGAGCACTTGTCTGTAACACTAGATGCATCCGTTGCATGTCTAGCCTTCATTATTTCACCTCTAGAAGACCTTTGCTGGAAACAGGAGAGGCTGTAGAGAGAAAGCAATGTTTTAACTGTTTGTTGTGTTGCTCAATTGAAGGTTTGTTGTCCTTGTCAATTTTCCTGACTAGATTTGACACGGCACAAACAAAACCAAACGTTTATCAATCAATGCATAATTGTTTTTTTTTAATGTTCTTTCCTTCATGGGGAAGCAAAAAAAACTCAATTGTTTAATCACATTAACACTTTATTATATTTTAATAAAGAACACAATTATTTTTAACATCCTTCCTGTTGAATGTCTTCCTTGAGAAAAATCAAGTGTAAATACATTAGAAGGGGCCAGCATCATTACATGGATGTGACTCAATATATCCATTGGGTTAGGGCGAGACCTTGGCAGCTCAAACTCAATTGTGTAGTCTATGTTTGTACCCTGTACTTTGGTGCCTGATCTAATTCTCCACTGTTCAAAGGCTGTCTGTGTGTCCCCATAGGCTTGCACCACGCTGCCGTACGTGACAATCGGTTGTCACTTCTGTTGAATTATGAATGCAGGGCTATGAAATGGGAGGTGGGAATTGGGGGTGGGAGAATCCATTCTGATTGGGCGTTGAATACATTGGATCAATTATCCCTTTTTGAGTGGCATTTAAATAGACTTTAATTATTCTAATTGTCAGAATTGAATTAATAATGGTGTCTTCCTGATACTTCTACATGCTGATGTGTAGAACAAGCTCACTGGAATTTGTTCACCTGTTGGATTTCATTACAGATGGCATAGAAAACAGTTGCATTGCATTTATTGTAAAAACAAATTTGTCTGCTGTGCATGGAAACACATGTCATGTTTCTATATGCACACCATATCTTCTCTCTCCATAACGTCATGTTGTAGAATATTGGTTGGCTCCTGTTCTCAGGTGGCAATACAATATTCTAATATAGATCTCTCTGGAGGCAATTAGTTGTACAGTATTGAGGGGAGAAGAGAGGAAAAATGGACATGAGAAGATCATGGTCCCTTTGAAAGGCTTTATCCTCACTATAGGGGAGCCAATCCTTGAGGAGCATGCCAGGACCATTGAGATAGTATCCTAAGTAGCACAGAGGGAGACTTCCCAATGATTCATCTATTATTAATGTGTCATTCATTTGAAGATGCCATTATATCAATGTGGATTATGGTTTTCTAATACTGACCATTCAATCCATCTGTTCACTTATTCAAACTAGGTTAAAGACTTTCACTTTGAACAAAAAACGGATAATTTACACTTCAGTGTAGGGAGAGTGACGTGTGTAAGAGCTCTTTTAGTCTTCCAAGTACTTATTGAGGCCTTGAAGAAATAATTCACTGTTATTACTTTCATAACCGTCTCATTACGTTAAATGTAGTTCTAGTCCACACTTCCAACCATGGACTGCTGCAATCTGTCCAGGTACAAGGGCAATTAGAGGATGTCTATACTGTAATCTAGTCCATGCAGTCCAATAGAGCCTCGGCGTGTTCCAGGAGATAAGTGTCAGTCGAACAGGAACATAATGAATAATTCTCTGCTGGGGTAGAATCAATGGGGCATTAAATAAATTATGTTGTTAAGCATGATGTTGGCATTAGTTCTAATTCGATGAGAAGCAACTGCAGCTGTTGCTGCCCATGCTTAAATGTATCTTTTTAATTGACCTCGAGAGACAAACTGGAAATAGATCATTTTCACAGGAAACTCAACTTTCTCTATTGAGCGAAAGGGCAAAGCCTGGTGCCCAGACTGTTAATCAATCTGCATTTACACAGAGATCTGGTTCTGAAATCAAATCATATACTGTTGTAGCCTACATGTAAAGGAAAATGACACATTATCACCGAGAAAAGTGTGGAACATGTATACCAAACATTTAGTTGGATGTCTTTGTTCACGGAAGACCTACGCATGAATCCATTTTGAATCAGCCAAATGCATTCCCCTCTTGATACAGTTAGACTGGGTAGAGAATCTGTAGGCTGCTAGTGTTTCTCTCCCTGTGTGCTGGCTGTCTGGCTGACAGTAGGCAGATCAGACAGGCTGCAGACTGGGTAAGGGAAGAGGTAGAAACACAGTCGTTACTAATTGGCTGGGTTCATTGGGCCCAGCAATCACTATGTGTTGGCTGAGTAGCGTTGGTGGACAGGTATTAATGGACTTGCCCATTTCTATTTCCCAGCAATGAGACTTAGAGGGCTTGTGTGCTCTCTAGTCAAAGAGCATTGTGTTGCGGAGGGCTGAGCTGGCTGTCACCCCTCCTCTACCCACCACCTCATCATCCTGTCTGGAGCTTCAGCTAGGCCTGGCTACCACTCTATCACCTCTGCTCAGAATGTACCACCTTCCACAACTCCATGCTTTCAGAATATACAATTATATGCAAGAGACTACAAATCCCCATTGCATCCTCCTTTATTGTGAATGTTGCACTGTAGCAACATGTCATATATTTGTCAGGAAGTGAAAACCACAACCCTGCAGAAATCAGACATCCCTCCCCATTCAATATCCTTCAATATCCCACATGAAAATATATTATTTCCCCAGCTGCCTGCAGTTCCATCCCAGATTCAGTCCACCTGATGGTGATGGTGAAGGCAGTTGTCATCATGGCCAATCAGGTCCGCCAGGAACCTAACATGCTTACCAGACTGCACGTGCCAGTGTGCATGTTGATTTTGTCCACCCACACCAGACGCGATCAGGACACGCATGTTGAAATATCAAAACAAACTCTGAACTAGCTATATTAATTTGGGGACAGGTCGAAAGCATTAACCTGTTATGGCTAGGGGGCAGTATTTTCACGGCTGGATAAAAAACGTACCCGATTTAATCTGATTGTTAGTCCTGCCCAGAAACTAGAATATGCATATAATTATTAGCTTTGGATAGAAAACACTCCAACGTTTCTAAAACTGTTTGAATGGTGTCTGTGAGTATAACAGAACTCATTTGGCAGGCCAAAACGTGAGAAGATTCTGTACAGGAAGTACCCTGTCTGACCATTTCTTGAACTTCTTTGCCATCTCTATCCATTACAAAGGATCTCTGCTCTAACGTGACACTTCCTACGTCTTCCATAGGCTCTCAGAGCCCGGGAAAAACCTGAATGTCGTCATTCCAGCCCCAGGCTGAAACACATTATCGCCTTTCTCAAGTGGCCGATCAAGAGACTGTGGGCTTAGGCGCGTGCACTGGCCGCCCCCGTCTTTGTGTTTTTTCCTCTGTTGACCGAAAAGGAGATTCCCGGTCGGAATATTATCGCTTTTTTACGAGATAAATTGCATAAAAATTGATTTTAAACAGCGGTTGACATGCTTCGAAGTACGGTACTGGAATATTTAGAATTGTTTTGTCACGAAATGCGCCATGCGCACGACCCTGATTTACCATTTCGGATAGTTTCTGGAACGCACGAACAAAACGCCGCTATTCGGATATAACGATGGATTATTTTGGACCAAACCAACATTTGTTATTGAAGTAGCAGTCCTGGGAGTGCATTCTGACGAAGACAACAAAAGGTAATCAAACTTTTGTAATAGTAAATCTGATTTTGGTGAAGGCTAAACTTGCCGGGTGTCTAAATAGCTAGCCCGTGATGGCTGGGCTATGTACTTAGAATATTGCAAAATGTGCTTTCACCAAAAAGCTATTTTAAAATCGGACATATCGAGTGCATAGAGGAGTTCTGTATCTATAATTCTTAAAATAATTGTTATGCTTTTTGTGAACGTTTATCGTGAGTAATTTAGTAAATTGTTAGTAAATTCCCCGGAAGTATGCTAGTTCTGAAGGTCACATGCTAATGTAAAAAGCTGGTTTTTGATATAAATATGAACTTGATTGAACAAAACATGCATGTATTGTATAACATAATGTCCTAGCTGTGTCATCTGATGAAGATCATCAAACGTTAGTGCTGCATTTAGCTGTCTTCTGGGTTTTTGTGACATTATATGCTAGCTTGAAAAATGGGTGTCTGATTATTTCTGGCTGGGTACTCTGCTAACATAATCTAATGTTTTGCTTTCGCTGTAAAGCCTTTTTGAAATCGGACAGTGTGGTTAGATTAACGAGAGTCTTGTCTTTAAAATGCTGTGAAATAGTCATATGTTTGAAAAATGGAAGTTTTTGGATTTTAGAGGAATTTGTATTTTGCGCCACGCCCATCATTGGATATTGGAGCAGGTGTTCCGCTAGCGGAACGTCTAGATGTAAGAGGTTAAACATTTATGGCAATTTAGCTAGCTAGCTTGCTGTTAACAGCTAGCTAATTTGTCCTGGGATATAAACATTTGGTTGTTATTTAACCTGAAAAGCACAAGGTCCTCTACTCCGACAATTAATCCACAGTTAAAAGGGTAAAAGTTTGTTTCTAGTAATCTCTCCTCCTTCAGGCTTTGGACTTTATATGGCGGTTGGCAACCAACGTTAAGGTGCATTACCACTACCAACTGGACTGGAGTGTGGACCTCAGTTCCTCTTTCAATCACCCACGTGGTTATATGCTCCTAAAAACCAATGAGGAGATGGTATGTGTGTATATGCTCCTAAAAAACAATGAGGAGATCGGAGAGGCGGGACTTGCAGCGCATCAAGCGTCACAAATAGAACCAAGTTCTATTTTAGCGCCTGGCTATGCAGACGCTCGTTGACGCGCGCGAGCAGTGTGGGTGCAATGATTGAATAACATGTATGTGTACATTTATTTTGCAACACGAGCAGTGTGGTCAGAATGTAAAGTGACTGAATGAAGCTATGGCAGTGGGATGTGACTTGGAACCTCTCATTGGCTTCATTGTTGACTGACACACTTTGGAAACTGTGTGGGTGTGACTGGGACCTCCAAATAAAGGCTATTCATTTTTCATGTAAACTTTCAGTATTACTTTTTACCACATAATATGTCAAGTCAGTCAGTGGGAGGGTTTAATGTTCTGAGAGACACAACTAGATATCAGGAGAGTTAATAGGATGTATCAGAAGAGTGATGAGCAGCTGCGTTTGGTTGAGGCCTGAGTGCTGCCTGAGGATATCTTGGTGCTCTGCCACGGAATTAGCCAGGTTGGGTTTGGACTGCCATGCTTTGCATCTGGGCTTAGTTCCGCCAGGCTTTGGGTCAGAGTACCAGCGCGCAGTAATTACATCTGGCTGCAGCTCCCTCTACAGGATTAGGTGAATTGTGGCCAAGAGGCCCTTTATAATTGCCCCTTATTACCATTTGCCGGCGCAGTGGAGGAAAAGGTCAGTGGCCACAATCCCCCGACACCCTCCTCTTCCCTTAACGCCTCCCCCAATGCACCCTTTGACCATTAATAACCCTCTTTTCTCTTTAAAAAAAAAGTTCTCTCTCTCTCTCTCGTTCTCTCAATGGAGATACTATGGAAAATATAGGAGGTCAAGGCTCAGGGTCTTTGCATGGTGGGCTAGCTTTTAAAAAATGGGGTCTATCAGAGCCATAGGCCCCTCATTATCCTGGGCTGAAAATATGTGACCTTGTTTGGTACCACAGAAAATGTACATAGCAATGGGGTATTGTGAGAATGTAATTGCTTCTTTCCCTTTTCTCCTTTTTGCATCTTGTTAAGCTTTGTAAGTTCCTTGAAAAATTCCCTGAAGCCTCTTCAGTTCTTTTCTCCCTAAAATAGGAATTTCCATCCCTTTTTTTCTGCTTTTGTTTGTCTCTGAAAAGAATCTGCTTGTGCAGAAATAATTAGCTGTATTATCTCTACAGAGGCAGCATTTGTATTCTGAAGAGAAATTCCCACTTCTATTCATATATCTCTAAAGAAGCAATCTTTTCCCTGGTCAAATTAGTCAGTCGGCAAAACAGAGTTTACACCGTAGGCACAGGGAATTAGAGGTAAATTGTGATAACATTTTTTGTATTCATCAGATATGTCAGGAATTGATTTATGTTTTGTTTATGCATTTGTTTATGTGTGTCTTAATAATGCCATGACAGTGTTATTTTAGCTAGGGATGCAGTTTATTGTGAGTGTTTTATCTCACCTATACCGCAAAATCAGTGGTACCAGTAAAATTACCCAATACATATTTCCTCCTACCTGCAATTGTTTGAAACACTATCGAGGTCATGCTACATTGAGCTCCACTGACAATCCCAAGGTAACATGGTAATAGAAGCACATTACTGTGGCAGCATACTTTGATAGGAAGACACCGACAGTACTGTTGCAAAAGCGTTTACCATGATTGGTTCATGCATGGAGTTCTGCATGATGATTTTGATTGGTGTTTTGATTGAACAACAGTCTCCCAGAGCGCAAGATGATCATATCCATGAAGGGAGGCAGCAGGGTGCAGGAAACAACAAGAGCTTTCCTCCTGCTTTCCATATACATTAACTACATGTTTTCCTATCTAGTTCTAATGATTAGGTGAAATAACACCACCATTCTGTAGCCATACAATTTCATGGCTGAAATAGAAACTGAAATGTTATCATACTACTGCGTGAGTGACTGTGCATTTGTGTGCATGCATTTGCCTGTGTGCGTGCCTGCCTGTCTGTGTCCCATATCATCGTACCGTATGTCAGTCAACCCCATGAACATATTTATCCAGTGTCAAATGAAAGACATTTGAACTAAATGCAGACGGCAAGCAAACAGGTGCAGTTAATTGTTATTCTAACTCACACTTGTGACTTTTTTAGTGTTGCCATTAATACAAATTCTTAGTCAAATTAATCAACACTGGCTGTTGATTCAATATTAAAACCTCTTAAGTAATTGTTTAACTATACTTTCCCCCTCATTTGAAATTCATGGAAAAACTGCATGCTAAGTGTCTCTGGTTACAGGGTCCTGAACTTATCAAGACATGTAAGTCTTTGAAACTGGGTGATTTATATGAGAGTGTAATTTTAAACGGTGTCAGATGAATATTATCACAACATGTGTGTTATTGCCTACTGTTGGGCAAAGCCAAGGCACCTCCTGTGCTCCTTGGCTTTGTAGATAAAGGATAATGTGGGTGACCCTGTGTAACTGTTTGTTCTCCAATTTGTTCTGCAGTTTCTCTGGCTCCTGCAAGGTGCCTTTGGCTAGGAACGAGGGCTGCATCCCGCGCCTGCTGAATTTCTTAACTGAGTGAGAAACAAAGATTTATCTGCACATCTGCTAGGCGCTCTCTGTCCCCTGCCATGCCATGTATCTTAACTCTCACACACAGACACATAGTGAAGAGGGGACACATTATACTAAAGAAAGAAAGATCAGCATTGCTTGCTGTTTGGGGTTTTAGGCTGGGTTTCTGTATAAGCACCTTGTGACATCTGCTGATGTAAAAAGGGCTTTATAAATACACTTGATTTGATATTTAACTTTTAGATACTTAAATCTCCATTGCATTGAATTATGTAATCCTTTATATTTGTACAGTGATTTCAATTATTGAACACACACATTCCCATGCGTACAAATACATGGAGTGTTGTACAGTCTTTAGAGTGCTTACTGCTCGGCCATATTTACTCAGTGTGTTTGAGCACGCTCAGGCCCAAACGGCCCACACCACCTTCATTTCCTGCCAGGTCCGAGCTCTCCCTCATGTGACCTCTCACACAGTGAACCCTATGAATGGACAATAGTGCCCTTCAGTGGGGTCCAATGACCATAGCAAAGCCTGCAGCTGGAGAGCATAGCAGGCCTGCCCCAGCCACTTTTACACACTAACAACAGCTGAGAGATATCTCTGAACTGCTGAGGGGATTTAGGAAGGCTAGGGGAATCACAGATGTACAGGCCAAAGAGGGAACAAGTCCAAAAGCCTCCAGCTTGTCCCTGTTTGTCAGATGCCTTGGAGAAGCTGCTCGTCTCTCCAACAGGTGTTCAGGGGGTGGATGGATGGCAGCTCACTTCTCTGAGCCTGGCTGGTAGAGGAGAGGATGAGCCCCTGGAAAGCACTGTTGTATTCTTCATAAAACAGAGGAAGTAGGGGATTAAAGCCCTTATTGAAATATTCACTCAAGTTACATGATGTAAAAAATTATCAAATATACAGTATGTGTGTATCAAAATCAAATTGTATTTGTCACATGCGCCGAATACAACAGGTGTAGACCTTAACCGACAATGCAGTTTTATGAAAAATACGAGTTAAGTATTTACTAAAATAAACTGAAGTAAAAAAATTATATATACAGTATATAAACAATAAGAAATAGAAAAATAACCATAATTAAAGAGCTACAATTAAAATAACAGTAGAGGCTATATACAGGGGGTACCTCTATATGTGCAGGTTAGTCAAGGTAATTGAAAGTAATATGTACATGTAGGTAGAGGTAAAGTGACTATGCATAGATAAACAGAGAGTAGCAGCAGCGTAAAAATGGGAGAGGGTTCAGGGCAAATAGTCCAGGTGGCCATTTGATTAGCTGTTCAGGAGTCGTATGGCTTGGGGGTAGAAGCTGTTAAGAAGTTTTTGGACCTAGACATGGCGCTCCGGGTACCACTTGCCGTGCGGAAGCAAAAAGAACAGTCTTTGATTAGGGTGGCTGTAGTCTTTGGCAATTTTTTTGGCCTTCCTCTGACACCGCCTGGTATAGAGGTCCTGGATGGCAGGAAACTTGCCCCCAGTGATGTACTGGGCCGTACGCACTACCCTCTGTAGTGCCTTGCAGTCAGAGGCCGAGCAGTTGCCATACCAGGCGGTGTTGTAACCAGTCAGGATGCTCTCGATGGTGTAGCTCCAGAACTTTTTGAGAATCTGGGAACCCATGCCAAATCTTTCCAGTCTCCTCAGGGGGAATAGGCGTTGTTGTGCCCTCTTCACAACTGTCTTGGTGTGTTTAGACCATGATAGTTCGTTGGTGATGTGGACACCAAGGAACTTGAAGCTCTCAACCTGCTCCACTACAGCCATGTTGATGAGAATGGGGGTGTGCTCGGCCCTCCTTTTCCTGTAGTCCACGATCATCTCCTTTGTCTTGATCACGTTGAAGGACAGATTGTTATCCTGGCACCACACTGCCAGGTCTCTGACCTCCTCCCTATAGGCTGTCTCATCGGTGTCAGTGATCAGGCCTACCACTGTTGTGTCTTCAGCAAACTTAATGATTGTTTTGGAGTCATGCTTGGCCATGCAGTCATGGGTGAACAAGGAGTACAGAACGGGACTGAGCACGCACCACTGAGGGGCCCCCGTGTTGAGGATCAGCATGGAAGATGTGTTGTTACCTACCCTAACCACCTGGGGGCGGCCCGTCAGGAAGTCCAGGACCCAATTGCAGAGGGAGGTGTTTAGTCCCTGGGACCTTAGCTTAGTAATGAGCTTTGACGGCACTATGGTGTTGAACGCTGAGCTGTATTCAATGAATAGCATTCTCACACAGGTGTTCCTTTTGTCCAGGTGGGAAAAGGCAGTGTGGAGTGCAAAAGCGATTGCATCATCTGTGGATCTGTTGGGGCGGTATGCAAATTGGAGGGGGTCTAGTGTTTCTGGGTTAATGGTGTTGATGTGAGCAATGATTAGCCTTTCGAAGTACTTCATGGCTAATGACGTGAATGCTACAGGACAATATTAATTTAGACCGGTTACCTTGGTGTTCTTGAACATAGGGACTATGGTGGTCTGCTTGAAATATGTTTGTATTACAGACTCAGTCACGGAGAGGTCGAAAATGTCAGTGAAGACACTTGTCAGTTGGTCAGCACGTGCTCTGAGTACACGTCCTGGTAATCCGTCTGGCCCAGCGGCCTTGTGAATGTTGACCTGTTTAAAGATCAGCTACAGAGAGCGTGGTCACACAGTCATCCGGAACAGCTGGTGCTGTCATGCATGCTTCAGTGTTGCTTGCCTCGAATCGAGCATAGAAATAATTTAGCTCGTCGGTAGGCTCGTGTCACTGGGCAGCTCGCATCTGTGCTTCCCTTTATAGTCCATATTAATCTGCAAGCCCTTCCACATCCGACGAGAGTCGGAGCCGGTGTAGTATGATTCAACCTTAGTCCTGTATTGACGCTTTGCCTGTTTGATGGTTCGTCGGAGGGCATAGCGGGATTTTTTTTATTAATGTCTGGGTTAGAGTCCCGCTCATTCAAAGCGGCAGCTCTACCCAGTGCTCAGTGCGGCTGTTGCCTGTAATCCCTGGCTCCTGGTTGGGGTATGTATGTACGGGCACTGTGGGGATGACGTCATCGATGCACTTATTGATGAAGCCAGTGACTGATGTGCCATCGGAAGAATCTCGGAACGTATTCCAGTCTGTGCTAGCGAAACAGTCGGGTAGCTTAGCATCTTCATCATCTGACCACTTCCGTATTGAGTGAGTCACTGGTACTTCCTGCTTTAGTTTTTGCTTGTAAGCAGGAATCAGGAGGATAGACTTATGGTCAGATTTGCCAAATGGAGGGAGAGCTTTGCAAGCGTCTCTGTGTGGAGTAAAATTGATCTAGAGTTTTTTCCCTCTGGTTGCACATGTAACATGCTGGTTCAAATTAGGTAAAACAGATTTAAGTTTCCTGCATTAAAGTCCCCGGCCACTAGGAGTGCCACCTCTGGATGTGAATTTTCTTGTTTTCTTATGGCCTTATCAGCTCATTGAGTGCGGTCTTAGTGCCAGAAACAGTTTGTGGTGGTAAATAGACAGCTACGAAAAATATAGATGAAAACTCTCTTGGTAAATAGTGTGGTCTACAGCTTATCATGAGATACTCTACCTCAGGCGAGCAAAACCTTGAGACTTCCTTAATATTAGATTTTGTGTACCAGCTGTTATTTACAAAGACACAGAACACCACCCCTTGTCTTACCGGACGCAGCTGTTCTATCTTGCCGATGCACGGAAAACCTAGCCAGCTGTGTGTTATCCATGTTGTCGTTCAGCCTCAACTCGGTGAAACATAAGATATTCCAGTTTATGTCCCGTAGGTTAGTCGGAGCTCATCCATTTCATTATCCAATGATTGCACGTTGGGGCTAGGTGGGACGCTAGCGTGCCACCCGTGGTGCACTCCATCAACAGCAGGTGCATTTCAAGAGCGGCAAATTTGAATCCAAATAAATGTCAAAATTCAAATTTTTCAAAAATACAACTATTTTACACCATTTGAAAGATAAACATCTCCTTAATCTAACCACGTTTTACGATTTCAAAAAGGTTTTACGGCGAAAGCATAAATTTAGAGTATGTTAGGACAGTACATTTACAAGAGTTGTGTGTAATGTTTTGTCAAGTCAAAGACAGGGTCACCAAAACCATAAAACCAGCTAAAATGATGCACTAACCTTTTACAATCTCCATCAGATGACACTCCTAGGACATTATGTTAGACAATGCATGCATTTTTAGTTCTATCAAGTTCATATTTATATCCAAAAACAGCGTTTTACTATGGCATTGATGTTGAGGAAATCGTTTCCCTCCAATAACCGGCAGTCAAGTCAGCGTCACAAATTAAATAATTAAAATTAGAAAACATTGGTAAAATATTATATTGTCATTTAAAGAATTATAGATTTACATCTCTTGAACGCAATCAACTTGCCAGATTTAAAAATAACCTTACTGGGAAATCACACTTTGCAATAATCTGAGCACTGCGCCCAGAAAAATACGCGTTGCGATACAGACTAGACGTCATGTTGGGGAGATCTAAAATCGAAAATACTATGTAAATAATCCATTACCTTTGATTCTCTTCATCAGATGTCACTTCCAGGTATCACAGGTCCATAACGAATGTAGTTTTGTTCAAAAAAGCTCATCATTTATGTCCAAAAATCTCCGTCTCGTTAGCACATGATGTAAGCCAGCCGGACTTCTCGTCATGAACGAGGGGAAAAAATATATTTCCGTTCGTTCAAACATGTCAAACGTTGTATAGCATAAATCATTAGGGCCTTTTTTAACCAGAACATGAATAATATTCAAGGTGGACGAATGCATACTCTTTTATAACGTATTGGAACGAGGGTACCCAACATGAACTCGCGCGCCAGGTGTCTAATGGGACATCATCGTTCCATGGCTCTTGTTCGGTCAGATCTCCCTCCAGAAGACTCAAAACACTTTGTAAAGGCTGGTGACATCTAGTGGAAGCAATAGGAAGTGCCAAAATATTCCTAAGCCCCTGTGTTTTTCAATGGGATAGGTTTAAAGTCAATACAACACATCAGGTATCCACTTCCTGTCAGAAAATGTCTCAGGGTTTTGCCTGCCAAATGAGTTCTGTTATACTCACAGACACCATTCAAACAGTTTTAGAAACTTTAGAGTGTTTTCTATCCATATATAATAAGTATATGCATATTCTAGTTACTGGGTAGGATTAGTAACCAGATTAAATCGGGTACATTTTTTTTATCCAGACGTGCAAATGCTGCCCCCTAGCCCCAACAGGTTAATAGGACTTATGGTAGAGGCGGAGTACCACTCACCGTCGGATCCTTACAAGGCACCCCGACCTACGTCCCCGATATCTCCATCGGTTCTTCAAGCAAATAATGGGGACTTGGGCCTTGTCTGGTGTCTGAAGTAAATCCTTTGCGTCCGACTCGTTAAAGAAAACATCTTTGTCCAGTACGAGGTGAGTAATCGCTGTCCTGATATCCAGAAGCTCTTTTCGGTCTTAAGAGACGGTGGCTCTAACATTGTAGCCTCATTAGAATCCCCCAAAAGGTATTTTGTTTATAAATGATGACGTTATTCTAGGCTATTTGGAAACCTAAAAACAGATAGCCTTATGCTTTTTTTTTTCTCTCTATGACAAAAAAATTATGACATTCTATATTTACTTTATATGGGAGCAAATACATTGAAGCAGCATATCAAATTGGGATAATGTTGTAGGTTACACTGGCAAGGATAAGAATATTTGCCAAGGCGTATTATTTCATTATAAATGTGATTATTTCACATGGGGAAAGGCTAGCTGGCTTGCAGTGTTTAGCCAACTTGCTAGCAAGGGAATACAACAAGGAAGAATACGACAAATGAGAAGACAACAAGAAAACCTCTGTCGCTCCCTTGTGAATGTTACTATTTGAGAATCGGGATCGTGAAGTATTATGTTACCAAAAGATGCACGTTTTGACAAAAACTGACTCCACCCAGCGCATGCACGCGCATAGATCTACGCACGTTAAGTGTGTGGAAAGCTTAGCCCCAAACCTTAACCCTTATCCTAACCCTATCCCTAGCCCTAACCCTTACCCTAACCCTTATTCTAAATCTAACCCTAACCTTAGCAAGCAGTTGCTTATCAACAGATAGTTTGTTGATAGTATGACCATCTGTAGATCATCTATATGGGACTATCCAAATAAAGTGTGACCAAAATATGTGAACAGCATATGCAGGAAATGTATTTGGGTTATTTCCAATGAGAGAGCATTAAACACATCCTGTGACTCAGCCCTCTGTCATTACTCTGAGTTGTTACTTAGCCAATGTGTCACCTTGACATAAATACCCACTTCATGAGTAAAAGCCTCACGCCTTGTGTAATGAACAAATAGAAAATGGGTGCACTGGATGTATGCAAATGGTTGCCCAACATGTTTAAGATATGTTTTTCTTCCTTTCCACTTTCCCATTGACTAAGATAACATGTATTCCACAATTCACAATGAGAGGACAGTGTATTATAGCCTTACATAGAGGCCATCCTGAAAGGACAGGATAACTGAACAGCCAGAGAGAGTTGGGTATTATTTTCAGACTGCGGATTAGCCTCTTAAGAGTTGAAAAGTTGTAACAAAGTCCCCGTGCTGATGTTAGTTTGTTTATTTATTTGGATTAGCTTTTGCAGAAACAGCAGCTACTCTTCCTGGGGTCCACAAGAAACACAAAACATGACAAGTAACAAAACACTGACAGACAAGGACAGTCACAGAAATTTTAAATACGATATACAAACACTACAACTAAGAAATAATACAAACAATACAACAACAAAAAAATGTGTGTTAGTGTGTCTGCGTGTGTTTGTGGGTGTGGGTGTCCCATCAGAGTTCCCGCCGTTCCATGAGATGTTTTTTAATCTGTTGTTTAAGGTCATTTTGCGGTTTGCTTGAGTAATTGGCGATGGAAGGGCGTTCCATGTGATCATGACTCTGTATAATACAGTGTGTTGCTGTGAATTTATTTTGGACTTGGGGACTGTGAAGAGACCCCTAGTGGCATATCTTGTGGGGTATGTTTGGGTATCTGAGCTGAATGTTATTTGATTATGCAGACAATCTGGAATTTTCATCACAGTAATATTTGTCATAAAAACTAGAAGAGATGCAGTTAATCTCTCATCAACCCTCCACCAGGAAAGACTGGCATGCATGTTGTTGATGTTAGTTCTGTATGTGCAGTTAAGGGCAAGGTGTGCTGCTCTGTTTCCAGCCAACTGCAGCTTTGCTATTATTATTTTTTTGCAGCACTTGACCATATTACCGGACAATAATCAAGATGGGACAAGACCAGAGTCTGAACAACAAGTACAGTTGATTTCTGTGTCAAAAACAAAGAACATATTTTTATAACAGACATACCCCTTCCCATCTTCACAACAACTTTGTCAACATGAGTTAACCATGATAATTGACCATCCAGTGCTATACCTAGGAGTATAGCTTCCTCAACTTGCTCAATAGTCACAGCCTTTATCCACAACTCCAGTTGAGGTTTAGGTCTTACAGAATGTTTTGAACAAAAAACAATGCTTTTAGTTTGAGATGTATTTAACACCAGTTTATTATTTATCACCCATTCTGATACTGACTATAACTCCTTATTTAGAATGTCAGTGAACTCACTGGCTTTGGGTGCTGACATGTAGAGTGTGGAATCATCCGCATGCATAGTCATTGTAGCTTTGTGTAAGACCAGTGGCAAATAATTTGTAAAACAAAAAATAGAGAAGAGTAACGGCCAAAGGCAACTGCTCCGAGGGACACCGCACTGTACATACATGTTAGAGACGCTTCCATTGAACACTCTCTGGGTTCTAGTGGATAAATAACTATCCTACGATGTAATGACAGCTGATGTAAAGCCATAGCAAGTGAGTTTCTTCACTGATGTCGCTGAGATAAGGCCATAACCTCAGTATTGTTGTTTGGGCCCTACACCCAAACAAGGGCACTGCGTTCTTCCACCTCTGGCCTGCTCACCTCCCTACCTCTGAGGAAGCACAGTTCCCGCTCAGCCCAGTCAAAACTGTTCGCTGCTCTGGCACCCCAATGGTGGAACAAGCTCCCTCACGACGCCAGGACAGCGGAGTCAATCACCACCTTCCGGAGACACCTGAAACCCCACCTCTTCAAGGAATACCTAGGATAGCATAAAGTAATCCTTCTACCCCCCCCCCCCTTAAAAGATTTAGATGCACTATTGTAAAGTGGTTGTTCCACTGGATATCATAAGGTGAATGCACCAATTTGTAAGTCGCTCTGGATAAGAACGTCTGCTAAATGACTTAAATGTAAATATAAGAAAGCAAGAGACAGCGAGAGACAGAGAGCGAGAGTGTGCGTGTATGTATGTGGTGTGCGTGTTGGTGCCATGCTATTTATTTACGAAGCCAAAGAGAAGAAAAGTGTTCCCATTTTTTATCCCTGCCACTCTAACCAGAGTAAACAGTATGGGTGTGAACTCCATACAGTGTGTGTTCCGGATTGCTGATACCCAATTGATTGCATCCGTGTGTGTTGCCTGATACCAGGGCTGTGAAATTCAATCCCATTTCCGCTGTGTTTGCATGGCTTGAGACGCTGGTATAATCACAGCATTCTCCTTGAGCACAGACGTCAATTCAATGTCTATTCCACATTGGTTCAGTGTAATTTCATTGAAATTACGTGGAAACAACATTGATTCAACCAGTGAGTGCCCAGTGGTTTGTGCCTGGTCAGTATTAGCTGTTGTTCTTATCTAAATGAGAGTTGAGATGGTTTGTGTGCTGGCTATCACTTCACTGACATTTTCCTGTGTGTTTTTTCCCATATGAGACTGGCCTTCTCAGAGGACATAGATAAACTATTGGGAAAAGTCTGACTGGGCATGTGAAACTTAAGGAGTGGTTCTCCATGGGTCATTTCTAGTGGGGTTAACACAGTTTATATATGGTAATTAATTGATAAAAACATCTGATTAAAGCTGGGATGCTAAATGGTTTCAATATAAAGTCAAGTAATGGAAAGAGAGAGCACATTTTCAATAAAGACTGGTGTAATTAAATATGTTTAGCTTACTTTACCCTCTGTGGTGTTCTTTAAAGTTTGTCTAATGCCTTTTTGTAAGATTATCTTTTAAAAAGCTGTAGCTGACTGTAAGAAGTAGAATATAGCGGTGGATTTAATGCTACCTTTTTCAAGCTCTGTTCAATGGGTAATTGACCTTTACTTTGATAGTCTAATCCATCACCAGTACCTGTCTTTGTGAACAGTTCTCAGTACTTACTGAGTAACTCGCAGCTTTGTATAATACTGCTGCAACACTACCCATGGTGTTACAGACCGAGCAAAAAATCCATAATTCATGTCAAGCCCTTCATAATGGATTTTTTTTTTTAAAGTCTCATGCAATTGAGGCCTGCAATGAACACCACGTATAGGCTACATCATAGGAATCAAAAGCTTTTTCCATGTGAAAATGTTATGGGATTTGCGCCATTTGTTTTGTTGGTAGGCCTACACTATGCTCAAATAGCCACAACTGTCTAAAACTGTAAGGATACAGCTGTTTTTCAGTCTCTCGGTCCCAGCTTTGATGCACCTGTACTGACCTCGCCTTCTGGATGATAGCGAGGTGAACAGGCCGTGGCTCGGGGGTACGGCAACTGATGTCCTTGATGATCTTTTTGGCCTTCCTGTGACATTGGGTGCTGTAGGTGTCCTGGAGGGCAAGTAGCTTGCCCCAGGTGATGCGATGGGCAGACCACACCACCCTCTGGAGAACCCTGTGGTTGCGGGCCGTGCAGTTGCCGTACCAGGCGGTGATACAGCCTGACAGGATACTCTCAATTGTGCATCTGTAAAAGTTTCTGAGGGTTTTAGGGGCCAAGTCAAATTTATCAGCCTCCTGAGGTTGAAGAGGCGCTGTTGTGCCTTCTTCACCTCACTGTCTGTGTGGGTGGACCATTTCAGATCGTCAGTGATGTGTATGCCGAGGAACTTCAAGCTTTCCACCTTCTCCACTGCGGTCCTGTCGATGTGGATAGGGGCTTGCTCCCTCTGCTGTTTCCTGAAGTCCATGATCAACTTCTTTGTTTTGTTGACATTGAGTGAGAGGTTATTTTCCTGCCACCTCCCTGTAGGCTGTCTCATCATTGTTGGTAATCAGGCCTACTACTGTTGTGTCGTCTGCAAACTTGATGATTGAGTCGGAGGCATGCGTGGTCACGCAGCCATGGGTAAACAGGGAGTACAGGAGGGGGCTGAGCGCACACTCTTGTGGGGCACCTGTGTTGAGGATCAGCGAAGTGGAGGTGTTGTTTCCTACCTTCACCACCTGGAGACAGACCGTCAGTAAGTCCAGGACCCAGTTGCACAGGGCTGGGTTCAAAACCAGGGCCCCGAGCTTAATGATGAGCTTGGATGGTGCTATGGTGTTGATTGCCGAGCTATAGTCAATGAACAGGATTCTTAAGTAGGACAGTATGCAGTGCGATGGCGATTGGGGCACTAAGCAAATTGAAGAGGGTCTAGAGTGTCTGGTACGGTAGAGGTGATATGATCCTTAACTAGCCTCTCAATGTCACGACTTCCACCGAAGTCAGTCCCTCTCCATGTTCGGGCGGTGTTCGGCGGTCAACGTTACCGGTCTTCTAGCCATCCCCGATCCACCTTTCATTTTCCATTTGTTTTGTCTTGTTTTCCCACACACCTGGTTTACATTCCCTCATTACTTGACGTGCATATAACCCTCTGTTCCCCCCATGTCTGTGTGTGTAATTGTTCGTTGTTAAGGGTATATGCACTTCAGACTGGTTTGCGACGGGTTATTTCAACCCGTATTTTGTTGTTCTGGGTACAGTTTGTTGTGCCTCATTAAAGTGCTCCGGTTGTTACCCATTTCTGCTCTCCTGCACCTGACTTCCCTGCAGCCAGTTACGCACCTCTTACACTCAAAGCACTTCATGATGACAGAAGTGAGCGCTACGGGGCGATAGTCATTTAGTTCAGTTACCTTCGCTTTCTTGGGTACACAAACAATGGTGGACATCTTGAAGCAAGTGGGGACAGCAGGCTGGGATAGGGAGAGATTGAGCATATCCGTAAAACACTCCAGCCAGCTGGTCTGCGCATGCTCTGAGGACGCAGCTAGGGATGCCATCTGGGCCGGCAGCCTTGGGAGGGTTAACGGGGTTAAATGTCTTACTCACGTTGGCCACAGAAAAGGAGAGCCCGCAGTCCTTGATAGGGCACTGGGTCAGTGGCACTGTGTTATCCTCAAAGTGGGCAAAGAAGGTGTTTAGATTGTCCGGAAGCAAGGCATCAGTGTCCGCAACGTGTCTGGTTTTCCCTTTGTAGTCCATGATTATCTGTAGACCCTGCCACATACGTCTCGTGTCTGAGATGTTGAATTGCGACTCCACTTTGTCTCTGTACTGACGTTTCACCTGTTTGATTGCCTTACGGAGAGAATAACTACACTGTTTGTATTCAGCCATATTCCTAGTCACCTAGCCAGGTTAAATGTGATGGTTCGAGCTTTCAGTTTTGTCCAAATGCTGCCACCTATCCACGGTTTCTGGTTTGGATAAGTTTTAATATTCACAGTGTGTACAATATCTCCTATACACTTCCTGATGAACTCAGTCACCGTATCCGTGTATTTGTCAGTGTTATTCTCAGAGGCTACCCGAAACATATCCCAGTCTGCATGATCAAAACAATCTTGAAGCATGGATTCCGATTGGTCAGGCCAACGTTGAATAGACCTTAGCACGGGTACTTCCTGTTTGAGTTTCTGCCTATAGGCAGGGTTGACCAAAATGGAGTCGTGATCAGATTTGCCAAAGGGAGGGCCTTGTAGGCATTTCGAAGTTGAGTAGCAGTGGTCCAATGTTTTACCAGCGCGAATACTACAATCTGTGTTGGTAGTGTTTTCCTCAAATTTGCTTTGTTAAAATCCCCAGCTATAATAAATGCGGCCTCGGGATATGTGGTTTCCAGTTTGCATAAAGTCCAGCGTAGTACTTTGAGGGCCGTCGTGGTATCGGCTTGAGGGGGAATATGCACAACTGTGGCTATAACCAAAGAGAATTCTCTTGAGAGGTAATACGGTCGGCATTTGATTGTGAGATATTCTAGGTCTGGTGAACAAAAAGACTTGAGTTTCTGTATGTTATTACAATCACACCATGAGTAGTTCATCACGAAACATACACCCCCTGCCTTTCTTTTTCCCGGAGAGTTCTTTCTTCCTGTCTGCGCGATGTACTGTGAACTCAAATGGCTGTATGGAAGGGGACAGTATATACTGAGAGAGCCATGTTTCCGTTAAACAGAGTATGTTACAATCCCTGATGTCTCTCTGGAAGGAGATCCTCGCCCTGAGCTCGTCTACTTTATTATCCAGAGAATGAACATTAGCGAGTAATATACTCGGAAGCGATGGATGGTGTTGATATTCATTCCCTGTTCTAATGATATTGTGCCCAATAAACCATTTCCCTGAGCCAGAATGGTAGCGCTGTCCAAATCCTCTTAGGCCCCCAAACCAAACCACTCCAAATGAGCTATCATTAGCATAATAGTGTCTGGTGCTGCTTGGTGATTTATTTTTGTCAACCCCTGAGTCGCTGGTAATTAGTACCGCGCTAGTAATAGATGCTGATGGACACACGAGCATCCTGTCATTTGTCACTGATCATTTTACACCATCCTTACAGTGGGTTCTGTGTAACCCTGTACATAGGCTGATATCCAGTTTAGATTTGCACTTTACTTTTTTGGTCCCTGTTGTGAAAATATTGCAATTCTGAATTTTGTCATGGTCTCCTTAAAGAGGATTCTGAAGAAGGCCCATAAACGTGTCATTTTAGCACCCATATAATGCACCCATTATAGCACCCCTTCATATTACTCACCATATCCCTATTAAGATCTGCATTACAAATGCATCATCAAGTTTGAGCACTTGAGCTGTGAGATTTGACATCCAACTAATATTCCTCTAAAGCCGAGGACAGTGTACTCAGAGTGAATTGGAAGAAATTTGCATTCGCTGCAGTGTTCCCGTCTTTGCCTGAGTCACTCAGCGTTGTTTCTCCACAGGACCTGTAGTGATTGGAGTTGTGAAAGATAATAACAGGAATAATATCAGTAGTGTCTGAGACACAGAGGGAAGAGACAGCAGATTGAGAAGGAAAAAAGTTGTTTAAATATACAGGGTGAATAAATGGAATCAACTGCAGAATAAATTACACAGCATCAACTGTTTCAAGGACACCAAAGATCAGCCTGTATGTCTGGCTCACTGTCTGGAAGTGGATGGAGCTGCTGGGATGATATTGTGTCAGAAAATGGTGGTGTATGAGTACCAGGTTGTAGCTTAACATACCTCGCTTGGTCCTCGTTGAAGATGCTCTCATCTTTCCATCCATGATCTGAGGTGACAGATGATTGTTGGGACCACTCGTAAAATAATCCTTGGTTACCTTCAATTCAGAGTATACTGGCAGCTTTGTTTAAAGTAATGACAACTAGCTGGCAAAATCAAACAACAAGCAACATCGCTGTTTATCTGAGAAGTCAGCTGTCAGCTTCAACGATTATTGATGACTAACTAGAAAACGTGAAGACTGCGTGCGTGTATGCATCCCTTTTCACCTGTGCACTTGTTCAGAGCCCCTCGAAGATTAAAAGCAGTGGATTGGTGTAACTGCATTGGTAGACAATTAATCTATAACTATCCAATGCTTTTACATCTTTGAGGGGAGTGAAGGTGAGTGGCCAGGGCTAGCAAGAAATGGGATGCAGCTCAAAATGACATAGCTAACGAATGACTGCAAGATGCCTTTCGCTTCCCACAAGTTTAGGATAGGATATTGACTGCTTTGCTAACTAAAATCTAAATAATTCTGAACTGCTGAAATTACTGTTCATATATTTTTATCCTTTTTCATGTTATTTTGGCCAGCTAATACGCCTACACACTTATCAAGAGAGATTTATCAAGCAACATCGAAAGAAAGTGTGAACCTTTTTTAACTTCTCTAGGGCCGGCGGGACGAAATCGTCCCACCTACGTAACAGCCAGTGGAATCCTGTGGCGCGTTATTCAAATACCTTAGAAATACTATTACTTCAATTTCTCAAACATATGACTATTTTACACCATTTTAAAGATAAGACTCTCGATAATCTAACCACACTGTCCGATTTCAAAAAGGCTTTACAACGAAAGCAAAACATTAGATTATGTCAGCAGAGTACCCAGCCAGAAATAATCAGACACCCATTTTTCAAGCTAGCATATAATGTCACAAAAACCCAGAAGACAGCTAAATGCAGCACTAACCTTTGATGATCTTCATCAGATGACACAGCTAGGACATTATGTTATACAATACATGCATGTTTTGTTCAATCAAGTTCATATTTATATCAAAAACCAGCTTTTTACATTAGCATGTGACTAGCATGTGACTAGCATTCCCACCGAACACTGCCGGTGAATTTACTAAATTACTCACGATAAACGTTCACAAAAAGCATAACAATTATTTTAATAATTATAGATACAGAACTCCTCTATGCACTCGATATGTCCGATTTTAAAATAGCTTTTCGGTGAAAGCACATTTTGCAATATTCTAAGTAGATAGCCCGGCATCACAGGGCTAGCTATTTAGACACCCAGCAAGTTTAGCACTCACCAAAGTCAGATTTACTATAAGAAAAATGTTATTACCTTTGGTGTTCTTCGTCAGAATGCACTCCCAGGACTTCTACTTCAATAACAAATGTTGGTTTGGTCCCAAATAATCCATTGTTATATCCAAATAGTGGCGTTTTGTTCGTGCGTTCAAGACACTATCCGAAAGGGTAAAGAATGGTGACGAGCATGGCGCATTTCGTGACAAAAAAATTCGAAATATTCCATTACCGTACTTCGAAGCATGTCAACCGCTGTTTAAAATCAATTTTTATGCCATTTTTCTCGTAAAAAAGCGATAATATTCCGACCGGGAATCTGCATTTAGGTAAACAGACGAAAGAAATTAAAGCATGGGGTCGACTCAGGCACGCGCCTAAGCACATTGTCCTCTGATCGGCCACTTGCCAAAAGCGTAAATGTGTTTCAGCCTGGGGCTGCCTCGATATCATTCAGCTTTTTCCCGGGCTCTGAGAGCCTATGGGAGCCGTAGGAAGTGTCACGTTACAGCAAAGATCCTCAGTCTTCAATAAAAAGAGCCAAGATGAACAACAACTTGTCAGTCAGGCCACTTCCTGTATGGAATCTTCTCAGGTTTTTGCCTGCCATATGAGTTCTTTTATACTCACAGACACCATTCAAACAGTTTTAGAAACTTTAGGGTGTTTTCTATCCAAAGCCAATAATTATATGCATATTCTAGTTACTGGGCAGGAGTAGTAACCAGATTAAATCGGGTACGTTTTTTATCCGGCCGTGTCAATACTGCCCCCTACCCCCAACAGGTTAAGCATTAAACACACCAAGAATCTCTCTGCCATAGACTGCCGATAGGTACTTATCACAGTGGGAGGCCATTGCTTCTCTTGCTAGAACAAAAGCGCTACCTGCTGCATGCCGACCCGGTAGCGACGAACCTGTAGAATTGCAATGCTAGTCAGTGGCCAATAACTTGACTTTGAGCCAATCAGAGAGCACAAACCCCCACAGGGGGAGCCAACAAAAACAAATATAAAAAATATAAAAAATCCGTACATCCACGGATGAGCCAGTCACACTTCATATTCAATATAGGCTATGGGATGGTAGCTAGCTAAGTGCACAGACGCAATGCACACAAGAGTAAATACTTTTTCCAAGATAGCTAACCACTGTAGCTAGTATTGTCATTATAATTAAATCACAATGGATTAACTCGTTTCCATGAAACAGCTGCCTGTGTTAGCTACCGAGTTAGTGGTGTCCTTTGCGACCTAGATAGCTGTGTTGTGCTAGCTAGCGAATATGCTAACCTTAGCTAGCTAGCTAAACATTTGTCTATGGACTGGCACTGGCAGAATGGGATAATGCAGAGTGAATTAAATTGTTTATTCATCATCTTGCTAGGTAGTTATCTAGCTGTGGCCATCTGGCTAGTATCAACACGGTCTTTCTACAAAATAGCAACATTAGCGCAGATAGTTTGTAATCATACAATTAATTTTACATTACAATAAAGTAAAGGATTTAAAGTATCCAAAACAACCCAAATCTCAATTTCCACATTTTGATTGCAATGAAAATCTGGAATATAAATATACAGTATATACAGTGAGCTCCAAAAGTATTGGGACAGTGACAATGTTGTTGTTTTGTACAAAGTTTAGTGTTTGGTCCTATATTCCTAGCACGCAATGATTACATCAAACTTGTGACTGTACAAACTTGTTGGATGCATTTGCTGTTTATTTTGGTTGTATTTCAGATTATTTTGTGCCCAATAGAAATTAATGGTAAATGATGTATTGTGTCATTCTGGAGTCACTTTTATTGTAAATAAGAATTGAATATGTTTCTAAACACTTCTACTTAAACTTTGATTTAATTTAATTTTGTTTGTATTCAGCCAGGAGGGACAGATCTCTTCTGAAACCTAATCTGTCCCACGGCTTTGATTGATGCAGCCGGTGGCTTAGAAAAGTAAAACGTTGGCATGGTGTCATTGGTATCTCAACGGGATGTATAATGGCAGGTTTACAAATTACTGACTTTGTTTAATCATGGATTGATTGGGACAATAGTTGCCCGGGTGACCCGACTACCATGCCTTCAACGACTAGTCAAACTAGCTTCTGCTGCTCACTATCCCTATAATGCTCTTTTACTCAGCTACGCCTATTGCACACAAATATTCACATAAGCAAACAAACACACACACTGCAAAGTATTTTCAAGATCTCACTCTCTCACCCCTTTCTCCTTCCTCTCTCTTGCAGCTACCAACCCCCACCTCTAGACATGTAGAAGCCCCCACACACCCACACTCTCCTCTCCTGGGAAAAACTATTTCAACATTGGCTGTATGGCATGGGAGGCTCAGCATACATTTCTGTGAGCCCCTCCCTGCAGCTGTGCACTTGGAGCTGCTCTCATTCCTGTATGCCAGTGAACCCACACACCTGTTCACACCTGAGGCCTGCGCCTCCACACCTCCACTGTCTCTCTCATGTCCTGCCTTTTTTTCTTCTATCAACTCAGGAGATTGACGCGAAACAAGTGAACAGGTTGTAAATCTACTCTGATGTTGTCATAGGAATGGAATACTTTATGTGCAATACTACTTAGCTGTGTCTCTTCATGGGATTGTGAATATGGCGGTAGGTGTTCAATAGTTCAACGAGTTATACAAACACATTAGGAGGAGTATATAGTCTATAGTACATATGACTCCTGAGTGGCGCAACGGTCTACGGCACTGCATCTCAGTGCAAAAGGAGTCACTACAGTGCCTGGTTCGAATCCAGACTGTATCACATCCAGCTGTGATTGGGGTCCCATAGGGTGGTGCACAATTGGGGTAGGCTGTCATTGTACATAAGAATTTGTTCATAACTGACTTGCCTAGTTGAATAAAGGTTGGTATATAGTTTTCACATCAAGCAGAGCTCACCCAGCCAGTTGAGCCAGACCCATACAGAACAGCTTGGCATTATGCCAATCAAAATGTTATTGTTGCTCTTAGTTTAACCTTTGGGTGTTAATCAGGATCATAAATAACTGGCTATGGTTTTGGTTGAGCAATACAGGTTCACAGAGAAAGCAATGCCCTTCTATGGTAAATTGAAGCTGTATGTATTGTCAATCCCTGATTGGTCCCTTTCAGGTGTTACTGTCTGTGTTGGTGTTTGCTGTCATCATTGGCCTCGGTTTGGACCTGGTAGACTCCATCTCTGTTGTCCTGACTGAGCTCTGAAATGCCATACCATGTGTGACACTGACAGGAGTCCTCCTACATACCAGACACTGCTAATTTTAGAGAGTGGTGAATGTCCATTGAGACTGCTTAGCAGTTGTCTTTGGCCTGGTATGCGACATACTGGGGAATTTCACATTAATTTGGCATGAAGAATTTTAATCTCAGGCATTTATCACATTACTACTTTGTAAGCCCAATCAGTTAGAATGTATGGGTATGCTTTATCCGTTATATCTACCCATCCCATCGTAAATCACTTTGGACTTTGAAGGGTCTTTCACTGTGGGTTAACAGTAGCTATGCACTCTGTTGTTGGAGTACAGCCACACCATCCATGCATTATCATATACAATCCAGTGATCGTGAGATCATGACACCTGTCACAGCATCCCATATGGATGGTGTGGCACTTGGTTAAAACTAGGATGACACCATTTGCCATTGATTTGACTCCTCAAAACAGAGCAGGGAGGTCTAACAAACCCTTGTCGCACCTCTCCCACCTGCCCCACACAGAGGCTAGGGCTGTTGACAGGTATCTCACCATGCCATCTGTTGCTCTCTCTCACTTGGACTCCAACTCAGCACACAAACATTTAATTGATTTAGCGGGGATGTCTGCGCATCTGTGGAGGATAAGTGCGGAATTCCACACAAACAGCAAACTCTCCACATTTCTATAGAAACATATTTTCCCCATTATGATGTTGAAGCTTGGCTCGTTATAATCAGCACAATGAATGGCATGCTTGACAAAATAATTAGAATGCATTACTGAGTGAAACAGGAATGTTCCAACAAAGATGGCCTGTAAATGTCCTTGATTGGAGTGTGTCAGCCATGCACCTCTGTTAGAGGTGAAAAATCTCTCTAATTTGGCCTGATTCCCAAAGAGGTAACTCCGGAATAAGGCTCCTCTATTTTCAGCCTAGTCCCTTGGAATAATAAACTTTCTCACACTGGTCTATTCCTCTGTGCACAATGCTGCATATTAGCCGGCCCTGTCACTAGTGAGAGGCCAATTAGAGGGCCATTCTGCCTGGGTCGGCCCCCAGGGCTTGTTACCCCCTCTCTGTGTTTGGGGAAGCCAGTTGCCTAGCGCTGCCATATTCATTGTAGTCATTAGGAACCATCAGGCCCAGCTCAGGTTCTCACTACTTTAATTATTTTCTGTTGCCTCTGAATTGATTAGTGGGTTTTCCAATGATAAAAATCTAAATAAAATAAAGTAAAATTGTATTTGTCACACGCGCCAAATACAAATGCTTACTTACAAGCCCTTAACCAACAATGCAGTTCAAGAAATAGAGTTAATCAAATATTTATTAAATAAACAAAAGTAGAAAATAATACTAATAATCAAATCAATCAAAAATTAACATAATAAATGTAAATAATGAGGCTATATACAGGGGGTACTGGTACCGGGTCAATGTGCGGGAATTCAGGTTAGTCGAGGTAATTTGTAAAGTGACTATGCATAGATAATAAACAGCGAGTGGGGGGGGGGGGGCTCAATGTAAATAGTCCGGATGGATTCATTGTTCAGCAGTCTTATGACTTGGGGGTAGAAGCTGTTAAGGAGCTTTTTGGTCATACACTTGGCGCTCCAGTATCACTTGCCGTGTGGTAGCAGAAAGAACCGTCTTTGACTTGGGTGACTGGAGTCTTTGACAATTTTTTGGGCCGTCCTCTGACACACCTAGTATATACAGTTGAAGTCGGGAAGTTTACATACACCTTAGCCAAATACATTTAAACTCAGTTTTTCACAATTCCTGACATTTAACCTCTCTAGGGTAGGTGGCACCAAATCGTCCCACCTACGCAACAGCCAGTCTAATCCCGTGGCGCGATATTCAAATACCTTAAAAATGCTATTACTTCAATTTCGCAAACATATAACTATTTTACACCATTTTAAAGACAAGACTCTCGTTAATCTAACCACACTGTCCGATTTCAAAAAGGCTTTACAACGAAAGCAAAACATTAGATTATGTCAGCAGAGTACCCAGCCAGAAATAATCAGACACCCATTTTTCAAGCTAGCATATAATGTCAAATAAACCCAAACCACAGCTAAATGCAGCACTAACCTTTGATGATCTTCATCAGATGACAACCCTAGGACATTATGTTATACAATACATGCATGTTTTGTTCAATCAAGTTCATATTTATATCAAAAACCAGCTTTTTACATTAGCATGTGACTAGCATGTGACTAGCATTCCCACCGAACACTGCCAGTGAATTGACTAAATTACTCACGATAAACGTTCACAAAAAGCATAACAATTATTTTAAGAATTATAGATACAGAACTCCTCTATGCACTCGATATGTTCAGATTTTAAAATAGCTTTTCGGTGAAAGCACATTTTGCAATATTCTCAGTAGATAGCCCGGCATCACAGGGCTAGCTATTTAGACACCCAGCAGGTTTAGCACTCATCAAAGTCAGATTTACTATAAGAAAAATGTTCTTACCTTTGTTGTCTTCGTCAGAATGCACTCCCAGGACTTCTACTTCAATAACAAATGTTGGTTTGGTCCAAAATAATCCATCGTTATATCCAAACAGCGGCATTTTGTTCGTGCGTTCTAGACACTATCCTAAAGGCTAAATCAGGGTTACGAGCATGGCGCAATTCGTGACAAAAGAATTCTAAATATTCCATTACCGTACTTCGAAGCATGTCAACCGCTGTTTAACCTCTATGGGCTAGGTGGGACGCTAGCGTGCCACCCGTGGTGCACTCCATCAACAGCAGGTGCATTTCAAGAGCGGCAAATTTGAATCCAAATAAATGTCAAAATTCAAATTTTTCAAAAATACAACTATTTTACACCATTTCAAAGATAAACATCTCCTTAATCTAACCACGTTTTACGATTTCAAAAAGGTTTTACGGCGAAAGCATAAATTTAGAGTATGTTAGGACAGTACATTTACAAGAGTTGTGTGTAATGTTTTGTCAAGTCAAAGACAGGGTCACCAAAACCATAAAACCAGCTAAAATGATGCACTAACCTTTTACAATCTCCATCAGATGACACTCCTAGGACATTATGTTAGACAATGCATGCATTTTTAGTTCTATCAAGTTCATATTTATATCCAAAAACAGCGTTTTACTATGGCATTGATGTTGAGGAAATCGTTTCCCTCCAATAACCGGCAGTCAAGTCAGCGTCACAAATTAAATAATTAAAATTAGAAAACATTGGTAAAATATTATATTGTCATTTAAAGAATTATAGATTTACATCTCTTGAACGCAATCAACTTGCCAGATTTAAAAATAACCTTACTGGGAAATCACACTTTGCAATAATCTGAGCACTGCGCCCAGAAAAATACGCGTTGCGATACAGACTAGACGTCATGTTGGGGAGATCTAAAATCGAAAATACTATGTAAATAATCCATTACCTTTGATTCTCTTCATCAGATGTCACTTCCAGGTATCACAGGTCCATAACGAATGTAGTTTTGTTCAAAAAAGCTCATCATTTATGTCCAAAAATCTCCGTCTCGTTAGCACATGATGTAAGCCAGCCGGACTTCTCGTCATGAACGAGGGGAAAAAATATATTTCCGTTCGTTCAAACATGTCAAACGTTGTATAGCATAAATCATTAGGGCCTTTTTTAACCAGAACATGAATAATATTCAAGGTGGACGAATGCATACTCTTTTATAACGTATTGGAACGAGGGTACCCAACATGAACTCGCGCGCCAGGTGTCTAATGGGACATCATCGTTCCATGGCTCTTGTTCGGTCAGATCTCCCTCCAGAAGACTCAAAACACTTTGTAAAGGCTGGTGACATCTAGTGGAAGCAATAGGAAGTGCCAAAATATTCCTAAGCCCCTGTGTTTTTCAATGGGATAGGTTTAAAGTCAATACAACACATCAGGTATCCACTTCCTGTCAGAAAATGTCTCAGGGTTTTGCCTGCCAAATGAGTTCTGTTATACTCACAGACACCATTCAAACAGTTTTAGAAACTTTAGAGTGTTTTCTATCCATATATAATAAGTATATGCATATTCTAGTTACTGGGTAGGATTAGTAACCAGATTAAATCGGGTACATTTTTTTTATCCAGACGTGCAAATGCTGCCCCCTAGCCCTAACAGGTTAAAATCAATTTTTATGCCATTTTTCTCATAAAAAAGCGATAATATTCCGACCGGGAATCTGCGTTTAGATAAACAGACAAAGGAAAACAAAGCATTCGGTCGAAGCAGGCACGCGCCTAAGCCCATAGTACTCTGAGTGGCCACTTGCCAAAAGCGATAAAGTGTTTCAGCCAGAGCCTGCCTCGATATCGTTCAACGTTTTCCCGGGCTCTGAGACCCTATGGAAGACGTAGGAAGTGTCACGTTATTTCACAGATCCTGAGTCTTCAATAAAAAGAGCCAAGATGAAACACTACTTCTCAGACAGGCCACTTCCTGCTTGAAATCTTCTCAGGTTTTGGCCTGCCATAGGAGTTCTGTTATACTCACAGACACCATTCAAACAGTTTTAGAAACTTTAGGGTGTTTTCTATCCAAAGCCAATAATTATATGCATATTCTAGTTACTGGGCAGGAGTAGTAACCAGATTAAATCGGGTACGTTTTTTATCCAGCCGTGTCAATACTGCCCCCTATCCCCAACAGGTTAACCCAACACCTCTGAATCAGAGACCTGCCTTAATTGACATCCACATCTTCACCACTCTTAGATCTGCCTTGCTCAGGGAATCCCAACCTTATCAGCTCGGGATTCGATCCAGCAACCTTTCAGTTACTGGCCCAACACTCTAACCACTAGGCTACCTGAGATTGCGTCATCTGTGGATCTGTTGGGGGTGGTATGTGAATTTGAGTCGGTCCAGGGTTTCTGGCATTATGGTGTTGATGTGAGCCATGACCAGCCTTTAAAAACACTTCATGGCTACCGACGTGAGTGCTACGGGTGGTAATCATTTATCATTTAGGCAGGTTACCTTCACTTTCTATGGTGGTCCGTTTGAAAACGTAGGTATTACAGGCTCGGCCAGGGAGAGTTTGAAAATGTCAGTGAAGACACCTACCAGTTGGTCCGCGCATGCTTTGAGTACACATCCTGGTAATCTGTCTGCCCCCCCAGCTTTGTGAATGTTGACCTGTTTATAGGAGCGTGATCACATAGTCGTCCGGAGCAGCTGGTGCTCTCATGCATGCTTCAGTGTTGCTTGCCTCGAAGCGAGCATAGAAGTCATTTAGCTCGTCTGGTAGGCTCGTATCACTGGGCAGCTCGCGGCTGGGTTTCCCTTTGTTGTCCAGAATAGTTTTCAAGCACTGCTACATTCGACGAGCATCAGAGCCGGTGTAGTAGGATTCAATCTTAGTCCTGTATTGACGCTTTGCCTGTTTGATGGTTCATCGGAGGGCATAGCTGGATTTCTTATAAGCGTCCGGATTAGTGTCCAGCTCCTTGAAAGCAATAGCTCTAGCATTTAGCTCGGTGCGGATGTTGCCTGTAATCCATGGCTTCTGGTTGGGAAATGTGGGTCACTGTGGGTACGACGTTGTTGATGCACTTATTGATGAAGCCTGACTGAGGTGGTATACTCCTCAATGCTATCGGATGAATCCCGGAACATATTCCAGGGCTTGTTTATCTGAAACACTGCCCCCCCACCCCCATCCAGAGCCCTCTACATCCAGGTGCTTTACTATGGAGGTCTCTCAGATACGAATGCCACATCAAAGCTGCTACTGCCCAAGCCTAATTGGTCCCTTTAATATGCCCCCCCAACCCTCTTTATCTGTCTTTCTGCAACCCTTGGTCTCCTCAATGAGTGTGTGCATTTTATCATGCATGGTATAGTTAAATGCAGCATCCTCTATCCCTTGACAAAGTAAGACACACATACATCTTGTATCCTAGTTTGCTTTCCCAATATTCATACTTTCTCATGGGTGTTTGATTGTAGAGTGGCACATTTTTGACTCTCATTGCCAATTCTAGAAAAAGAAATGGATGACGGTCTTAAAAACGGAGAAGTTTGTACGTGAAATGGATGTTGGGGGCTCCTCAGTAGAACGGTAGCATATGGCCTTGGTAAATAGACCCACAGGGGTCTGAATAGAGGGGGCGGAAGAAAAGCCCTGAACTTTAGCAGTCTACAGAGGCTCTCTGGGCTTCCCTTATGCAGTGGGCCCGTCAACACCACAGAACAGAGCTGCTCCGGAGCGTCTGAAAGGCTTTGAATAAAGAGCATCTTTAATGGGGCCGCTGTGAACAGCTCATGCTAATGCAATGTCACGCTGGAAACCTTAATTCGGAGCCGTCACTGGGCTGTCATTACCATACCTTTTTCACAACAGTCCTTCACATACAGAGATGGAGGTTATGAGTGGGATGCATCTTCATCTCAGCCTGAATAACAATGGATAAATATCCAGCAAGCAAGCTATGAATCTCCTCACAAAAAATGTCCATCAAAGCAACATTCGGCAAGTAGCCTAGCGGTTAAGAGCATTGAGCAAGTAACCGAAAGGTTCAGAGTGCCGTTCTGCCCTTGAGCAAGGCAGTTAACCCCCAACAACAACTGCTCCCTGATGACATGGACGTCAATTAAGGCAGCCCCCCACATCTCTCTGATTCAGACGGGTTGGGTTAAATGCGGAAGACACATTTTGGTTGAATGCATTCAGTTGTGCAACTGATAGGTATCCCCTTTCCCTTTCCCTAAAATTCCGTAACATCTACATACAGTGAGGGAAAAAAGTATTTGATCCCCTGCTGATTTTGTACGTTTGCCCACTGACAAAGAAATGATCAGTCTATCATTTTAATTGTAGGTTTATTTGAACAGTGAGAGACAGAATAACAACAAAACAATCCAGAAAAACACATGTCAAAAATGTTATAAATTGATTTGCACTTTAATGAGGGAAATAAGTATTTGACCCCTCTGCAAAACATGACTTAGCACTTGGTGGAAAAACCCTTGTTGGCAATCACAGAGGTCAGACGTTTCTTGTAGTTGGCCACCAGGTTTGCACACATCTCAGGAGGGATTTTGTCCCACTCCTCTTTGCAGATCTTCTCCAAGTCATTAAGGTTTCGAGGCTAACGTTTGGCAACTCGAACCTTCAGCTCCCTCCACAGATTTTCTATGGGATTAAGGTCTGGAGACAGGCTAGGCCACTCCAGGACCTTAATGTGCTTCTTCTTGAGCCACTCCTTTGTTGCCTTGGACGTGTGTTTTGGGTCATTGTCATGCTGGAATACCCATCCACGACCCATTTTCAATGCCCTGGCTGAGGGAAGGAGGTTCTCACCCAAGATTTGACGGTACATGGCCCCGTCCATCGTCCCTTTGATGTGGTGAAGTTGTCCTGTCCCCTTACCAGAAAAACACCCCCAAAGCATAACGTTTCCACTTCCATGTTTGACGGTGGGGATGGTGTTCTTGGGGTCATAGGCAGCATTCCTCCTCCTCCAAACACGGCGAGTTGAGTTGATGCCAAAGAGCTCCATTTTGGTCTCATCTGACCACAACACTTTCACCCAGTTGTCCTCTGAATCATTCAGATGTTCATTGGCAAACTTCAGACGGGCATGTATATGTATTCTTGAGCAGGGGGACCTTGCGGGCGCTGCAGGATTTCAGTCCTTCACGGCGTTGTGTGTTACCAATTGTTTTCTTGGTGACTATGGTCCCAGCTGCCTTGAGATCATTGACAAGATCCTCCCGTGTAGTTCTGGGCTGATTCCTCACCGTTCTCATTATCATTGCAACTCCACGAGGTCAGATCTTGCATGGAGCCCCAGGCCGAGGGAGATTGACAGTTCTTTTGTGTTTCTTCCATTTGCAAATAATCGCACCAACTGTTGTCACCTTCTCATCAAGCTGATTGGCAGAGCTCTTTGGTCTTTCCTTGGAGAGCTCTTTGGTCTTGGCCATGGTGGAGAGTTTGGAATCCGATTGATTGATTGCTTCTGTGGACAGGTGTCTTTTATACAGGTAACAAACTGAGATTAGGAGCACTCCCTAACAAACTGAGATTAGGAGCACTCCCTCTAAGAGTGTGCTCCTAATCTCAGCTCGTTACCTGTATAAAAGACACCTGGGAGCCAGAAATCTTTCTGATTGAGAGGGGGTCAAATACTTATAAATCAATTTATAACATTTTTGACATGCGTTTTTCTGGATTTTTGTTGTTGTTATTCTGTCTCTCACTGTTCAAATAAACCTACCATTAAAATTATAGACTGATCATTTCTTTGTCAGTGGGCAAACGTACAAAATCAGCAGGGGATCAAATACTTTTTTCCCTCACTGTATACACTGAGTGTGCAAAACATTAGGATCTCTTTCCATGACATAGACTGACTAGGTAAATCCAGGTGAAAGCGATGATCCCTTATTGATGTTTACTGTTAAATCCACTTCAATCAGTGTATAATAATTTTTTTTATTTTATTTAACAGGTTAAAGAATGATTTTTAAGCCTTGAGACAATTGAGACATGGATTGTGTATGTGTGCTATTCAGAGTGTGACAAAATATTTAAGTGCCATTGAACGGGGTGTGTTAGTAGGTGCCAGGCACATTGGTTTGAGCGTATTAACTGCAATGCTGCTGGGTTTTTCACACACAACAGTTTCCCATGTATATCAAGAATGGTCCACCACCCAAAAGACATCGAGCCAACTTGACACAACTGTGGGAAGCATTGGAGTCAACATGGGCCAGCATCCCTGTGGAATGCTTTTTAAACCTTGTAGAGTCCATGCCCCGACAAATTGAGGCTGTTCTGAGGGCAAAAGGGGGTGCAACTCAATATTAGGAAGGTGTTGAACAGAACTACAATATCACGTTAACAGGTCAACCAAAATCCCCTATTTTGAGTTGAGTTTTATTGAGTTTATTTTATTTTTACAGGGACAGTGCACATTAATCAACGTTTCAGTAAAAGTGCCGGTATTAGCCAGCCGGCTAATTTTCAACCGCAGTCCCTGGGCAGGTTATCCCTGGGCAGGTTTTCTACATTAAATGTGCCTATTAATAAATGTACAACCTATAATGAGTAATACTATGCAGTAAACTTTTGTTATACCTCTGACAAAATGCATTCAGTTACATTTTCACATGCCTGTGAATATCAAACAGATAGTATGATGAATGCTTTTTGGTTGATTCAGAGGTAAATTGGTGACATATTTCATCCCATAACTCAGAAATAGTGTACTTCACCTCGTCTTCACCACAGACGTAATGCATTGATATTAGGGCACTTTATGTCATTGATGACCACACAGCGTTTTCAGAGAGACATAAACCAAGTTGTTTTTAAGGATTAGAGGTTATTTCCTAGGTTAACCCATGCAAACACACACACACACTCAAACACACACACACACATTCTGCCCAAATGCCATATGTGTTCGTCCTCTGATAATGTGGATATCCAAATGTTATTATTGGCCTTTCTCCACTGAAGAATACTTTTCTTCCAACATCTGCTTAATTAATAGTCACGTAAACTGAAAAAGTGAATTCTCTAATTCCCCCAAATCTGCCAGTGTCCATGCATAATACTGACTTTAACTGAATTCAAATCAGGGGATATGAAAGAAATGCACATCCAAAGAGCACTGCCAGGATGTGGACTTGCTGCCTCTGGCCCCTATTGTGCCTCTGATCTGGAATGGAACCAAGCAAGACCATTCATCACCATAATGGTGATCTGGGGTGTGTTTACAGTATGTTGAAAGTAAACATTACACAGTTATAGATGAACATATGATAAATTGTCCACACAAAGAATGTAGCAGCTGTAAAGGCCTCCAAATTAATTTGTAACTCATTTTGTACAGCCGTTGTTTATCAAAGTAATTTGGGGTAAATTATTTTCATTTATTTTCATTGTCAGAGGGCAACAGCACATTAAATTATACAACAGAACATCACATCCCAAAGATAATTTAGTTTTTCACTGGGATGTTTATCTTTGCCACACATAGACATTGTTACTGTGTTTACGATTCTTATCAAATCCAATCAAATCAAATGTATTTATATAGCCCTTCTTACATCAGCTGATATCTCAAAGTGCTGTACAGAAACCCAGCCTAAAACCCCAAACAGCAAGTAATGCAGGTGTCAGGTCTGACAGCTCTTTGTCATGGCAATCTTCATGCCTCATAATGCCTACATCTTGATCTACCACAGACAAAACAGAAAGCAAGAGGATATAGGGAAAATGAGCTGGAATGCAGGATGATATGTCTTTTAGTCTTTTTACTACTTCTTCTGAAAAGATGTGATAAGGATCTGGCAACAGCGCATTTTAGCGGATTCAAGCGGGACTTTACTGTTATTCATTCGCTCTGCTGCAAAGGCAGATGAGGGCTTGTCCTGAACATCCGGAGATGTCTCTCGCTCTCTCTACCTCTCTCTCTTCTGTCTCTCTCTTTCTCTTTCTTTCATTCCCCCTCTCTCTCTATCTGCAGGTGAGAACCACAGCCACCTCGTACCAGAAGGCACCTCTGCAGAGAGAGGCCCTCAGCGGCACAGCACAGCAGCAGCTTTTTTCCTCAATGGGTTTGGGGGTCAGCCTTTTCCCACCACGGAATCCTTTTTCGAATTCATATACGATGGCCTCTCAATGAGAGGGAGGGCTTTCTTTCTGCATTCCTCCATGTTTCTGCTCTTGCAGAGGCCGGGTGAATAAGAAATCAGCATCTCTATAAAATGCTTTTCTACTCACAATCCACTCCCCCACTCCACCAACCCCCTAGCTCCCCCTTCACCCCTCTGTCTGTGAAGTTGGGAAACCATAGGAGGTTTATTTGAGATGCAAGCGCAATTGTGAGAACACTGGGCTTGGGAAAATTCTTCCCTGCGAGCTGAATAGACGCACCGAAGGACTCAGCGTCCCTCTGTCATTTTCAAATTGGACGTTTCAAGCCCTTTCTCAGGAACTGCTTCAACAACAGAGTTTGTTCTCTGTCAGCTGAACAAATCATGGCTGTCATTGTTTTTTATATATAAAATTCCCAAGCTACATTATTGCCTACTTTGATTAAATTTCTTTTGTGATGTAAGATTTTTTCTATTAATGTAGTTTTGGCCATCTTTATCCTCTCTATCATGTTTTGTCATTTGAATATAACAATGTAACTGCAATGGTTTTGTCTATGCAAAGGAAATGGCTGGGGAGGCAAAACAGTGTTAGAGGGCACAGATCGGATGCTTTCTGCATGGCTGTGGGACTGCTTAGCTACTGCCTTTCAGAACTGAAAGGAAACGATGCCAGTCACACACTGGTCCCCAGCAGTTTCATTCAATTCTGCACCCATTAACTCTTTCTATTGGAATAAAACATCAAAGCCAGTCCCTGTCAAAGTTGTATCACAGAATGTGAGGCCAAAATAGAAAGGAGGCCAAAGTTCCCTTAAACTCGACATGGAATTGTCTTTAATAATGAGGTCCAATTTAACTGTCACTGATATGAATAATGCATTGTGGGTTGTGGTTATTGAGTTAATTTGTTGCTCTATTTTTTCAGGTTGAATTATTCATGGTTAAATTTCCATTTCAAATGTACATTTTGGTAGAACTTAGTGCCTTTACGTATCCATAAAGAAGAGCACATACTCATGTCTTGTCAAGAACCCTCTCTGAAAATGTGTCATGCTGTATACAGTATTTGCTTTCACCCGGTGTGTAAAATTGCTCCATTTCTGCCTTTTGTGCCTGTACACAAATCACTCCATGATATCTTCTCCTGACAGCTAGTGATTTTTACAATTTCTTCCCACACTAATGAAATCACAGGAGGGAAACAGCCGGAGTACTGCTCCATGAAACTCTATCTCTGAGAAAGCCCTGATTGTACTACTAATAAAGCATGAATACTATCTAATGATTCACTGCATGCTGTTTGTGAAAGCACTGGCTTCACAGCATAATGAGGTAATACCAACAATTTGGCTGGGAGGACCATTCATGGGATGCATGAAGAAGTCTTGATAAGAGAAATGGACACTTAACACCAGGCAGGCTTTGAAAACACACACTACCATGGCCATGTGTCCCTTGGCTCATTTATAATGCCCCAGGCATATTATGTGAGAATGCATGGTGTTATTTCCCTCACTAGACACTGATTCCTCATCCCTGTACACACAAACCACTTTTAGGAACCCTATTGTCAAGCTCAGTAATGATGGCTAAACAGCTGACCGCAGATAAGGATGGGTGTGAGATAAATGCCCAGTGAAGATGCATTTAACATTTACATTTAACGTTCTTAAGCTATTTATTAAAATCAATATGACATTCATTCTGCAAACAATGAACACTCTTTTTTTTCCTCTCCCAAATAGACATTCAATTGAATGTGCACAGACATGCAACACAGCTGGTTGGCTGAGAAAAACGTGAGAAGGAACTTCACTGGGGAATATTCCCATGTATTTATTTTTAATATGTTGTATTTATATATTTTGGGCATAATTTTACAAGATTCTTTCATGAACCCAACAACAGCGAACTATCTCATACAAAACTTTTATCCTGACCTCTCACAAGTGTAAAATATATCTTGACATTCGCTTTAGACACATACCTGTACATGGTCATTATTTAGGTTAGCGAATGCTAATAATTGTCAATAACAGACAGTGATAATTAATAACACAACACAGCAGTGTTTACTCTGTTGCCTGGATTGATTGGATCAATGTGGTATAACTGACGTTGTCTCATTCCGCTGAATATCATAATCATGGAATTCTGGAAACAAAAGTCTCTAGAGATGAAGTTGACACAAATCCAATCGCACAGGGATGGGGTATTTGTTTTTCATTTTAATCTGCTTTGGTTAATTTGCTGAATCTACTCAAGCTGATCCTGGAATTTTCCTTTGCAATTCAGGCTCCATATGTAAAGAGACAAAAATATAAATTATATTCTAAGCAAAAAGCACTGGCTGCCTGTCTGTCTACCTCTACTGCAGGTTGGATGGGATATCTATAGTAACCCCTTTCCCCAGCTTTTCTCCACATTCCTAGCTGCCTTCACCTGAATATGCAGAAGTGCTTTCAGAAAATGAGTAGGCTGGGTTTCACACCACCTCAATAAAATAACTAAATTGCATAATGCTGGATGCTTACTACAGCCCACTGGCAGAAGAAGACAGTGTGTCAGAAATAAAGATAACAGATGGAAGATGCCAAGAAAGATTTGTGGTTACCTCAGAAATACTAATGTAGTCTAGCCAAGATAAGCTTTTCTGAAATAGTACAACATAGGGAGTACTTGTGTGTTTTGGGATATCACTTTAATTAATTCTGATGGTAAACGTGACAGCTGGGATGGCAATAGAGAAGCCAATCAAAGGTGTTGTGTTGGGGCAGAGGGGGGATTTGGTGAGTGTTTGACAGAAGAGGCCATGTGTAGAAATGAGCTGACAGGTGGTTGGCCTGATCCTGCATGTGTCAGGCTGCCAGGATGGTTTAGCCTTGGGGAGCATCAGGGAAACACTGCTGCACTAATAAAAATGGCACTGGCTGATTTTACGACTGCCCAACAATAGCATGTATATAACATAGAAATATAAATGTTCTCCATCCTAGCTTTAGCACCCTCACACTACCACCAAGACAAGCACTAGGGAGTAGGATATTTTACTAGCAGCTATCTCTTTCAATGACATTAAATGTGATTTATATCATTGTCCTACCTGTACCTCTCACAATATGAAAGCTTCCTTAACCGGTGATCACAGTAGAGAAATACTGCTCTAAAGACTGGAGAAAATAAAGTTGAGCAAATACTGCTGTCGTGGTAATGTTTTATGTGATGCCTATGTTTTTCAAGAATTACACAAACTTGGTACAAACTCAACATCTAAATTAATATACCGTATTTTAATTGAATACATTTCAATTTTCTAAAATGTCCTATGAAGAATATCCTTCAAAGGATTCCTGAAATTGTAGATACAATAATTTTCAAAAAGTTGTACTGTAATATTAAGTGTAATAAATCACCACAAGGTAAGAGATTTGCCTCATTTGCCTGTCTTGACATCCAGACTTTTGAGTGACTGATTGCTCCTTTCCTCTCTGTATGTTCTAGTAGGAACATAAAAAAAATCCTCAGCATCTTATCTGGCTCTATCCCTGCCTTCCCTCTTGACATATCAGAGAGCCAGCACATCTTAGTGGCTGGCCTGTGTGCCTGAGTGAGTCATTCGCTGTGATTTTTCATTTGTATCTACTGTCATGTTTTTAACAATATCTTAACCCATAAAAATAATTGTGCAACACATGCCGTAGTTAACCCCTAACAACCTCACCCCAGCATTGATGAATAGCCTGCTCATCTTTTCCCTGTCTCCACCGTAGCTTTAGGTGTTGAAGTGGAAGGACTGCCTGTATTTTATGTCTCCAACAGTTTTTTATTGTTCCCAGGAAGTTGAGGAACGGACACCCCCAGGTGCAAGCGTGTCAGCACACATGCTGAGGAGGGAGACAAAACACACATAAAGGGAAGCTGACTTTGATGCAATGTTTTGCTGTTCTAAGTCATGATTCAAAGTTTGTTTCTCCAACTGTACCAGCCCTTCTCACACAACATATGTCAAAACACCTACAAATACACATAAGGTGTATTTTGATCTGCTATTTAAATCTGATTCTACTGCTTGCATCAGTTACCTGATGTGGAATAGAGTTCCATGTAGTCATGGCTCTTTGTAGCACTGTGCACCTCCCATAGTCTGTTCTGGACTTGGGGACTGTGAAGAGACCTCTGGTGGCATGTCTTGTGGGGTATGCATGGGTGTCCGAGCTGTGGGCTAGTATTTTAAACAGACAGCTCTTCTCTCTTACACTTTGAGCCATGAGAGATTGATATGCATGTCATTAATGTTAGCTCTCTGTATAATTTTAAGGGCCAGCCATGCTGCCCTGTTCTGAGCCAACTGCAATTTTCCCAAGTCCATCTTTGTGGCACCTGGGCACACTACTGAACAGTAGTCCAGGTGCGACAAGACCATTTACATTTACATTTACGTCATTTAGCAGACGCTCTTATCCAGAGCGACTTACAAATTGGTGCATTCACCTTATGAACAACCACTTTACAATAGTACATCTATATTTTTTTTTTGGGGGGGGGGGGGGGGTTAGAAGGATTACTATATCCTATCCCAGGTATTCCTTAAAGAGGTGGGGTTTCAGGTGTCTACGGAAGGTGGTGATTGACTCCGCTGTCCTGGTGTCGTGAGGGAGCTTGTTCCACCATTGGGGTGCCAGAGCAGCGAACAGTTTTGACTGGGCTGAGCGGGAACTGTGCTTCCGCAGAGGTAGGGGGGCCTGCAGGCCAGAGGTGGATGAACGCAGTGCCCTTGTTTGGGTGTAGGGCCTGATCAGAGCCTGAAGGTACGGAGGTGCCGTTCCCCTCACAGCTCCGTAGGCAAGCACCATGGTCTTGTAGCAGATGCGAGCTTCAACTGGAAGCCAGTGGAGTGTGCGGAGGAGCGGGGTGACGTGAGAGAACTTGGGAAGGTTGAACACCAGATGGGCTGCGTCGTTCTGGATGAGTTGTAGGGGTTTAATGGCACGGGCAGGGAGCCCCGCCAACAGGGAGTTGCAGTAATCCAGACGGGAGATGACAAGTGCGCTGGATTAGGACCTGCGCCGCTTCCTGTGTAAGGCAGGGTCGTACTCTGCGAATGTTGTATAGCATGAACCTACAGGATCGGGTCACCGCCTTGATGTTAGCGGAGAACGACAGGGTGTTGTCCAGGGTCACGCCGAGGCTCTTAGCACTCTGGGAGGAGGACACAATGGAGTTGTCCACCGTGATGGCGAGATCATGGAAAGGGCAGTCCTTCCCCGGGAGGAAGAGCAGCTCCGTCTTGTCGAAGTTCACCGTCTATGTTCTGTTAGACAAGTAACTCTTTATCCACATTATAGCAGGGGGTGTAAAGCCATAACACATGTGTTTTTCCAGCAGCAGACTATGATCAATAATGTCAAAAGCTGCACTGAAGTCTAACAAGACGGCCCCCACAATAATTGTATCATCAATTTCTCTCAGCCAATCATCAGTCATTTGTGTAAGTGCTGTGCTTGTTGAGTGTCCTTTCCTATATGCGTGCCGAAAGTCTGTTGTCAATTTGTTTACTGTGAAATCTGATCCACCTCTACGCAGATGACACCATTCTGTATACTTCTGGCCCTTCTTTGGACACTGTGTTAACTACCCTCCAGACGAGCTTCAATACCATACAACTCTCTTTCCGTGGCCTTCAACTGCTCTTAAATACAAGTAAAACTAAATGCATGCTCTTCAACCGATCGCTGCCTGCACCTGCCCGCCCGTCCAGCATCACTACTCTGGACGGTTATGACTTAGAATATGTGGACAACTACAAATACCTAGGTGTCTGGTTAGACTGTAAACTCGCTTTCCAGACTCACATCAAACATCTCCAATCCAAAGTTAAATCTAGAATTGGCTTCCTATTTCACAACAAAGCATCTTTCACTCATGCTGCCAAACATACCCTCGTAAAACTGACCATCCTACCGATCCTCGACTTCTGCGATGTCATTTACAAAATAGCCTCCAATACCCTACTCAATAAATTGGATGCAGTCTATCACAGTGCCATCCGTTTTGTCACCAAAGCCCCATATACTACCCACCACTGCGACCTGTACGCTCTCGTTGGCTGGCCCTCGCTTCATACTCGTCGCCAAACCCACTGGCTCCAGGTCATCTACAAGACCCTGCTAGGTAAAGTTCCCCCTTATCTCAGCTCGCTGGTCACCATAGCAGCACCCACCTGTAGCACGCGCTCCAGCAGGTATATCTTTCTGGTCACCCCCAAAGCCAATTCCTCCTTCGGCCGCCTCTCCTTCCCGTTCTCAGCTGCCAATGACTGGAACGAACTACAAAAATCTCTAAAACTGGAAACACTTATCTCCCTCACTAGCTTTAAGCACCAGCTGTCAGAGCAGCTCACAGATTACTGCACCTGAACATAGCCCATCTATAATTTAGCCCAAACAACTACCTCTTCCCCTACTGTATTTATTTATTTTGCACCTTTGCACCCCATTATTTCTATTTCTACTTTGCACTTTCTTCCACTGCAAATCTACTATTTCAGTGTTTTACTTGCTATATTGTATTTACTTTGCCACCATGGCCTTTTTTGCCTTTACCTCCCTTATCTCACCTCATTTGCTCACTTTGTATATAGACTTATTTTTGTACCATATTATTGACTGTATGTTTGTTTTACTCCATGTGTAACTCTGTGTTGTTGTATGTGTCAAACTGCTTTGCTTTATCTTGGCCAGGTCGCAATTGTAAATGAGAACTTGTTCTCAACTTGCCTACCTGGTTAAATAAAGGTACAATAAATAAAATAAGTAAATAAAAATAGTATTTATCTGGTGAAACACCATTCTTTCTAAGGGTTTATCTAGGGGTTGGTAGCTGGCTATTTGAGTTAGTAAAGGGGGCTTTACTATACTTGTGTAGCGGAATAAACTTTAACTTCCCTCCAGGCCTGAGGGCACACACTTTCTAGTAGGTAGGGGTGGTATACAAGATAACCCTATTTGGTAAAAGACCAAGTCCATATTATGGCAAGAACAGCTCAAATATGAGAAAAGAAACGACAGTCCATCAGTACTTCAAGACATGAAGGTCAGTCAATCCGGAACAATTCAAGAACTTTGAAGGTTTCTTAAAGTGCAGTCGCAAAAACCAAGCTCTATGATGAAACTGGCTCTCATGAGGACCGCCACAGGATAGGAAGACCCAGAGTTACCTCTGCTGCAGAGGATAAGTTCAGTAGAGTTAACTGCATCTCAAATTGAAGCCCAAATAACTGCTTCACAGATTTCAAGTAACAGACAAATCTCAAGATCAACTGTTCAGAGGAGACAACATGAATCAGGCTTTCATGGTTAAATTGCTGCAAAGAAACCACTAGTTAAGGACACCAATAAGAAGAAGAGACTTGCTTGGGCCAAGAAACATGAGCAATGGATATTAGACCGGTGGAAATATGTCCTTTGGTCTGATGAGTCCAAATATGAGATTTTTGGTTCCAACCTCTATGTCTTTCTCACACGCAGAGTAGGTGAACGGCTGATCTCCGCATGTGTGGTTCCCACCGTGAAGCATAGAGGAGAGGGTGTGATGGTGTGGGGGTGCTTTCCTGGTGACACTGTCAGTGATTTATTTTGAATTCAAGGCACACTTAACTAGCATGGCTACCACAGCATTCTGCAGCGATACACCATCCTATCTGGTTTGCGCTTAGAGGGACTATCATTTGTTTATCAACAGGACAATGACCCAAAACAAACCTCCAGGCTGTGTAAGGGCTATTTGACAAAGGAGAGTGATGGAGTTCTACATCAGATGACATGGCCTCCAAAATCACCTGAGCTCTACCCAATTGAAATGGTTTGGGATGAGTTGGACCGCAGAGTGAAGAAAAAGCAGCCAACAAGTGCTCAGCATATGTGGGAATTCCTTCAAGACTGTTGTAAAAGCATTCCTCATGAAGCTGGTTGAGAGAATGACAAGAGTGTGCAAAGCTGTCATCGAGGCAAAGGGTGGCTACTTTTAAGAATCTCAAATATAAAATATATTTGATTTGTTTAACACTTTTTTGGTTACTACATGATTCCATATGTGGTATTTAATAGTGTTGATGTCTTCACTATTATTCCACAATGTAGAAAATAGTAAAAAATAAAGAAAAACCCTTGAATGAATAGGTGTGTCCAAACCTTTGGCTGGTACTGTTTGTTCTTCCACTTTGACATTTGAGTATTTTGTGTAGATTGTTGACAAAATAAATCTATTAAGTCAATTTGAATCCCCCTTTGGAACATAATAGAATGTGAAGAAATCCAAGGGGTATGAATACTTTTGCAAGGCACTGTACATGTCAGGACTGAAGCCTCCCTGCACCCACCCACCCACACACACTTCAACCCCCAAATGCCACCCCTTCCCCAGAAGAACCATCTCTCTCCCTCTAACTAGAGACATGATTAGTCAGTCAAGCTGAAAGCTGAAGGCTACTCATTAGCATAACTGGCTTTTCAGGCACTTCCATCAAATCAAATTTTCTCTCTCACATGCGCCGAATACAACAGATGTAGACCTTACCTTGAAATGCTTACTTACAAGCCTTTAACCAACAACGTAGTTTTAATAAAATAGAGTTATGAAAATATTTAAAACACTTAAAAAAACATTTTTGTAAAACTAAATTGTAACACAATAAAATAACAAAAATGAGGCTATATACAGGGGGTACCGGTACCAAGTCAATGTTCGGGGGTACAGGTTAGTCGAGGTAATTTGTACATGTAGGTAGGGGTAAAGTGACTATGCATAGATAATAAACAGCGAGTAGCAGCAGTGTAAAAACAAAGAGGGGGGGGGTCAATGCAAATAGTCCGGGTGGCCATTTGATTAATTGTTCAGCAGTCTTATGGCTTGAGGGTAGAAGCTGTTAAGGAGCCTTTTGGACCGAGTCTTGGCGCTCCAGTACCGCTTGCCGTCCGGTAGCAGAGAGAACAGTCTATGACTTGGGTGACCGTAGTCTTTGACAATTTTATGGTTCTTCCTCTGACACCACCTAGCATATAGGTCCTCGATGGCAGGAAGCTTGGCCCCAGTGATGTTCTGGGCGGTACGTATTACCCTCTGTAGCGCCTTACGGTCGGATGCTGAGCAGTTGTCATACCAGGCGGTATTGAAACCAGTCAGGATGCTCTCGATGGTGCAGGTGTAGAACTTTTTGAGAATCTGGGGACACATGCCAAATCTTTTCAGTCTCCTGAGGGGGAACAGGTGTTGTCGTGCCCTCTTCACACTTTCTTGGTGTGTTTGGACCATAATAGTTTGTTGGTGATGTGGACACTAAGGAGCTTGAAACTCTCAACCCACTACAGCCCCATCGATGTGAATGAGTGGTGTTGAGCACGACTCCAATGATGGTGTTGGAGTCGGGCTTGGCCATGCATTTGTGGGTGAACAGGGAGTACAGGAGGGGACTCAAGCACGCACCCCTGAGAGGCCCCTTGTTGAGGATCAGCATGGCAGTTGTGTTGTTGCCTACACTTACCACCTGAGGGCAGCCCGTCAGGAAGACCAGGATCCAGTTGCAGAGGGAGGTGTTTTGTCCCAGGGTCCGTAGCTTAGTGATGAGCTTTGTGGGCACTATGGTGTTGAACACTGAGCTGTAGTCAATGAACAGCATTCTCACATAGGTGTTCCTTTTGTCCAGGTGGGAAAGGGCAGTGTGGAGTGCGATTGACTTTGCGTCATCTGTGTATCTGTTGGTGCGGTATGTGAACTGGAGTGGGTCTAGGGTTTCTGGGATTATGGTTTTGATTTGAGCCTTGACCATCCTTTCAAAGCACTTCATGGCTACCGACATGAGTGCCACGGGCAGTAGTAATTTAGGCAGGTTACCTTAGCTTTTTTCGGCACAGGGACTATGGTGGTCTGCTTGAAACATGTAGGTATTACAGACTCGGTCAGGGAGAGGTTGAAAATGTCAGTGAAGACACTTGTCAGTTGGTCAGTACACGTCCTGGTAATCTGTCTTGCCCCGCGGCCTTGTGTATGTTGACCTGTTTAAAAGGTCTTGCTCACATCGGCTACAGAGAGCGTGAACATACAGTTTTCCGGAACAGCTGGTGCTTTCGTGCACGCTTCAGTGTTGCTTGCCTCGATGCGAAAATAAAAGGCATTTAGCCCGTCTAGTAGGCTCACATCACTGGGCAGCTCACGGCTGGGTTTCCCTTTGTAGTCTGTAATAGTTTGCAAGCCCTGCAACATCCGTCGAGTGTCAGAGTCGGTGTAAGATTCAATCTTAGTTCTGTATTGACGCCTGAAGGGCATAGCAGGATTTCTTATAAGCGTCTGGATTAGTGTCCCACTCCTTGAAAGCGGCAGCTCTACCCTTTAGCTCAGTGAGGACGTTGCCTGTAATCCATGGCTTCTGGTTGGGATATGTACGTACAGTTACTGTGGGGATGATGTCGTCGGTGCACTTATTGATGAAACCGGTGACTGAGGTGGTGTACTCCTCAATGCAATTGTATGAATCCCGGAACATATTCCAGTCTGTGCTAGCAAAACAGTCCTGTAGCGTAGCATCTGTGTTTGCTATCCTACCAGAAGCAAGTAAAATCAGAGGAGTAAAGACACAAATGTTGACCATTGCTCCATGTTGTTCTACCCTCATTGTAACTTAAGATTCCTTCTTGCCATAGTATTGCCACTGTACAAAAAGTTGTGCATGCTGGGGCTTGCTTTCCTAGTCTAACATTCTGGCATATGGGTCTTTCTATAAATAATGGGGCCAATGTGTGATATTGGGATCAAACATTTCTAAATGGTTTGAAACAAAAATAAAATACATTTTCATGAGGAATAGAAGTGAATATATGCTAATCGGCCCATGACTCCACCTAAACAATAATTTAGGCCTAGGACTATACATCATTTAAGTAGGGTTCATACAGACATTGGCAAGTCAAATTCAAGGACTTTCAGGAACTTTTTCAAGCTCTTAATTGTAATTTACAAGGACCTCAATGTTATACAATGGCATCATTGTACATATTGGGCGTAATATAGAACCCCCTACCCAACAAAAAAAGCATGCAAAATGTGTCAAAAAGAAGGCCATTACCACTTTAACAATAATGAAGTGTTTTGGCTTTTGCCAATGCATTGATTTAAAAAAGATATTATTACATTCTAAAATATGTGAGAATAATGTGGACATTGCCTGACTGAAATAGATTGCATGTACGCATGGCGATTTTTCTGTAGCCTATGTGGCCGACACAGGCACACATAATAAAGTCATGAATAGCGGTAGCATTAATCTCACCATTTTAATCTCACCATCGCTGTTTTTACAATGAGAAAGTAACCAAAAATCTGGTTCCTTTTTTAATGGAGGGAATTGTATGGCAAGACAAGTTGAAGCCAATATTAGATGTTGTCGTCCTCATAATAGAGTACCACAGTATGAGTCATATTACCCAGAAAATATAGCGGTCAAACAAGGAAATGGTTCCAATCGTTTTTTCCATCATTAAACAGTTTTGTGTAAGCTTACCCTGTCGTGATGTTTTGATAACCATGTTTTGATAACCTTTCTAGGGAAAGGTGACTTTTATCAATATATTTGCCTGTATTTCCCCCAAAAAATGAAACGCTAATTAGCTGCTAATGTGGCTATCATAAAGACCTACACATTTCATGATGATCTGGACGAGACTTTCGAATCGAGGCAAAGGTAAGAATCTCTGGATTAACTATCTATGTCACACCCTGATATGTTTCACCTGTCCTTGTGCTTATCTCCACCCCCCTCCAGGTGTCGCCCATCTTCCCCATTATCCCCTGGGTATTAATACATGTGTTTTCTGTCTGTCTGTGCCAGTTTGTCTTCTTTGCCTAGTCAACCAGCGGTTTTCTCTCAGCTCCTGTTTTTCCCCAGTCACTCTTTTCCTCGCCCTCCTGGTTTTGACCCTTGCCTGTCCTGTCTCTGAGCCCGCCTGCCTGACCTCGGCCTGCCTGACGCCCTGTACCGTTTAGGACTCTGCCCTGGCTATGAACTCTTGTCTATCCCTTGGACTATAATAAATATCAGAGCTCAAACCATCTGCCTCCTGTGTCTGCATCTGGGTCTCGCCTTGTGTCGTTATAATCAAATGTTAGCTACATTTAGAAATTAAATAAATAGGCTACATTTCTTTAAACTAACAATTCTTTGAAATGTCTTGTGCATGTTTAAATTGACACAATACCTGTTAGCAAAGGTGTAAGCTAGAGATAACATGCAGGAGCTTGCAGGGATTTATAGTCTCGCATGATGTCTACTTTGATGCTAATTAACATTTTAAAATCTGAGAGTAAATAGAGCCAAATATACTAATAAAAGTCACCTTGTCTGAGCAAAATTTATATGGTTATCAAAACATCACGCCAGGGTAAGCCCACAAGAAAATTCTCTATAGGAAAAATGAAAAGAGGGAAAATGATTTGGAACCAATTCCCTGCTTGACCGCTAGGTTTTATGGGTATTATGACATCTCCAAGGTGTGGCTCTATAACCGCACATACAACAGAATAGTGCAACACCCTTCAATTAAAGCAGCAGGAAACAAACATAATTGGCCACACCTCTCACAAAAATGAAATCACAGATAATTATAAGGGAGCAGGAGAACTTATGAATTGGCTACAATAATTACAAGAACATTTCAAGCACCAAATGTCTGATTTTCAAGGTAGGCCTATTCCAGTACTTACATTTCTGAGCTCCAAATTCAAGTTCAAGTAGGCTACTTCAAACCCCTTGTATTGTTTTAAAATTGCAGGTCTAACATGGGAGAAAAACAAATATTTGTCATGTTGTTTCATTACCAGATCATATTGTGAATAAGCCTACTAGGCTATGTAATTTGTTGTCATTATACCCTAAATAAAATAATAGGAATAGCATTGGGTGTTGCGCACTAGTCTATCCTACACAATAGTGCACAGTAGACTTGGTGTCCAATCCAAGGCACAAAAATATATAAAAACATGAACTCATTACCCTGATACTTTCTCTGTTAAATCTAACGAGACCCTGCTGTAAATCAAGCAGACAACAACAGATGATCAGCATCAGTTCTCAAGGGATATTAGATCCAATGTGGATCCAGGCACAACTGTCTTCAGCAGTGTAACGAATGAGACACCAAAATATTCTGGACATTCCTCGATAACACCTTTTTTTCTAGCACTTGGGCTGTTGTTGCATCGCATGCGATATCACAACAGCTGTTCATCACTTGACTGTCATTCATATGATGATGTGTGAAAATATCACGGTGTAACTAATCAGCTGGACACCAAATGCGCATCCAACAAGTATTATGCATAATTATTGAAGAACCACATTAATGACTGTATTGACTTAGGTTTTAAGTATCAAGGTAAGGTGACTCTTTTGGCTAGAAGCATTCAATTTTGCAATGCAATCATTATTTTAGATTTGTGTGCCCATGAAAAGAGTTTTCACCCTGTAACATAAGGAGACCCGAAATGTTAGGTAGTTACACTGAATTTCTGAGATCTCTATACAAAACAACTGTCTGACAGCTAGATCCAGGATTATTACGGGTTTCAAGTTCATTGTCTAATTTAACTGATTAATGCTTAATATATGATATAACGACAACTTACTGCCATAAATGCAAATACAGAAAAGCAATGTTTTATGTCACACGATTTCGGACAAATCCATCGACACCAACCATGATAAAGGGTTAAACATTTTAAATTAACTTGTGAATTGTATTGAATATAGATAGCTATGACCCCCCCTTATATCTTAACCCTCCTTTTGTGTTCGTTTCATGTTAATTAATTCTGTGTTCCCGGTCCAATATGACCGCTCCATTATAGATGATTATAAATCCATAATAATCCATATATTATCACCTAATGTTGTGTTAGATCTTTTTATCAACTTAAGCTATTGTGAACATGACAAGTTTTGAACTTCTATTTGCTATTTATGGCCTGTAGGCCTCATTGACCTGAACTCATACAACTCATTTTTGAGTAAAAAAAAGATAATGTATGGATTATTTTGACTCAGATGAATTATATTGTGCTATTTATCACAGACTACTTTGTGTTAAAGTTTAACAAGGACTCTCTCCTCCTCACCAGTGTCATGATCAAAGATATGATCAAGAGCCTCACATACAGCATATAGTTTGGTCATTGTGCTGCCACAGAATGAATTGTGAGCAAGGCCTCAAAAAAGCTTTATATATTAAAAGTTCTATATATTATTGAAGCAATGTTGCGATTGTTTGTGAGAATGCCAACAGATGTGGTTCCTGTGGAGGAAAGATTATATTGGGGAAAGGGTCCCGTGGGGGTTGCCATGGAAGCCAATAAGGGAAGTGAGGTGTGTGTGTGTGTGTGTGTGTGTGTGTGTGTGTGTGTGTGTGTGTGTGTGTGTGTGTGTGTGTGTGTGTGTGTGTGTGTGTGTGTGTGTGTGTGTGTGTGTGTGTGTGTGTGTGTGTGTGTGTGTGTGTGCTCAAACACACATGCATGTGGGGGCCTGGGAGAGGAATTGAGTCCATCTGATGAATGGGCATGTGCCTGAACTCAATTTTATACACTAATTGCTGTCTCACCCATTCATTTCTAATGACCGGTCATTTTTGACCGGGAACACCACAGGCGTACATAAGTTAAATAAAACACCCAAAATGTAATGAAAATCATCAAAAAGTATTTTGTGTGTTCAGATGCCCTGTGTGGACAAAGTCATGGAACCTTATGACAATCAGATTAAATGAACAATTATATTTCAGAGAGAAAAATTGTAAATCCATCCAATTCGACCGGAACACAGCAGGAGGGTTAAAGTATTGACATGAAAAAAAAATTGGCTGATTATTATCAATGACTTATCAACAGCTGTAACAATTTGTCCAGTGCAGGAAATCCTCACTGGTACCCTAGTTTATAGAAAGACCCACATACAAAGGCAGTGCTCATCCCAGCTTTATGTTCTGGATTAAGAGAGCAGGTATGCTGAAACCACAAAGAGTGCCACATTCAAATTACTACTTCCATTTTTTCCAGACACTCTCACATTTACAGGCAAAGCTTTAGTATCGTATGTGTCTGGAGCTATGAAAGTGTGATCATAAATTGCCCATTAAGCTACAGCCCCACTGGACACAAACATCAATTCAACGTCTATTCCAGGTAGTTTCAACCTCATTTCATTGAAATGACATGGAAACAACGTTGATTCAACCAGTGTGTGCCCAGTGGGGCAGCTCTGGAGCTGAGAAGTGAAATGTAGACAACATTGGCCTGTGGATATGAGTAATTCACAGTTTTGACACAACAGCTCCATCTTGGCTTATGTCCAGCATGAAAGATTCACAGGTCTACTAATGACTTGTCACGTCCTGACCAGCAGATGGAGCTGGTGTAGTAGTTTGGGGGTCAGGACGTGGCAGTCTGGTGTGTGTCTTGTGACTCCTGATCAGGAACAGCTGGGAATCGTTGTTCCTGATTGGGAGTCACATATGTAGGAGTTGTTTGTCACTGGGGTTTGTGGGTAATTGTTTCTTGTTTAGTGTGGTTGCACCTGACAGGACTATTGGCTGTCAGTTTCCTTGTTTTTGTTTTGTTTAGTGTTCTTTCCAATTAAATTGAAGGATGAATACTAACTCTGCTGCATTTTGGTCCATTCCTGAAGACAGCCCTTACATGATTAAACTATTCCTATATGTGACTATCAGTTTGGTCTGATGTCTCTTGATTCTAGTATTTGTAAATTATTATCAGTTGAATGCTACTGATTATCATCAAAAGTAAAGTCAGTATTCACCTGTTTGGAAAAGGAGATGTGGATAAGGACACTTTGAAATATTTTTTATTGATCTGACATTCAAGTTGTGCATTTCATGTGCGCCAGTGGAGGCTGGTGGGAGGAGCTATAGGAAGACGGGATCATTGTAATGGCTGGAATGAAATCAATGGAACGGAGTCAAACGTGGTTTCCATATGTTTGATCCGTTTGATACCGTTCCATTTAAACCATTCCAGCCATCACAATGAGCCCGTCCTGCTATAGATCCTCCTACCAGCCTCCACTGATCTATGCCTGGTAGACCTGAGAAAACAAACAAACAATTTCTACAAACAATAACACCATAGTACCCTCCAAACTCATCATTAAGCTCGAGACCCTGGGTCTCGACCCCGCCTTGTGCAACTGGGTCCTGGACTTTCTGACGGACCGCCTCAGGTGGTTAGGGTAGGAAACAACATCTCCACCCTGCTGATCCTCAACACTGGGGCCCCACAAGGGTGCGTTCTCAGCCCTCTCCTGTACTCTCTGTTCACCCATGACTGCGTGGCCATGCATGCCTCCAACTCAATCATCAAGTTTGCAGACGACACTACAGTGGTAGGCTTGATTACCAACAACGACGAGACAGCCTACAGGGAGGAGGTGCGTGCCCTCGGAGTGTGGTGTCAGGTAAATTACCTCACACTCAACGTCAATAAAACAAAGGAGATGATCGTGGACTTCAGGAAACAGCAGAGGGAGCACCCCCCTATCCACATCGATGGGACAGTAGTGGAGAAGGTGGAAAGTTTTAAGTTCCTCGGCGTACACATCACGGACAAACTGATATGGTCCACCCACACAGACAGCGTGGTGAAGAAGGCGCAACAGCACCTGTTCAACCTCAGGAGGCTGAAGAAATTTGGCTTGTCACCAAAAACACTCACAAACTTTTACAGATGGACAATCGAGAGCATCCTGTCAGGCTGTATTACCGCCTGGTATGGCAACTGCTCCGCCCACAACATTTACATTTACATTTACAACCGCAAGGCTCTCCAGAGGGTAGTGAGGTCTGCACAACGCATCACAGGGGGCAAACTACCTGCCCTCCAGGACACCTACACCACCCGATGTCACAGGAAGGCCAAAAAGATCATCAAGGACATCAACCACCCGAGCCACTGCCTGTTCACCCCGCTTTCATCCAGATGGCGAGGTCAGTACAGGTGCATCAAAGCTGGGACCGAGAGACTGAAAAACAGCTTCTATCTCAAGGCCATCAGACTGTTAAACAGCTGTCACTAACATTGAGTGGCTGCTGCCAACATACTGACTCAAATCTCTAGCCACTTTAATAATTAAAAATTGGATGTAATAAATGTATCACTAGTCACTTTAAACAATGCCACTTTATATAATGTTTACATACCCTACGTTACTCATCTCATATGTATGTACATACTGTACTCTATACCATCTCCGGCCATCGCTCATCCATATATTTATATGTACATATTCTTATTAATTCCTTTACACTTGTCTGTATAAGGTAGTTGTTCTGAAATTGTTAGGTTCCTTAGAGATGACTGTTAGATATTACTGCATGGTCGGAACTAGAAGCACAAGCATTTCGCTACACTCCCATTAACATCTGCTAACCATGTGTATGTGACCATTTTTTATTTGTATTTTTATTTTGATTTGATTCATAAAAGCAGATTCAACCTATAGAGTTTAACCACAGTGTGAAACCACTGCTGAATGAGAGAGAACATGACTGTTGTTTTTGCAAAACAAATGACTGTTATTTTAATGAATGTGTTTCAATGATTTCAATTCAATGCCTTTAAAGAATACATTTTATTCTCCCCATTGTGCAGAAACTACATTGGTTGAAAATTGCCTCACTGAAACTGGGGGTTTTACTTCTTTGTCAGCCTGCTATATTGTGTCAAAGGATTTGCAGGTGCAAAAAGGAGGAATTTGTAAATTATTAGAGACGGGGCAGGGGAGGTGTGTGTGTGTGTGTGTGTGTGTGTGTGTGTGTGTGTGTGTGTGTGTGTGTGTGTGTGTGTGTGTGTGTGTGTGTGTGTGTGTGTGTGTGTGTGTGTGTGTGTGTGTGTGTGTGTGTGTGTGTGTGTGTGTGTGTATATAAATAAACAATCTAATTTCAAGCGAGAGATAGATGATACCAAAACTGAGGTAAGCATGTCTGTGCAGGTTAAGGATGGAAATGTTTACCGCTTGATGCGAGAATGGAAGACTTAACAGAACTTTCAACACTTAATATTTTCTCATTAGGTGTGCGTTGGGAAAAGTTCCTTTATTAGTCATGGTTAAATATGTGACAAGCAACTGCATGAACTGAGATGAGGGCATGTATTGTAGTAAAGAGAAGGCAAACAATATTGCTAAGAGCAGAGGCCTCATTCCTCAACAGCTCACTCAGTATCTTTTTCTGTTTTAATATATGCAAAACAGTCAACACCTTTGTTCAGTATTGATAGATGCAACTAGAGGCAAGTATGGGCAGATACTCTGAGAGTGTCTCTAGCTGTAGAAGTCTTGGCTTTGTGATCTGACAGGAATTCAGTTTCTTATCTAAAACTGCTGTGTGATGTCAAATTTCTTCAGTGTGGGCTATACTGATTAGGGTTTATTACCAGTGACCGGTATCCCGGGACTTCCCAACCAAGCTCTTCCCCGTTTCCCGAGAAAAATATTGAGGGTCACGTGGACCAATAATATAAACATTTTATGCAGCACTAATGCAAAAAACACAAAATATGCATATACGAATAGCTGCATTCATGAACCAGACATCAACTCTGGCTGCATTCATAGCCTACATTAGACCAGTCATCAGAACGTGACAGTGCCAGTGTAATGGGCGGGCCTTAGAGGGCCTAGCCCGCCCTACCGTACCTCCTTGCCCAAATAAAATATTTCAATATTGATAATTTATTTGACCGAGACTCGTGCACACAGAAAGATGCATGAATCTCAGAAAAGGTATTAGAGCAAGCAAAACAGCACTGCTCTGTCTCAGTATGTGTAGCCCATGTATCTGATGCTGTCTGGTCAAAAAGAGTATGGTATCTCATACTCTTTTTGGCCAGACAGCATCAAATACATGGGATGCTGTACAGTAAGACAGAGGGGCTCTGTTTCGCTCGCTCGGATGCTTTCTCCGGTGAAATAGTTTTGTTGAAGAAAGTTGGCGGCGGATGCTGGAATTATTTTGGACAAATGTGCAAAGGTAACCTACTTTTTGGAATAGGTGGCACCTCCAATAGACTTACAGTAAATTGAAAGGCACTTGCCCAAATTATATATTTACTCCTGTCTATACAGAAATAAATCAAATAATTCAAAATACTTCACCAAAGACCATGACTTAGCCACAGACTCTGCATCATTAGCCTATGCCTATTTTGGAAACATGCAATTTGGGTAGCTGGAGTGGCAATTGGCCTTGTTGATTATAGAGTTGCGGCTGCCGGTGAAATGTGTGAAGATAATATATGTCTTCATTATAATGTAAAATGTTGAGACAAGAAGAAGGGGAGGGATGTAGCAGAGATATAGACAATTCTCTCTCCAGAATGCATGTACTCAGCTCTCCAGAATGCATGTACTCAGCTCTCCAGAATGCGCTCAGATGTCTCCCGCCAATTCTTGCGCATTCATTGTTTAATTGTGTGAATTTTTTATCCTTTGAATGTATATTTTTATAAATTCCCCATTACATATGTCACCAGTAGTAAATGTACCATTAATCCCTGTCATTTGGTTACATACATTTCTTTTAAGGCATTTATTAATTACAGTCATTTACTGTTCTTATTCTTGGAGTGGAAATGTTTACATAATTCACAACTTGCTACACTTGTGAGAAAAAAGTTTTGGATTAATTCATAACCATCATTTATGAGTTTAATAAATGTTTTCATTGTCTTTTGATTGGAGTGCTCCATGTGAGCAATGAGCATGTTTCTGGTTTCTCTGTCCTGTTAATGTTGAGGGAGCGTTTGCATGCCTGAGCACGCATAGAAGTACCCGGCCTGCTGCACACATATGTGGGGAAGTGCCATTTGAGGATGTCTGATTTTGATTATCTCAACTCACCACTTCCACCACTAATATCATGGCGCCAGAGAAGATGGCTGACGTTTTACGTGCTCCTAACCAACTGTGTTTTTTGTTTGTTTTTTTGGGTTGTTTGTAACTTATTTTTTTACTTATTTTGTACATAATGTTGCTGCTAACAACTCTTATGTCCCGAAAATAACTTCTGGACATCAGAACAGCGATTACTCACATGAACTGGCAGTTGCTTTTTTTCCTTTAACGAGTCCGACGAGCCCGACGCGAAGGACATACTGCTTTCCCAGGAACAGGCCCAAATCCCTGTCAGTTGCGTAAAGAGAAGACAGAGAAAAGAGGGCGGAGGTTGGGCTGCCTTCGGAGAATTCGTAGACGATCGAAGAAACCCCTTCTGCCTTCCGTTCTACTAGCTAACGTGCAATCATTGGAATATTAAATTGACGACCTATGAGGATGATTAAACTACCAATGTAACTACCAATGTAATTAAAAACTGTAATATCTTATGCTTCACGGAGTCAGGGCTGAACGATGACATTATCAACATATAGCTGGCTTGTTATACGCTGTATTGGCAGGATAGAGCAGCGGCGTCTGGAAAGACAAGGTGTGGCGGACTATGTATATTTGTAAACAACAACTGTTGCACGATATCTAAAGAAGTCTCAAGGTTTTGCTCGCCTGAAGTAGAGTATCTCATAATAAGCTAAAGACCACACTATCTACCTTGAGAGTTTTCATCTGTATTTTTCGTAGCTGTCAACCAGACGGAAAAAACTCTTTACTCCACACACAGAGACGTGTGCAAAGCTCTCCCTCACTCTCCATTTGGCAAATCTGACCATAATTCTATCCTCCTGATTCCTGCTTACAAGCAAAAATTTAAGCAGGAACCACCATTGACTCGGTCAATAAAAAAGTGGTCAGATGAAGCAGATGCTAAGCTACAGGACTGTTTTGCTAGCACAGAGTGGAATATGTTCCGGGATTCTTCCGATGACATTGAGGAGTGCACCACAGTAGTCACTGGCTTCATCAGTAAGTGCATCAATGATGTCGTCCCCACAGTGACCGTACATACATAACCCAACCAGAAGCCATGGTTTACAGGCAACATCCGCACTGACCTAAAGGCTAGAGCTGCCGCTTTCAAGGAGCGGGACTCTAACCCGGAAGCTTATAAGAAATCCCGTTATACCCTCCAACGAACCATCAAACAGGCAAAGAGTCAATACAGGACTGAGATCGAATCATACTACACCGGCTCCGACACACGGCGGATGTGGTAGGGCTAGCAAACCATTACAGACTACAAAGGGAAGCACAGCCGAGAGCTGCCCAGTGACATGAGCCTACCAGATGAGCTAAACTACTTCTATGCTCGCTTTGATGCAAATAACACTGAAACATGCATGTGAGCACCAGCTGTCCTGGACGACTGTGTGATCACGCTCTCCGCAGCCGATGTGATTAAGACCTTTAAACATGTCAACATTCACAAGGCCGCAGGGCCAGATGGATGACCAGGACACGTACAGTGAGCATGCGCTGACCAACTGGCAAGTGTCTTCACTGACATTTTCAACCTCTCCCTGTCCGAGTCTGTAATACCAACATGTTTCAAGCAGACCACCACATTCCCTGTGCCCAAGAACAACTGCCTAAATGACTACTGACCTTAGCACTCACGTCTGTAGCCATGAAGTGCTTTGAAAAGCTGGTCATAGCTCACATCAACACCATTATCCCAGAAACCTTAGACCCCCTCCAATTTACATACCGCCCTAACAGATCCACAGATGATGCAATCTCTATAGCATTCCACACTGCCCTTTCCCACCTGGACAAAAGGAACACCTATGTGATAATGCTATTCATTGACTACAGCTCAGCGTTCAACACCATAGTCCCCTCAAAGCTCATCAGTAAGCTAAGGACCCTGGGACTAAACACCTCCCTCTGCAACTGGATCCTGGACTTCCTGACAGGCCGCCCCCAGGTGGTAAGGGTAGGTAACAACACATCCGCCACGCTGATCCTCAACACGGGGGCCCCTCAGGGGTGCGTGCTCTATCCCCTGCTGTACTCCCTGTTCACTCATGAATGCACGGCCAGGCATGACTCCAACACCATCATTAAGTTTGCCGATGACACAACAGTGGTAAGCCTGATCACCGACAACAACGAGACAGCCTATAGGGAGGAGGTCAGAGACCTGGCCGTGTGGTGCCAGGACAACAACCTCTCCCTCAACATGATCAAGACAAAGGAGATGATTGTGGACTACAGGAAAAGGAGGACTGAGCATTCTCATCGACGGGGCTGTAGTGGAGCAGTTTGAGAGCTTCAAGTTCCTTGATGTCCACATCACCAACAAACTAACATGGTCCAATGACACCAAGACAGTCGTGAAGAGGGCATGACATAACCTATTCCCCCTCAGGAGACTGAAAAGATTTGGCATGGGTCCTCAGATCCTCAAAGGGTTCTACAGCTGCACCATTGAGAGCATCCTGACTGGTTGCAACACTGCCTGGTATGGCAACTGCTCGGCCTCTGACCGCAAGGCACTACAGAGGGTAGTGCGTATGCCCCAGTACATCACTGGGGCCAAGCTTCCTGTCATCCAGGACCTCTATACCAGGCGGTGTCAGAGGTTAAGCCCTAAAGATTGTCAAAGACTCCAGCCATCCTAGTCATAGAGTGTTCTCTCTGCTACCGCACGGCAAACGGGACCAGAGCGCCAAGTCTAGGTCCAAGAGGCTTCTAAACAGCTGCTACCACCAAGCCATAAGACTCCTGAACATCTAATCAAATGGCTATCCAGACTATTTGCATTGTCCCCCCCCCCCTTTACACTGCTGCTATTCTCTGTTATTATCATGCATAAGAACTTTAATAACTCTACCTACATATACATTTTACCTCAATTACCTCGACTAACCAGTGCCCCCCACATTGACTCTGTACTGGTACCCCCTGTATATAGTCTCGCAATTGTTATTTTACTGCTGCTCTTTAATTACTTGTTCCTTTTATTTCTTATTCTTATTCGTATTTTTTCAACTGCATTTCACTGCAAGGTTGTATTCGGTGCATGTGACTAATGAAATTTGATTTGATTTAATAAACTGAGCTTCTCAGTAATTTTTTCTTCACCTTACACAGTAAGTAAACTATGTCTGTTTTTTTAACATCCATTGCGAATTATAATAGGTCCTCAATCCTCACAGTATTTGAAAAATCTTTCCAACACTCTCCCCCTTGATAATCATCAAGCCTCGGTGTGAAAGAGCAAAATATTATAATCTGGAAACGTCACAGAATACTTTTTCCTTGTGCAAAAACAGCTGTCTGTCCCGAGTTCACTCCTGCTGTAAATTCTGAGGGCCTGGAATAGGCTAGTTGATACAATGTTGCTAGTTCGCTAGTGACAATTGATCGGTAGAAATGTTAGGATTAATTGTAAGCTTCCCCAAACTTGAAACTCATGCACCACCTATGAAGTGATTTGTTTGACAATCAGATGAAAACACCATGACTGATTGTGTTCATAACACATTAAAAGGTAATACATTTTCCGAGTTAAATTACATATTTACTAAAAAAACAATTGAAAAATGTTTTGCATGTGGACATAGGAGGTCCCGTGAAAAAAAACCTGCCCCCCTATGGAAATCCTGTCCAAGTCATTAGTTCTGGTGCCGGCCCTGCAACACTAGCAGTCTACCGTATTTAGCCTAGGCCTACAACTCAATGTAAAGTCCCCAATATAAAACTTCACTTTGGCTACTTCTATAAATTGCATTGCCTACTATCATGTGTAGGCTACAGACGATCTCTCACAGTCACAAATCTCCAAACTGTCTTTGTGGCACTGGCTCAAAATATAAACTGAAGCTATTCACTGTTAACTAAATGGCTGATAGGCTACAACATGGTCGTCACTAGCCATAAACCCAGCCTATTTTTACTATTTCTCTTCCATAAACCTTAACACTAACCTTAACCACGCTGCTAACCTTATGCCTAACCCTAAACTTAAATTAAGACCAAAAAGGCACAAACAAAAAAAATCATGAATATTTACGATATAGGTATGGACAATTTTGAATTTGTGTCTACAAACGCGCTGGAGAAAATAGACATTTGCAACATTGTTCCATTATTTTACAATAACAAAAGCGAGTGCACAGGCTTGACTCAGATTCCTGGGGATTGGTCAACCTCGGCTCTATCCATGGTGCTGACTCTCCGCTACTAGGCCTATATTTGCTTGTATGTTTGTTTTGCGAAAAATCTGAGATGTTCCCTGTGACAAAGTAACCACAATAAGCAGATTATCATACAGTAAAAACAGCCAAAACCTTCCGAAATTCCCCTGATAGCCAAGTGCAAGGTGAGAGAAAAGGGCCAACAAGCTTGCTGATATCTTTCAGTCAAAAGTAAGCTAAAACGAATGTACACTGAACAAAAATATAAATGCAACATGCAACAATTTCAAAGATTTTACTGAGTTACAGTTCATATAAAGAAATCAGTCAATTGAAATAAATAAATAAAGTCCTAATTTATGGATTTCACATGACTGGGAATACAGATATGGATCTGTTGAAAAAAAGGTAGGGATGTGGATCAGAAAACCAGTCGGTATCTGGTGTGATCACCATTTGCTTCATGCAGCGTGACACATCTCCTTCGTATAGAGTTGATCAGGCTGTTGATTGTGACCTGTGGAATGTTGTCCCATTCCACTTCAATGGCTGTGCAAGGTTTGTTGGATATTGGCGGAAACTGGAACACGCTGTCGTATACATTGATCCAGAGCATCCCAAACATGCTCAATGGATAACATGTCTGTTGAGTATGCAAGTAATTGAAAAACTGGGATAATAACTGAAAAATTGCAATTGGGTTTGTTGTCTGTAGTTTTTCATATACAAAAAAAGACATCTATTTGAATTGATGATTCATGGCCTGGCCATACCATTCATGGCCTGGCCATACCATAACTCTACCGCCACCATGGGGCACTCTTTTTCACAACATTGACATCAGCAAACCACTCGCCCACACAACGCCATACATTCTTTCTGCCATCTACCCGGTACATTTGAAACCATCGAAGGTGAGCATTTTCCCACTGAAGTCAGTTACATCGCCAAACTGCAGTCTGGTCAAGACCCTGGTGAGGACGACGATCACGCAGATTAACTTCCTTGAGACGGTTTCTGACAGTTTGTGCAGAAATTCTTTGGTTGTGCAAACCCACAGTTTCATCAGCTGTCCAGTGGCTGGTCTCAGACAATCCCACAGGTGAAGAAGCCAGATGTGGAGGTCCTGGGCTGGCGTAGATATACTTGTTCTGCGGTTGTGAGGCTGGGTTGTTGGGCATACTGCCAAATTCTCTAAAACGACATTGGAGGCAGCTTATAGTGGACATTCCTTCAGTCAGCATGCCAATTGCACACTCCCTCAAATCTTCAGACATCTGTGGCGTTGTACTGTGTGACAAAACTGCACATTTTAGAGTGCCATTTTATTGTCCCCAGCACAAGGTGCACCTGTGTATTGATCATGCTGTTTAATCAGCTTCATGATATGCCACACCTGTCAGGTGGATGGATTATCTTGCCAAAGGGAAAATGCTCAAATAAGCTTTTTGTGTGTATGGAACATTTATTTCAGCTCATGGAACATGGGACCAACACTACATGTTGGGTTTATATTTTTGTTCAGTATAGCTTTAGGCTGTAGGCTAATAACCTCATAATATTTTAGGCCTACATTTAAACTAGGCTACATCAACAATTTGTGTGGTGACTTTGACATAACTTTGAGTTGATTAAATTATGACAAATCTGCTACATCAAGAAACCATTCGACTCCTGTCCATAAATCTTAATTTTTCAGTGGTATAATCAAGTCAGATTTTTTTGTGTGCAAACCTGGTGGCCAACTACAAAAAACGTCTGATCTCTGTGATTGCCAACAAGGGTTTTGCCACCAAGTACTAAGTCATGTTTTGCAGAGCAGTCAAATACTTATTTCCCTCATTAAAATGCAAATCAATTTATAACATTTTTGACATGCGTTTTTCTGGATTTTTGTTGTTGTTATTCTGTCTCTCACTGTTCAAATAAACCTACCATTAAAATTATAGACTGATCCTGTCTTTGTCAGTGGGCAAACGTACAAAATCAGCAGGGGATCAAATACTTTTTTCCCTCACTGTATCTGTCGTGGTCTGCCCTTTGCATGTGTGTCCATGCAGATCTGCTGAGAAGTGTTTGAGCATTCTTTCTCCTGTCAGAGCTGTGTGGGAGGGGGACAGCCAGGCGTTATGCCAAATGGAGTACAGGTGGGTCTTGGGAAAATAGATTTTGAATTTAGATCTAGGCGCTGGACTGCTGAAATAATAGAATTCGTGGCAAAGATACAGCTGGGATCGCTGGTGCAGATCACCTTACTGTGGAAAATAGACTGATAGCCGCAGGAAAGCAAATGAACATGTGTTAGCCATCTGGAGAACTCACCCAAAACAAGGTGCATCCTCTGAGCTCAGACAAAGGAGTAATTTTACTTTTTGAAAAGCTTTTCTCTGTTTCTGTATTCTCGACTGCACATTCATTTCCAAGCTGTTGTTTTCTTTTGAGTTGCCAGTACTGTACAATCTGACTGGAACACAGGATAGTTACACAGTAGTATTCATCTTGTTGTGCTTTGCCTTACAATGCAGCAGTATTACACAGGCTAAATTAGTTACATCGCACTGGGCACACACTAGTTTCAACGTAATTTGTCAACGTATTGTGACGTGGAAACAACATGGAAAATACATTGGATTTAAAAAAATTATTAGTAATTAACCATTACTGTTTTCATCTAATTTCAACCAACGTTGTAAATGAATTAGAGTACAACTTGAACTTTAATACATTGACTTAACCTGACTAACATGTTGTTACAACAATCTTATTTCAAATTAATCAGAACTACACTATATATACAAAAGTATGTGGACATCCCTTCAAATTAGTGGATTTGGCTATTTCACCCACACCCATTGCTGTCAGGCTATATCACCGCCTGGTATGGCAACTGCACCGCCCGCAACCGCAGGGCTCCCCAGAGGGTGGTGAGGTCTGCCCAACGCATCACCGGGGACAAACTTCCTGCCCTCCAGGACGCCTACAGCACCCAATGTTACAGGAAAGCCAAAAAGATAATCAAGGACAACAACCACACGAGCCACTGCCTGTTCACCCCGCTACCATCCAGAATGCAAGGTCAGTACAGGTGCATCAAAGCTGAGACCGAGAGACTGAAAAACAGCTTCTACCTCAAGGTCATCAGACTGTTAAATACTGTTAAATAGCCATCACTAGTACATTAGAGGCTGCTACCCTATATACATAGACTTGGAATCACTGGCCACTTTAATAATGGAACACTAGTCACTTTAATAATGTTGACATATTTTGCATTACTCATCTCATATGTATACACTGTATTCTATTCTATTGTATCTTAGTCTATGCCGCTCTGACATTGCTCGCCCAAATATTTATATATTCTTAATTCCATTCCTTTACTTCAGATTTGTGTGTATTGTTGTGAAATTGTTTAATATTACTGTTAGATATTACTGCACTGTTAGAGCTAGAAACACAAGCATTTTGCTAAACCCACAACAACATCTGCTAAACACGTGTATGTGACCAATAAAATTTGATTTGATAGGTGTATAAAATCGAGCTCACAGCCATGCAATATCCATAGACAAGCATTGGCAGTAGAATGGCCTTACTGAAGAGCTCAGTGACTTTCAACGTGGCACCGTCATAGGATGCCACCTTTCCAACAAGTCAGTTCGTCAAATGTCTGCCCTGCTAGAGCTGTCCCGGTCAACTGTAAGTGCTGCTATTGTGAAGTGGAAACGTCTAGGAGCACCAACGACTCGGCCGCGAAGTGGTAGGCCACACAGGACTGCCGAGTGCTGAAGTACGTAGCGCATAAAAATCGTCTGTCTTCGGTTGCAACACTCACTACCGAGTTCCAAACTGCCTCTGGAAGCAACATCAGCACAATAACTGTTCGTCGGGAGCCTAAGATCACCATGCACAATGCCAAGCGTCGGCTGGAGTGGTGTAAAGCTTGCCGCCTTTGAACTCTAGAGCAGTGGAAACGCATTCTCTACCGCCGGACGATTCTGGGTTTGGCAGATCCCGGGAGAACGCTACCTTCCCCAATGCATAGTACCAATAGTTTGGTGGAGGAGGAATAATGGTCTAGGCCCCTTAGTTACAGTGAAGGGAAATCTTAACGCTACAGCATACAATGACATTCTGACGATTCTGTGATTTCAACTTTGTGGCAATCAGCATAACAATTCCCCCGTGCACAAAGCAAGGTCCATACAGAAATGGTTTGTCAAGATCAGTGTGGAAGAACTTGACTGGCCTGCTTAGAATCCTGACCTCAACCCCATCAAACACCTTTGGGATTAATTGGAACTCTGACTGTGAGCCAGGCCTTATCGCCCAACATCAGTGCCCAACCTCACCAATGCTCTTGTGACTGAATGGAAGTAAATCCCTGCAGCAATGTTCCAACATCTAGTGGAAAGCCTTCCCAGACGACTGGAGGCTGTTATAGCAGCAAAGGGGGGACAAATTCAATTTTAATGGCCATGATTTTGGAATGAGATGTTCGACGAGCAGGTGTCCACATACTTTTGGTCATGCAGTGTATGTATACGTTGTAATAAATAAAAATATAAACATTTTTTTAAATTAATCTTACATTCAATATATACTGGATGAAATTATGTTGAATTTCATATTTGATTAGACATGTTATTTGACCTTGTTTCAATGATAAAAGTAAAATGGTACGTTTGAATTCACGTCATCGTTTCAATGTCATGCCATCAACCTAAATAGAAGTATATTAAAATAAAATGTGATGCACAGTCCATCGATTCCTGCCTGAACAGTGACTTTTACTGGTATATGAGGGGTAATGCAATTCAGTAAGAACAAGTCTACCATCTAAATGCCTGCCTTTATGTACCCTGCTTAACTTTGGAAAACTAACTGTCTTCAATTGAGCTAAGCTGTGATGTCAAAACATTTAGACACTGATCTGCTTCCATACTCATTTGTGTAGACTACCTAAATAACATTGAATAGTTAAAAGTAACTCCTCTAACTTTTCTTACACAAGCTGTATGTGAAAGTAAATTATGTCAATGTTTATGACGCTGATTGAAATAAGATGGAAACCCTACTGGTTGATTATTTTCTCAAGTCCAATGTATTTTCCACGTTGATTCAACATCACATCTCAGTATCACAATAACCAACCACGTGTATGTGACCAAGAAATTTGATTTGACATTTGATTTGATACCTTGACAAATTAAATTTAAACAAAGTTGATTCAACCAGTGTGTGCCCAGTGGGATAGCTGTTTAGACTGGCAATCTCTGTTGGCTCACAGGAAACATAGCCAAACACTTGTTGTTTTTAAAAAGTAGCACTTCGTCCAATAAGTGGCATGTCCTAATGTCACATATTTATTGGCCAAGAAGTGGTATTTCCCACGCTTTGCTTTGATTGGACGGAGAAGGGAATCTGAGGATACTGAGTATTGTTTCCAATTTGACTGGCAGAGAGACAAACTTTTTCCAGCATTCCAGTTTACCATTCCCTTTTACACATTGCATTTACAAAAAGTAACTCCCATATCACTCGAGGGAAAACAAAAGCATGCACACATCTGCTAATATAATTTGAGTTGTATTTTACCAGGGATGGCCCCTTTTGGAGTTAAATTTATGTTTTTACCAGCCAAGTATTAAACTACAGATATTAACACGTACACAAACACAATACGTGTCACACTTAGTTGGGCACATTGCACATGAAACAGGAGGAGAAATAAAGAAGACATTGCACATGAAACAGGAGGAGAATTAAAGAAGACATTGCACATGAAACAGGAGGAGAATTAAAGAAGACATGTCAACACCTTTTTTTACAGTCAGACTGAGGGAGAATGGTGAGGTTGGGTATCTGGTGTCAGCTTATACCATGTTTAATTCAAGTTCCTGGTGAAAGGACTAGACTACATGTTGAGACAAGGAAAATAATGGCAGTATGGCCTAAAGGCAACTATGACTCACTGGTATTATTTTGGCATTGGGAGTTATGTTGGGCTTTAGCCTTCTGTCTCCCGACTATTGGCTGAGAGTGTTGTACTGAGGGCTGGGGCAGTGTCACAGAGACATGTCAAAGACATCAGGTTTCATACGATTCCTCTGCATCAGCCCTCCTGTCAATGTTTGGGCTGGTGGTGTTGACAATAACATTTTTAAAACATGGCGTACCATCCACCCTGAGTTTTGTGAGCGTATAATTGTGTCTACACTGTGTCCCTGGGTAGTTTTATGGCTGAATAACAAATCATTATTCTGTGTAATTCAGCATCAGGAATTTTTTCTTCAGAGTTTTTAATTAATAGAGTTCTAATGTAACAGCCAAGTTTGAGCAATTACAATATCATCTTAAAGAAAACAATCAATAACAGCATCATTTAGCTCAGAGGAGAGGTCTGTTGTCTCGGAGGACTGGGGATATCTGTAAGTCATTTGGGGAAATCTGTAAGTCATTTCCCTGTAATCAGCTGTCTGCCCACTCTTTAATTAATGTGGATCTGAGCGATGACATTTCCACGGCTCATTAACGAGCCACAGTGTACTTTAGGGAGACGGAGTGGACTACACGGGGGCAGTGGGAAATGAACATGTATCACACAGAGTTCCATGACATCCCTGTCTAACCAACAATATCAGAAGTCTACTGGAAGGCAGCATCTAATGGGATACTGCTACTAGCTTACTCTCCAGCACACTGAGCTGATAGCGCGTCTTAATGATTTTCAAATTAATCTGCTCTTCCAGCCACCACAGATTTCTACACTCCGCTAAATTTAAGAAGACTATAAATATTTCAGTATGTAAATGACCTTTTTCCGAGTCGTTAGAGTTACAAATTATTTCCCCGCTATTGAACAAAGATAATATTACTCTCTGAACTGGTATCAAGCTATTGACCCATGATATTGGCTTCAAGCACAGTTAAAGTATTTCATATGTACACTGAATATGAATGTGTTCATAAGGTGATGTTGACTGGTCGACTTACAGGAAAGGTCACATGCTTGTTGTAATATATAATTTTTTTGTGTTTCAGTCCACTGAGGCTGTGGGTTCTCATTGCTGGATCACTATAAGTAAGGTCTCTATCCCACAGGAGTCAACAGCATTTCTGCAAGAGAGTCATGCATCGTAATGTCTGTGCGATGACACCACACTTCTCCAGCATGCCAGTGGTCATCGAAGGTGAGCATTTGCCCACTGAAGTCGGTTACGATGCCGAACTGCAATCAGGTCAAGACCCTGGTGAAGACGATGAGAACACAGATTAGCTTCCCTGAGACGGTTTCTGACAGTTGGTGCAGAAATTCTTAAGTTGTGCAAACCCACAGTTTCATCAGCTGTCCGGTTGGCTGGTCTCAGACAATTCCCGAGGTGTGGTTACACGTGGTCTGCGGTTTTGAGGCCAGTTGGACGTACTGCCAAAATCTCTAAAACAACGCTTATGGTAGAGAAATGAACATTCTATTCTCTGGCAGCAGCTGTGGATGACATTCCTGAGGTCAGCATGCCAATTGCTCACTCCCTAAAAACTTGAGACATCTGTGGCATTGTGTTATCTTGGCAAAGTTGAAATTCTCACTAACAGAATGTAAAAAAAACATTGTACACAAAACTTGACAGAAATAAGCTTTTTTGTGCTATGGAACATTTCTGGGATCTTTTATTTCAGCTCATGAAACATGGGACCAACACTTTACATGTTGCGTTTTGTTCAGTCTATTTTTGTCAATTTTAATGGAAAGCTATTAAGGCACTTAATTGTTACCCTGAAATTATTTGATATTGTTATAAAAATGGCTGCATTGGGCCTTTAAGAACTGTCTGTTCTGTCCAAGAAACCAGTCGCCCTAATAATTACACAAACACCATTTCAAAGCTCTACTCTCCACTATTGCCCGAGCATGAAAGCTGAAAAATGATTTAAGGCTGCCGATAATTGCCTTGCAGCTGCAATAACTTTAGCTCTCGTTGCAGCCATTGTGACAGGATGCCACAAAAGGAAGGGCAAGCCTTAGCCCCTGCAGCTGTGCACACAGGACAACACTACAGGACACTGGTAAAGTTCAACAGCAGAGCAGAATAAAGAAAGAAATAAAAGGGCTCCAAAGAATTTACAGACCTACTGCTTATTTTCTAATGCCAGATTCCCAGATGTTGGTGACGCTCAACTATAAATTTTGGGTATGCAGGTTGTGGATGGCATTGGAATTGATCTACATTGTCCAGGTGTTTATATCCTTGTTGAGTGATGTGTTACGAGAGAGAGCGAGAGAGAGAGAGAGAGAGAGAGAGAGAGAGACTAGCTGAAACAGTGGAAGACTGAATCAAATCAAACTTTATTTGTCACATGCGCTGAATACGACAAGTGTAGACCTTACCGTGAAATAATTACTTACAAGCCCTCAACTAACAGTGGAGTTCAAGAAGAGAGAAAATATTTACCAAATAGTTGAGGTAATTTGTACATGTAGGTAGGGGTGAAGTGACTACGCATAGAAAATAAACAGTGAGTAGCAGCAGTGTGCAAAACAAATGGGGGGGGGTCAATGTAATAGTCCGGTGGCCATTTGATTAAATGTTCAGCATACTTATGGCTGCTGAATGGAAGCTATTAAGAAGTGCTTTGGTCCTAGACTTGGCGCTCCGGTACCGCTTGCCGTGCAGTAGCAGAGAAAACAGTCTATGACCTGGGTGACTGGAGTCTCTGACAATTTTATGGGCTTTCCTCTGACACCACCTATTATATAGGTCCTCGATGGCAGGAAGCTTGGCCCTAGTGAAGTACTGGCTCGTTCGCACTACCCTCTGCAGTGCCTTTCGGTCAACTGCAGAGCAGTTGCCATACCAGGCGGTGATGCAACCGGTCAGGATGCTCTCGATGGTGCAGCTGCAGAACTTGTTGAGGATCTGGGGACCCATGCCAAATCTTTTCAGTCTCCTGAGGGGGAGCAAAACACACTGCCAGTTCTCTGACCTCCTCCCTATAGACTGTCTCATCATTGTCGGGGATCAGGCCTAGCACTGTAGGCCTCATCAGCAAACTTAATGATGGTGTTGGAGTCGTGTTTGGCAACGCAGTCGTGGGTGAACAGGGAGTACAGGAGGGGACTAAGTACACACCACTGAGGGGCCCCTTGTTGAGGATCAGCGTGGCAGACGTGTTGTTACCTATCCTTACCACCTAGGGGCGGCCCGTCAGGAAGTCCAGGATCCAGTTGCAGAGGGAGGTGTTTAGTCCCAGGGTCCTTAGCTTAGTGATGAGCTTCGTGGGCACTATGGTGTTGAACGCTGAGCAGTAGTCAATGCACAGCATTCTCACATAGGTGTTCCTTTTGTCCAAGTGGGAAAGGGCAGTGTGGAGTGCAATTGAGATTGCGTCATCTGTGTATCTGTTGGGGCAGTATGCGAATTGGAGTGGGTCTAGGGTATCCGGGAGGATACTGCTGATGTGAGGCATGACCAGCCTTTCAAAGCACATCATGGCTACCGACATGGGTAACGGGGTGGTAATCATTTAGGCAGGTTACCTTCACTTCCTTGGGCACAGGGACTATGGTGGTCTGCTTGAAACATGTAGGTATTAAAGACTCAGTCAGGGAGAGGTTGAAAATGTCAGTGAAGACACTTGCCAGTTGGTCCATGCATGCTTTGAGTACACGTCCTGGTAATCCATCTGGCAGCGGTTTTATGAATGTTGACCTGTTTAAAGGTCTTGCTCACATCAGCTACCGAGAGCATTATCACACAGTCATCCAGAACAGCTGGTGCTCTCGTGCATGCTTCAGTGTTGCTTGCCTCGAGGCGAGCATAAAAGGCATTTAGCACATCTGGTAGGCTTGCGTCACTGTGCAGCTCACGTCTGGGTTTCCTTTTGTAGTCCGTAATAGTTTTCAAGCCCTGCCACATCCGACGAGCTTCAGAGCCGGTGTAGTAGGATTCAATCTGAATCCTGTATTGATGCTGTGCTAGTTTGATGGTTCGTCTGAGGGCATAGCGGGATTTCTTATAAGCATCTGGATTAGTGTCCCGCTCCTTGAAAGCCTTTAGCTCGATGCAGATGTTGCCTGTAATCCACGGCTTCTGGTTGGGATATGTACATACGGTCACTGTGGGGACGACGTGGTCGATGCACTTATTGATTAAGCCAATGACTGAGGTGGTATACTCCTCAATGCCATTGAATGAATCCCGGAACATATTCCAGTCTGTGATGGCAAAACAGTCCTGAAGCTTAGCTTATCTGACGCGGATGACCACTATTTTCCATTGATTGCATGTTAGCAGGTAGAACAGAAGGCAGTGGGAGTTTACTCGCTTGCCAATGGATTCTCAAAAGGCAGCCCGATCAGCGTCTTTTTTTCCTCAGTCTTTTCTTCACGCAAATGGCGGGGATCTGGGCCTGTCCCAGGAGAGCAGTATATCCTTAGCTCCGGACTCGTTAAAGGAAAAAATAGCAACACTGTACAAAATAAATTAAAAAATAAGTTATGAACAGCGCAAATAAAAAATAGGACAATTGGTCAGGAGCATGTAAAACGTCAGCCATCCTCTTCTGCACCATCTTAAATACGCCTCTCTAACATAGAGCAGGCATTGGTGTCTGTTTATTATTGATTCAGTCCCGACGATAGTCACACGTTGAGAGGGAAAGGGTTCAACTAAGATAATGCATTATTCAGCAAATGTTGTCATTTCTAGATCTGCCTCTGTTAAAAGCCAATGCAAAATATACACTGAGAGTACATTCTTAGAAATAAAGGGTGCTATCTAGAACCTAAAGCGGTTCTTCGGCTGTCCCCATAGGATAAGCCTTTGAAGAACCATTTTTTGTTCCAGGTGGAACCTTTTTGAGTTCCATGTAGAACCCTTTCCACATAGGGTTCTACATGGAAGCCAAAATAATTATTCCTGGAACCAAAAAGGGTTCTACTGAGAAACAAAAAGTGTTCTATGCGGACTAAACATTAGGAACACCTTCCTAATATTGAGTTGCACCCCCTTTTGCCCTCAGAACAGCCTCAATTCGTCGGGGCATTGACTCTACAAGGTGCCGAAAGCGTTCCACAGGGATGCTGGCTCATATTGACTCCAATGCTTCCCACAATTTTATCAAGTTGGCTGGATGTCCTTTGGCTGGTGGACCATTCTTGATGCACACATGAAACTGTTGTGATTGAAAAACCCAGCAGTGTTGCAGTTCCCTGACATACTCAAACCGGTGCGCCTGGCACCTGCTAGGCACTTATAAATCTTTTGTCTTGCCTATTCACCCTCTGAATGGCGCACACACAAAATACATATCTCAATTGTCTCAAGGCTCAACAATCCTTATTTAACCTGTCTCCTCCACTTCATCTACACTGATTGAAGTGGATTTAATAGGTGATATCAATAAGGGATCATAGCTTTCACCTGTATTCACCTGGTCAGTCTATGTCATGGAAAGAGCAGGTGTTCCCAATGTTTTGTACACTCACTGTATTACAGGTTCCACATAAAGTCTAGTCTATTGAAATGTATTTTTATAGAGATTTAGTAATAGCTTGGATAAGCATGACAGATCTCTATGTATGATTCATAATACAACAGCTTACACAGATCAGAGTAGAAGATTCATATTTATCCAGTCATATTTTGTGGATTATCTGAAGTCTCCATGCAAGGTGGCTTCTGTTGACATAATCTGTATTGCACTGTAATTTCCCCTCTCACATGAATGACAAATAATGATCTTTACCTCTTTCACCCACATGTATAATTTCTGCAATGTGTACCAACATTTGGGATGAAGCGATATGAATGTTTGATCAAATACTAAACACAAAATGGCAACACAGGCTCTTTCTATGACAACTAAACCAAAGATTGGCATGGTGTCAATGTATATTCTGTTGTTAATTTTGGGACTGTCAGTGAAGTAATTTCCCTTATATATTATTTGACTAAAGACAGCCATCTACGATAATGTGCATTCCAAAGTCTGTACAAAGTGGCAGCTCATCTAAATGTGGGAAATTATAGTCCATGTCTTGAGAAAATTGGGATCTGCCCTCTCCATTTGGGAGACGTTATGCAGCAAGAAATTCACAAGACAGCTGTTTTATTGAGATAAGCCTCTATACTGTGGGATAAATTAGCAAGACCAAACATGCAAATAGCAGCAGGCCTGTTGTTCTCCAACCCATACTGCAATGCAATGTTTTTGACAAACCACATGCATTATTCCAAGGACCATTCTGTTCGCTGTGTATGGCTCTGCACTAACCAATGTTCCTAATGGTCATTAAGTTTGACATGCAGTGTCATTCAGTCTGATATTCTCTATTTTGCATCAGGACTGTTTATACTCGCAGTCCATACACATTCCCTCGTCCCGGTTTGGTACATGTCTAGAATGAAACATTGCACATAATTCTCACTGGATCAGTGTCTGGGCTTTTAAAAAAAAGATTCACCTTCACTGCCTAGAATGAGAATGTGTTTTTTTAATGAGGGTGTAAGCATTCTACTCCGTACCTCAGTGTGTAAGGTTCTGCCAATTTACGGCTTTCCTGCATGTCACATTGTTACTGACTACGTCTGAGTAATTCTATGCAGTGCCTGCTCTCTACATAACACCAGCAAATAGATTAAATTAATTCTAACTTCTCATTATCAATGACAATGATGCTGGGCATCCCCCCCCTCATTTCAGACGTGATTCATCCAGTCTATGATACCTTTGAGTCCAATTTCATTTGAGTTTGTACACCAGCTGTGAAGAGAAGACATGGACCCGTCTTCATTTTTCTTTGTTTGCCGTTGTATTCAATTTAGTTTGATATCTGATACTCAGATTGGGAAATAGCACATCATTCTTTATTCAGCTGAACAAGGCGCCTAATACATAATGTATGTGTAATATATGCAGTCCATATCAGTGTAGTGTGTTTACACTCTGTGAAGGCCTCCAGGTCAAACTGGTAACAATGAAATCAGATTTTAATGTCTATTTATCTTCTTGATGGAACACATTTCCTTTTCATATCGACTTTGTCTTGAAACATGTTTGTTTTTTAGTATGTAAGCAAATTAGATTTTTCTTACTCATGATTCAATAATACAGTCAATAATACCATAATGTAATCATTCTAAAATGTATGAAAAGAAAAGAAAATGTACCTGTGTTGTTTTACTCGTGCTCTGACTAGAATGTATGTCATCATCTCTGTGATCTGATCTCACACCCTTATACAGTGTCACATCCGAGTGACACATTTTTTGGGCAGTAGCCTATTGTTTGACTTACAACACTGGCATCAATAGTTTGACTCATGGATCAGAGGACAAACAAAGATACACTACAGGGCCAGGGGTATGTGGACACCCCTTCAAATTAATGGATTCGGCTATTTCACCCACACCCGTTGCTGATAGGTGAATAAAATCGGGCACACCGCCATGTAATCTCCATAGACAAACATTGGCAGTAGAATGGCCTTACTGAAGAGCTCAGTGACTTTCAACATGGCACCGTCATAGGATGCCACCTTTCCAACAAGTCAGTTCATCAAATTTCTGCCCCGCTAAAGCTGCCCCAGTCAACTGTAAGTGCTGTTATTGTGAAACGTCAAAAAATTGCCTGTTCATGGTTGCAACATCCACTACTGAGTTCCAAACTGCCTCTGGAAGCAACATCAGCACAAAAACTGTTCGTCTGGAGCTTCATGAAATGGATTTCCATGGCCGAGCAGCCGCACACAAGCCTAAGATCACCATGCACAATACCAAGTGTCGGCTGGAGTGGTGTAAAGTTAGCAGCCATTGGACTCTGGACCAGTGGAAACGCGTTTTCTGGATTAATGAATCACGCTCACCATCTGCCAGTCTGATGGACAAATCTGGGTTTGGCGGATGCCTGGAGAACTCTACCTGCCTGAATGCATAGTGCCAACTGTAAAGTTTGGTGGAAGAGGAATAATGGTCTGGGGTTGTTTTTCATGGTTCAGGCTAGACCCCTTATTTCCAGTGAAGTAAAATCTTAAAGTTACAGCATACAATGGCATTCTAGACGATTCTGTTTGGGAAAGGCCTTTTCCTGTTTCATCATGACAATGCCTCTGTGCTCAAAGTGAGGTCCATACAGAAATGTTTTGTCGAGATCAGAGCCCTGGTTTATCGAGATCAGAGCCCTGAACTCAACCCCATCAAACACCTTTGGGATGAATTGGGATGGCAACTGCTAGCTAGGCCTCATCGCCAAACATCAGTGCCCGAACTCACTAATGCTCTTGTGGCTGAATGCAAGCAAGTCCCAGTAGCAATGTTCCAACATCTAGTGGAAAGCCTTTCCAGAAGAGTGGAGGCTGTTATAGCAGCAAAGAGGGGACCGACTCTATAGTAATGCTCATGATTTTGGAACGAGATGTTCGACAACAAGGTGTCCTCATACTTTTGGTCATGCGGTGTACAATGCAAATCACTGGCAGTATTAATACCTAAATTGCAAACAGTCTCAAGCATGGCTTCTCTATTGCCATTGGTCACCAGTATGTCACTCAGTATGTCACTTCTCTATTGCCATTGGTCACCATTGGTCACTCATGGTGCCTCCATCACCTCTCTCTCTCTGTCCTGACGTGTCATGATAAAGATGTCAGTTCAGATGTGAGCTTTGGGAAAAATTGACCAGTGGAACTAGTGCCCTAGGGCTGTTGGTACAGTGGGGGGGGGGGGGGGGGGGGGGGGAGTATTTGATCCCCTGCTGATTTTGTACGTTTGCCCACTTACAAAGAAATGATCAGTCTATAATTTTAATAGTAGGTTTATTTGAACAGTGAGAGACAGAATAATAACAAAAACATCCAGAAAAATGCATGTAAAAAATTGTAGAAAATGATTTGCATTTTAATGAAGGAAATAAGTATTTGACCCTTCTGCAAAACATGACTTAGTACTTGGTGGCAAAACCCTTGTTGGCAATCACAGAGGTCAGACGTTTCTTGTAGTTGGTCACCAGATTTGCACACATCTCAGGAGGGATTTTGTCCCACTCCTCTTTGCAGATCTTCTCGAAGTCATTAAGGTTTTGAGGCTGATGTTTGGCAACTCGAACCTTCAGCTCCCTACACAGATTTTCTATGGGATTAAGGTCTGGAGACTGGCTAGGCCACTCCAGGACCTTAATGTGCTTCTTCCTGAGACACTCCTTTGTTGCCAAGGCCGTGTGTTTTGGGTCATTGTCATGCTGGAATACCCATCCACGACCCATTTTCAATGCCCTGGCTGAGGGAAGGAGGTTCTCACCCAAGATTTGACGGTACATGACCCCGTCCTTTGATGCGGTGAAGTTGTCCTGTCCCCTTAGCAGAAAAACGCCCCCAAAGCATAATGTTTCCACCTCCATGTTTGCCGGTGATGGTGTTCTTGGGGTCATAGGCAGCATTCCTCCTCCTCCAAACACGGCGAGTTGAGTTGATGTCAAAGCGCTCCATTTTGGTCTCATCTGATCACAACACTTTCACCAGTTGTCCTCTGAGTCATTCAGATGTTCATTGGCAAACTTCAGACGGGCATGTATATGTATTCTTGAGCAGGGGGACCTTGCGGGCGCTGCAGGATTTCAGTCCTTCACGGCGTAGTGTGTTACCAATTGTTTTCTTGGTGACTATGGTCCCAGCTGCCTTGAGATCATTGACAAGATCCTCCCGTGTAGTTCTGGGCTGATTCCTCACCGTTCTCATGATCATTGCAACTCCACGAGGTGAGATCTTGCATGAAGCCCCAGGCCAAGGGATATTGACAGTTCTTTTGTGTTTCTTTTATTTGCGAATAATCGCACCAAATGTTGTCACCTTCTCACCAAGCTGCTTAGCGATGGTCTTGTAGCCCATTCCAGCCTTGTGTAGGTCTACAATCTTGTCCCTGATATCCTTGGAGAGCTCTTTGGTCTTGGCCATGGTGGAGAGTTTGGAATCGATTGATTGATTGCTTCTGTGGACAGGTGTCTTTTTTACAGGTAACAAGCTGCGGTTAGGAGCACTCCCTTTAAGAGTGTGCTCCTAATCTCAGCTCGTTACCTGTATAAAAGACACCTGGGAGCCAGAAATCTTTCTGATTGAGAGGTGGTCAAATACTTATTTCCCTCATTAAAATGCAAATCAATTTATAACATTTCTGACATGCGTTTTTCTGGATATTTTTGTTGTTATTCTGCCTCTCACTGTTCAAATAAACCTACCATTAAAATTATAGACTGATTCTTTCTTTGTCAGTGGGCAAACGTACAAAATCCGCAGGGGATCAAATACATTTTTCCCCCACTGTATGTTTCTTTGCCCGTTCAACACAATTAATGACCACATCATTTCTTATCGCCCATTAATAGAAAAACAGAAGAAGTCTCTTGATAACATTTACTGTATTGTAGCACTGCATTTTATGAAGGTTACATATTATCAAATGCAACTCTTTATTTATTTATATCTATTGTTCTTCTAATTTGTGAGGAGAATTACACTTAAATAATTGCCGTACTCTCACCTGTCAACTGTAGTCGTGGATTAAGTTAATGCATTTTTCATGAAGTCCACAGGACTAGGGATTATCTCGTTAAACGCTGTGTGAAAGAGAGATAAATAAACATATTTATTTCAGTTGGCACAACAATCACAGGAGGGGGTGTGCTTCTCTGACAGCCCTGACAAATCTGTCTGGTGTATGTCTGCAAAATGCACAGACACCTCAGCAGATATTCAGCTCACTGACAACTGCCTGATTAACTTTTGGCACCTTGTTGTTATGCTAGGTAGTAGACAGGTGGGCTAGGCAGCCATTAGGCAGTCAAAATGCTAGCATCCCGTCATATTCAAGTCAATGTAAACACTCATTTAAGAAATAATCTCTGTAATTTGTTAGAGAATCCTGAATAATTATCTCTGTACCTCTATAATCCCCTAAACACTTGTTCTGTCAATACATAGTTCAGTGGTCAATTTACCACTTAAAGTAACACATTACAACATTATCCACATTTTGTAAGTGACAAATTGAAAAAAACTTGTATGACTGATTGTTACTGTTCAATGTTTGGTATTAGGTGAAATTTAACATTATGTGGGTTCTGCACCTATTTGCATTCCTGTGCAAACAAATCAGAATCTGGAATATCCACCAAGCAAAAACAGAGCGATGGCTGAGAATGTAGACAAACCTGTATCCAAACAGAGGCTGTCATCACAAGCTTAGATATACGAGAGGTTCTAATGATAAGCAGATGAAATGAATAATGTTTTTGAAAAAAGGTTATTGTTTATTGTCATACAATACTTAATATTTAATTTGCGGCCAAATGCAAGGGAGGCACATATAGCGTGCAAAATTGTTGTGATCTTAGCTATGTGCTGAAAAATAACTTTAAAAACAAACCCAGACATATGATGTCCTTGCAGTTGACCTTTGAACATTAGGAAGACAGTTACTCTTTCCTGTATAGCTCTCTGATGGCTCATTCCTCCTTTTTCACTGATGATGGGGAAAGTAAAAACATTGAGAGGAGCATTAACCTAACAGAACCCATATTAATTACCCTGGTTTATTTATCTTCTGTCGCCACCATTGTTTTTTCTTTTGTTGTCCCATGTATGACCCCAGTCTGTTATATAAGTTTGATTATCATGTATAGCCAAGGTGACATTTACACACAAAATGTGATTTAAAGTTATCATTTATAGAGCTAGAATGGTGTCAGATAGAGGGGTATTTACTTTTACCTTGCATTTAAATGCCAACATACACATTACAAAGGTGTTTCATATATTAGCCTGACCCTTCCAACATCTTATCTGCCACCTTAACCTTTAAGCAAAATAAATTAGATAAAGCTTTGAAAGTGCAATCAGAAATATTTCCTTTTCAAAACAGTGTCAAAGCGACACTTGTAGAAATGTAAGGTATAGAACAGGGTGATACTATTACAGGTTAATACTACTTGATAGAGCAGTGTCTACATCATTACATCTGGATTCATCATATAATGAAACACTATTAATGCTGCGCTGTAATGTGTTCCGTAATGTTTTATGGCACAATAGATAGCATGGGCTAGTTAATGCAGTATAGGACATTTGGAAAATCCCCTTGAGTTGAATAACCACATCTATACTTTATTGTCAGAAACACTTTTAGTCATAGTGAGCAAAAATAACATGGTTTGTTTATTATGGCTATTTTTGTATTTTTGGGTCATGCATAGATTAATTGAATAAACATAAAATAAAGTCTAGTATGTAACCATTTGATTTCTTACTCCTTTTTACATGAACAAATTGGAAAATAAATGGTTTCGCTAGTATCAGGGGCTCATGATCTCCTTTCATGATAATTAAAAGGAATATCCTGAGCTGACAGTTGGACCCTTCCCAAATCCGATTTTCACCTCCAGTTTCTGTTTCACTGGCTGGGGTTTTCTGTGGGTGTCACGTCCTGACCATAGAAAGATGTTATTTTCTATGGTAGAGTAGGTCAGGGCGTGACGGGGGGATTCTATGTTTTCTATTTCTATGTTGTCAGGGTCTAGTTTTGTATTTCTATGTTGGGGTTTTGTTTGGGATGATCTCCAATTAGAGGCAGCTGGTCCTCGTTGTCTCTAATTGGAGATCATACTTAAGAAGGGTTTTTTTCCCACCTGGGTTTGTGGGAGATTGTTTTTGAGTAGTGTATGTTTCACCTCTGCATCACAGTTTGTTGTTTTGTTCTTTAGTTTATGTTTATGTATTGCATAGTTTCACAGTGTGAATAAAATGTGGAACGACACACACGTTGCACTTTGGTCCGTTTCTCCTTACGACAACCGTGACAGAATCTCCCACCACCAAAAGACCAAGCAGCGTGCCCAGGAGAAACAGGAATGGACTTGGGAGGAAATTATGGACGGGAATGGACCCTGGAGCCAGGCTGGGGAGTATCGCCGTCCGAAAGAGGAGATTGAGGCAGCTAAAGCGGAGCGGCGATATTACGAGGCACTATACCAGACACGAGGCAAGTGCGAGAGGCAGCCGCAAAAACAAATTTGGGGGGGGGGCACACGGGGAGATTGGCAGAGTCAGGTTGGAGACCTGAGCCAACTCCCCGTGCTTACCGTGGGGAGCGAGTGATGAAGCAAGCACCGTGTTATGCGGTGATGCGCACTGTGTAGCCAGTACGCATTCACAGGCTGGTGCGATCTGTGCCTGTGCCCCGCATTTGTCGAGCTAGGTTGAGCATCCAGCCAGGACGGGTTGTGCCAGCTCTATGCTCGAGATCTCCAGTGCGCCTCCACGGCCCAGTATATCCTGTGCCTGCCCCACGTACCCGGCCTCCAGTGAGTCTATTCAGCCTGGTACGCCCTGTGCCTGCTCCTCGCACTTGCCCTGAGGTGCGTGTTACCAGTCTGGCACCACCTGTGCCAGCCCCATGCATCAGGCCTCCAGTGCGCCTGCCCAGTCCGGGGTGTCCTGTTCCTGCTCCCCGCACTCGCCCTGAGGTGCGTGTTACTAGTCTGGCACCAACTGTGCCAGCCCCACGCATCAGGCCTCCAGTGCGCCGCCCTAGTCCGGTGAGACCTGTTCCGGCTCCATGTAAGAAGCCTCCAGTGATGATCCATGGTCCGAAGCCTCCAGTGATGATCCACGGCACGAAGCCTCCAGTGATGATCCATGGCCCGGAGCCTGTTGTAATGATCCATGGCACGAAGTCTCCAGTAATAATCCATGGCCCGGCGCCACCTGTGATAATCCATGGCAAGAAGCCTGTAGGGATGATCCATGGCCCGGAGCCTGTAGGGATGATCCATGGCACAAAGCCTCCAGTGGTGATCCATGGCGCGGAGCCTGCACTGATGATCCATGGCATGGAGCCTGCGGTGACGGTCCCCAGTCCGGAACCTCCTGAGACGGCCTTCAGTCCGGAACCTCCTGAGACGGGCCACAGTCTGAACTCTCCGGCGACGGCCTGCAGCCCAGAGTCTCCGGCGGCGACGGCCTGCAGCCCAGAACCTCCGGCGGCGGCGGTCTGCAATACAGAGCCTCAGGCAATGATCTACAGTCCGGTTCCACCGACGACAATCCACGGTCCGGTGGCACAGAAGCAGAGGGATCAGCGGGCGGAGCGGGGGTTATGCCCCTAACCGGAGCCGCCTCCTCTGTTGGAGGATCCGCGGGATGAGAAGATTATGTGTACTGCACCAGAGCCACCATAGACAGTAGTTACCCACCCTACATAAAATGTAGAACGACACACATGCTGCACTTTGGTCCGCTTCTCCTTACAACAACCGTGACAGTGGGTGTAGACCTGACAGACTTGGTATAATGGATTAAATGAAACTATTTAATCCATTATACCAAATAATGAGATTCCTCATGTCAGTATTCAGTGGTGAAAGCAAATTAAAGGAACTCACATGGAGCCACAGGAAGGATTTATTGATCCTTTCTTTTACTCTGTGTAATAATATGGTTGATTGCATCTGACAATGACAGATGAAATACAATGAGCTTGACATCTTTATATCTTAAAGCAAAAAATACAGTGGGCCTTCTATAGTGGTTCTATCTACTATGTCAGCACAGTAAATCATTCTACAAAACTGCAGAGTCTGTCATACTGATGTCAACTGACTAGTTGTATTAATTGACCATAGGCCTCTTGCTGCAGCGAGGCAGGCACCCGCTCCACCAGCTGTGTTTGAGATGGGGCCAGCATCCGGCACTTCTAAAGCCATTATTTTCACACTTGGGTGGCAGCCTTTCATGTGTGTGCTGTTACATCAATGTTAAAATGCTGCTTCTTTAAAAAAAAATGTTTTTTACCTTTATTTAACTAGGCAAGTCAGTTAAGAACAAATTCTTATTTTCAATGACAGCCTAGGAACAGTGGGTTAACTGCCTTGATCAGGGGCAGAACGACAGATTTATACCTTGTCAGCTCGGGCATTCAAACTTGCAACCTTTCGTGACCAGTCTAACACTGTAACCACTAGGCTACGCTGCCGATGGCTATCAATGGCTATCAATGATGGGCAGACCTAAGCTGTGACTGCAAATGACTACATTGCTACAGTTGAAGTCGGAAGTTGACATACACCATAGCCAAATATATTTAAACTCAGTTTTTCACAATTCCTGACATACAATCCTAGTAAAAATTCCCTGTCTTAGGTCAGTTAGGATCACCACTTTATTTTAAGAATGTGAAACGGCAGAATAATAGTAGAGAGAATGATTTATTTCAGCTTTTATTTCTTTCATCACATTCTCAGTGGGTCAGAAGTTTACATACACTAAATTAGTATTTGGTAGCATTGCCTTTAAATTGCTTAACTTGGGTCAAACGTTTCGGGTAGCCTTCCACAAGCTTCCCACAATAAGTTGGGTGAATTTTGGCCAATTTCTCCTGACAGAGCTGGTGTAACTGAGTCAGGTTTGTAGGCCTTCCAATAGTAGGCTATTTTGGCATAAATGTGAAATAGGCTTACTGTCTAATGAATTGTTAGATACTTCTGAATTTCGCTATAACCGCAATAACATCTGCTAAATATGTGTATGTGACCAATACAATTTCATTTGATTTGTAGCCTACTATAACAGTCTTCATTACTATTATTACCATTTGATAACAGTGGTTATTGTTGTTATAGTTGTAATACAAAGTAGTGGGAGGAACGAAATGTGGAGGAGGAGCATGAATCTTAGTTATTGTGGTTTATTAACATTTGTTGCAGCAGTGGATAATAATCATACCCACTCTAAACATTCGCCAATTGCCTGAAACGGCGTGAGGTGTCGGGGGACTGAAGTGGGGTCCCAGCGGCGTCATGCAGAGACGATCATTGTCTCTCTCACACTTTCTAACTAGCCATTTCACAACAGCGAGGGGAGGAAACGAGCCAGGCCAGAGATATCAGCAGTCCATGTGGAGCAGCAGCGGTGTCCCGAGGGCTCTTCCTCTCAACATCAACGAGAACCAACTAAACTGAGTGCAGGAATACAAGCGCAAAGATGAGAACAACTGTTGGAGTTAAATTCCATTCATATTTTATGAGACATGTTCGTTATATCGGGTGACTGTTTAGTCAAAGGAATGAGGCAGACGAATTGCCTCCAAGTGTAGGAGAATCAGTTAATTGACCAGGTTCTCTATCTCAACTACCAGCGAATTATTGTGTGAAAAAAAATACTTTAATCACACTCGTTATCCGATACACCATCGAAGGAAACCATGCATGGAATGCGGCATTTCCCACCAATTTAAACAATGTTATACGCGCTACATTTGGATTAGCGTGCTGTACAACACCTAGCTACCGGTATTTCGGGTGGAATATCGGAGTGGCTTCTTGCTCGCGCATTTTCGCTTTCCTCGCGTTCGGCAGCTAAACTTGGAGAGCTCCATGCAGTCGCGAAGGTTGGTATTGGCCGTTTCTCAATATAATGACAATTGGGCTATTTTCAGAGAGAAATTGAAGTCTGAAATCTAAACTCGTAATGTCGGTGGAGATTGGTGATATTTCTGTCAATGGGTCATTTTTGTCTCAGGGTTCTTTCCTATTTTTGTCAGTGGACTATAGGAGACAATGTATATTGTAAAGAGTAATGATTATCCATGTGTTGATTACTCTTTTAATAAATTAGACCCTGCTTTGTGTGCTAGGCTATAGACATTTTCTTTATGCTACATTTTTTGGGGCAAAATAGACCAATTGCATACACAGTACAGGCTACAAAATAGAATTCGCAATGCAAGTTGTCCAACTGTAATAATATGTTTTGAATGTTATTATAAGCATGGCAATGTGTTGACATATGGCATTGCTTTATCAATAATTGTATAACCTCATAGGCCTATGTGTAATTGTAAGTGCATCATTGTGAAGAATATTTATATTTACTCAATATGATGATATTAGGCCTACAATATCATATGCTTCTCCTCTTTCACATTGCTCAAATCAAACACTTTACGCACGCATTATTCAGGAAAAAACTGCAATTGGAAGCTTATAAGACAGCTTCCAATTAAGCGCCTATCATATTTGTGTTTTGAATAAATAAAAAACAGAAAGAGATAGGCTTCATTATTCGCAGTGATAGAAAGGAAACGGGAAAGTATCAGGATTCAATGTCGATGACTGATTAACAGTTGTAGGCTACTGTAGCCTAATAATTGCGCTAAAGCGCCACAAAGACAAGTTTTATGACATATAAACTTATCCCCGCACTCATAATGCCATGTGCGTTTGCCATGATGAGAGGTTTGATATCTAGAGTTAGTAAAGGTGTCATCTGTTGGAAAGTGTGAAGTAATTTCCCCGGTGTCATACAGTATAGGCTAAGACAGACCATGTGTCTATGGGCCAGATGCATTATTAGTGTATCTCCCCAAAATACAGCCTAATTAAACCAACTGGAAAATTGTAGTAGACTAAGTTTATGAATTTCAATCGACATGTAGGCCTTGGTATTGTAAGCGTACGGATAGGCGCTGCGTTTATATTCCAAGGTCAGTGATGGCAAAATAAGATCAAAACATCCATTTGTTCCATGGACTGATTAAGTTTGGGGTGAATGTGGTTTTATCTAGCATTACAGGAGGCCTTACATGGGGGGCCTTTGATATTGCTATTAGGCCTACAGATGTAGGATCTTAATTTGATCACCCTGTTGCAGGAGAACATTCCTGCAATGCAGAAAATGTAAAAATGTAGTGTATTTGAGGTTTAAAAAGGCTTTTGAAGTTTGTAATTTCCACTTTTAAATTTCATACTAGATTAACTAAGAAAAATGTATCAACCCCTACCAAAATGTCCATTCATTATAATCCACATAATAATTCACATTTCCTGTTGCTGCAGGAGTATTTTGCTGGTGTAGCAAACTGGCCCAAGTTAAGATCCTACATATGTACAGTGAGATGTCATTAAATGTTCTACAAGTCTAGGCTACATGTCAATTACCACACATTCATAAGCAATGCAAAACACCTCCCAGACCTTACAGAACATAAGTTAGTATGTTAAGAAATATAGCCTACTATCACTGTAATACCACTCAAGTGGCCCAACCAAACACAAACACATGTAGTTCCAACAAATTGGTTTGATAATTCAGAGTCATATTAATCTATAGCCATTGCCCATGTTCTATCTCTTTCCAGAAAAATAGTTAGTCTAGATGGTGTTTGGTGGTTCTCCAGTAGGCTAATGTCCCCAGGGTTTTTCATCAACCCTAATAGACTAGTATAACCCATAGGGATAGAAGACCCATCTTTGTATCTGTGCCATGATAACGCATGTGACAAAATGTCAATTTTAAAGTAGTACATTTTCGTCTTCTTAATTGGCTGATTTCTCCCAACTCATTGGAATCCCCACCCAGTTGACTCTTTTAAAATGGCGAACACCCTCAATGGCAATGTCCATTTTAAAATGGGTTATATCCATGATGAGTACTCAATCTATCTCAATGGTATAACCTTATTAGCCTACACAGTATGTATGTAAGCCTACATAACCTCTCAGCTGGATATTATTCTAAATATCTTCTCATTGAAGTGTAATTGTGCAGCAATAAGTTCAATGTCTTATTACATCAGCCACCTTAATTGCCTGATATTTAAGGATAAAAAGAATGGATCAACATGGTCAGAAACATTTTATGCCATACAAAGGACATGACTTGCTTTAGTGACAGCTCTACTGGTCTAGTTGAGAGTGTACTAACCAGCATAACATATCATTTGACACAGCTTAAAGAACAAGATTTGCTTAAGTATCTTTTTTACTTATATCAGGATTTCTCATCCTCTTTTTGATTAGTAAGGCTACTGTCTTTTTTGCTGTTTTTTTATCTCCATAATTTTTCACCCATTTTCAATTCTACACAGATTAGATGCTATTTGTGACAATCATCACTTAACTGAATCATTCTGTGTAGATCTCATTTGTTTTTGTACCCTACATGATGGCTTTAAGTTGCCTATGTCACTGTAATCATTTGACATTGTCAGGTGTCAGTCATCATGGTGTCATAGATAGAGCTTTTGTACTACTATTCAGTGCTTGACTTGAGCAGGAGCTAATTTGAGCTGAGTAGCGGCACCTCAAATGTTCTACTGCTTGAGCTTCTGCACCTCTTATAGCAGGGTTCCCCAACTGAACAGTACTGAACAAAGATATAAATGCAACATGCAGTGTTGGTTCCATGTTTCATGAGCTGAAATAAAAGATCCCAGACATTTTCCATATGCACCAAAAGCGTATTTCTCTAAAATGTTGTGCACAAATTTGTTTACATCCTTGTTAGTGAGCATTTCTCCTTTGCCAAAATAATCCATCCACCTGACAGGTGTGGCATATCAAGAAGCTGATTAAACAACATGATCATTACACAGGGGCACCTTGTGCTGGGGACAATAAAAGGCTACTCTAAAATGGGCAGTTTTGTCACTCAACACAATGCCACAGATGTCTCAAGTTTTGAGGGAGTGTGCAATTGGCATGCTTACTGCAGGAATGTTGTCAGAGAATTGAATGTTCATTTCTCTACCATAAGTCACCTTCAATGCCGTTTTAGAGAATTTGGCAGTACGTCCAACTGGCCTTACAACCACAGACCATGTGTAACAACGCCACCCCAGGACCTCCACATCCAGCTTCTTCACCTGCAGGATCGTCTGAGTGTGGAGGGGCTGCTGAGGAGTTTTTCGTTCTGTAATAAAGCCTTTTTGTGGGGAAAAAGTCATTCTGATTGGCTGGGTCTGACTCCCAAGTAGGTAGGCCTATGCCCTCCCAGGCCCACCCATGGCCGCGCCCCTGCCAGTTGTGAAATCCATAGATTAGGTCCTAATGAATGTATTTATATTGACTGATTACCTTATATGAACCGTAACTGTTGCATGTTGCGTTTATATTTTTGTTCAGTGTAGTTAATAAGGATGGTTAGTACGTTTCATATGAACTATAGGTCAAAGCACACGATAAGTGCGATTCACCACGTTACAGGCTTACCTGCTCCAACATATATTTACGCGACATATACTATTATTTAGGTTAGCATGTGCTGTTAGCAGCAACGCAAAACACTGTTCCCATTAAACAATTGACAAGAGACCCAACGTGACTACAACGAACAAATCTACACATTGAGGTGTAATTTGACACTTAGGAGGGGCCGAAAGCTGGAACAACCGCACCTCATTGGCCCAGTCAGTAGTAGGCAATTGCCTAAACTGCACCTTCTTGGCACTGAGGAAGTTCGATTAAACTGACTCGCGGTGCACCAGTCTATGGCCCGTGACGTGACCGGGCAAAAACGGTGAGGGAGGAGAGCCTGCTCAAATCGAACAGTAATCTGCGCTGCTCCATTATGTTGTCAACAAAGGAGCGCGCCCAGGCACGGCTTGGTCTTCGTTCCGAAACATACATCTCTTTTCCATAAAATATATGTTCAAATTTTCAAACTAGTCTTCATTGGGAAGGCAGATTTTTTTATAAATCAAAAGCAATTACTTTTGCGTGTGAAAACAGAAAATCGTACTCATTACTCCACGTGCATAATCTAGGTGACTACTTCACATTTGTTTTGAGCCAGTGTAGGCCAGTTGTTTGGCATCTGATTCAGGCAGGTTTTGTCTAAGGATACAGCTTTTGTCAAAATGTTGTTTTCATAGCAGGTTTAGAAGAACTTACACGGCAGGTTAGGATAATTAATGTAGCAGTTTAGGATGATTTGGTTAAGGTTAGGGGGGTTAGGGGCTATAATGCACCCCACATTTTTGGGGATAAAAACTGTATCCCTTCTAGACATGACAGGAAGCAACAAAACGAACGCAATCACTTTTCAGCCGTGCGAAACCGGGCCAGATAAAATCGAATCCCCTCACGCCGTAAATGGAAGATCGATTACCAGCTTTCACTGTTTGCTGAGGAATTGGAGTGCAGTCAATAGGCTTCTAGAAAGAAGGCGAAGTTGCTTCGAGAGTTCGAACCAAGTTCTTGTTCGGGGACATGACTGCATTCCTTAACTCCAGACCTCATGTAGCCTTCTGATTTGGGTTATTAAACCAGATAGACGATACGTATTGCTCCTAATTCATTTTTTCCACCTTCTCATTTGATTCCACCAGGGAGAGGAGAGAAGTGCGACCCCGTGCTGGATGGATGGTTATGGGGAAAGGAGCAGGAGGACCTTCGGCGCTTGAAGTCGGCAAGATCCTTGTTGTGTTTCTTTGCCTGTTTCCTTCTGGTAAGATAATATTAGAGATACTAATTGAATCATGCGTCTGTAAACAGTGTTAATATGATTTTATGTAGTTATTACAATCCTTGTTTAGTTACTCTCTTGAGGTCTTGCAAGGTTAGCCCAGTACCACGATGATGGCAAAATCCACACAATGAAAAGGACAAGACACATTGTTACATTGAGGCAATATTCACGGATACAATGTTAAATCGAAACAAGCTTTACAGAATGGATACATAAATACATTGTTACATTTAGCAAAAGCGTTTGCCGTCGTGCCAAAGCAGCACATTTTCTACAAATGTAGCATCCACTTGCAAGTTTTGCAGCTTACATTAACATTTACGTCATTTAGCAGACGCTCTTATCCAGAGCGACTTACACTCAAATATTGTATATTTAATACTATTTGTATCAACAAAAATTGAAGACTTACTTAATAAATTGTATGTCAACACTGGTAAAATGCATAAAATATCAGACCTGCGGAATCGACTGTCGGTGCAAACAGCATATTATTTCGCCTTTCTTGTGCTCCATGTTGTGAGTTTGAGGCCTATGCTATTCGTAGTAATTTTTCTGATAGTTATAGAAATAACGTCTTATTTTAATTTAACCGTTTTACGCAGCTCTAGGCTACTCAAGGGCTACACCCCCGTGCGGTTGTTTGTTTGGGGGGATGGGGGTAGGGTTTACCGATTCTATCCCCCTTTACTAAAGTAGCCTACTTTTTTGATTTGACTTATTTTGGCGTCGGTCAAAACAAGTAAAGTTAACCTGAACTGTACATCGAATTTCCCCATGAGCAATTCCATGCTTAGGTTATTCATTGTTTTGACCTGCATGGTTCTAGTAAAAGTAAACATGAAATAAAACTTGATCAAGCACAGCTAATAATGGTCTTACTTTCCTGTTTATGAGATACAAAAATACCATATCTCCATGCCCCATAGAACTCAATTTGCCCATTTTCCAACCTTTATATTAAAAAAAAATACTTTTATTGAACTAGGTATTTATTTAACAAGTTGGTTAAGAACAAATTCTTATTTACAGTGATGGCCTAGCATTTTCATCGGTTTCTTTCAAATCACTTAATGACAAATGCAAGTGTTTGTTTTTGAAGTTTATTATAGTTTATTAGTTCATTGCCATTTATCAGAGAGGTGATACATGCCTTTTGTTGCTGAGGCGGGAGTGGTGTGTCATTTGGGGGGGTGGAATCGTTGTTGTGGTGTGGTAGAGCCATCAGCATTCAACTGAAAGTGTGAAAGTGTTGCCTGCTCAGTTCTGAGGGAAAGTTTGGTGGAGTAAATGAAGACCTAAACTGAAGTTTGTTTATTAGGCGACAGCTAGGAGATCCAATTGTATTTGCTTTTAATTATATCTATTATTTTCCTATATACCCACCCCATATTTCATGCCTCCCAAAGAAACTTAAATTTCAGGTCATGTAATTTAAGTACCAGGGAATGCCTGTTGAAAATTGCATTACTCTTTGATTACAGCCTTCTGCGATGGACAGGTGGATATCTTATATCCAGTTTGAACTGTGGAATAGTGAGACCTCTCTTCTGTTCCAACTTCTGGTCCTGGAGCCCCCCCCCCCCCCCCCCCCCCATTGCTGATGAAACTCAACCTAATCCCTTTACAGGGCTAATTTATGACTCTGCTGGTCTCTTCTCAATGGCAAATTACATTGTCTTCATTCAGAGCTATAAGACTACCCCCTCCCACATTGGCTCACATAAACTCATACCCCCTCTGGTTCACTTCAACGAGCTGGATTCTCCAAAGGGAAGGTCTTTCCTCACCCCTGGTGGGTTTTTTTTTTTAAAGACTGATTTCTGGTTTTTAACCATGCACCAGGAGGATATAGTATAAATGAAAACACTGGGTAGGATACCAACTGGGGAATTTATGCAGTTAACACTGAGTAGCTTGTTCTGACTAATTCAAATCAAATTGTATTTGTCACATGCGCCGAATACAAGATGTGTAGACCTTACAGCTTACTTACAAGCCCTTAACCAACAATGCAGTTTTAAGAAAAATAAGTGTTAAAGTATTTACTGAAATAAACAAAGTTATTAAAAAAATGTAATTCAAGAGCAACAATAAAATAACAGTAGCGGGGCTATATACAGGAGGTAACGGTACAGAGTCAATGATGCAACCTGTCAGGATGCTCTCGATGGTGCAGCTGTAGAACCGTTTGAGGATCTGGGGACCCATTCCAAATCTTTTCAGTCTCCTGAGGGGGTATAGGCGTTGTCATTCCCTCTTACTGACTGTCTTGGTGTGTTTTGACCATGATAGTTCATTGGTGATGTGGATACCAAGGATCTTAAAGCTCTCAACCTCCTCCACTACAGCCCAGTCAATGAGAATGGGGGCGTGCTCGGCCCTCCTTTTTCCTGTATTCCACGATCATCTCCTTTGTCTTGATCACATTAAGGGAGAGGTGTTATCCTAGCACCACACTGCCAGGTCTCTGACCTCCTCCCTATAGGTTGTCTCATCGTTGATGGTGATCAGGCCGACCTCTGTGTCATCGGCAAACTTAATGATAGTGTTGGAGTCGTGCTTGGCCACACAGTCGTGGGTGAACATGGAGTACAGAAGGGGACTGAGCACACACCCCTGAGGGTCCCCCCGTGTTGAGGATCAGGGTGGCAGATGTGTTGTTACCCATCTTTACCACCTTGGGGTGGCCCGTCAGGAAGTCTAGGATCCAGTTGCAGAGGGAGGTGTTTAGTCCCAGTGTCCTTAGCTTAGTGATGAGCTTTGAGGGCACTATGGCGTTGAACGCTGAGCTGTAGTCAATGAACAGCATTTTCATGTAGGTGTTCCATTTGTCCAGGTGGGAAAAGGTGTGGATCTGTTGGGGCGGTATGGAAATTGGAGTGGGTCTATAGTTTCTGGGATAATGGTGCACCTAATGGCTACAGACGTGAGTGCTAAGGGTCGGTAGTCATTTAGGCAGGTTACCTTGGTGTTATTGGGCACAGGGACTATGGTGGTCTGCTTGAAATGTTGGTATTACAGACTCGGTCAGGGACAGGTTGAGAATGTCAGTAATGACATTTGCCAGTTGGTCAGCGCATGCTCGGAGTACACGTCCTGGTAATCCATCTGGCCCTGTGGCCTTGTGAATGTTGACCTGTTTTAAAGGTCTTACTCATATTGGCTACGAAGAGCGTGATCACACAGAGGTCCAGAACAGCTGGTGCTCTCATGCATGCTTCAGCGTCGCTTGCCTCGATGCGAGCATAGAAGTCATTTAGCTCGTCTGGTAGGCTCATGTCGCTGGGCAGCTCTCGGCTGTGCTTCCCTTTGTATTCCGTAATAGTTTAAGCCCTGCCACATCCGATGAGCGTTGGCGCTGGTGTAGTACGATTCAATCTTAGTCTTATATTGACACTGCCTGTTTGATGGTTAGTTGGAGGGCATAGCGGGATTTCATATAAGCATCCGGATTAGAGTCCCACTCCTTGGAAGCGGAAGCTCTACCCTTTAGCTCAGTGCGGATGTTGCCTGTAATCCATGGCTTCTGGTTGGGGTATGTGGGGACTACGTCATCGATGTACATATTGATGAAGCCAGTGACTACTGTGGTGTACTCCTCAATTCCATCAGAAGAATCCCGAACATATTCCAGTCTGTGCTAGCAAAACAATCCTGTAGCTTAGCATCTGTGTCATCTGACTACTTCCGTATTGAGCGAGTCACTGGTACTTCATGCTTTAGTTCTTGCTTGTAAGCAGGAATCAGGAGAATGGAGTTATGGTCAGATTTGCCAAATGGAGGGCGAGGGAGTGCTTTGTATGCGTCTCTGTGTGTGGAGTAAAGGTGGTCTAGAGTTTTATTTTCCTCAGGTTGCACATGTAACATGCTGGTAGAAATTAGGTGAAACGGATTTAAGTTTCCCTGCATTAAAGTCCTCGGCCACTAAGAGTACTACCTGGATGAGGATTATCTTGTTTGCTTTTGGCCTTAGACTGCACTCAACGAGCTGTATTAGTGTCAGCATCGGTTTGTGGTGGTTAATAGACAGCTACGAAAAATGATAACTAGTGTGGTCTACAGATTCTCTACCTCAGGCGAGCAAAACCTCAAGACTTCCTTAATATTAGATTTCGTGCACCAGCTGTTATTTACAAATAGACACAGACCGCCACCCCTTGTCTTACCGGAGGCAGCTGTTCTATCTTGCCGATGCACGGAAAACTCCGCCAGTTGTATGTTATCCATGTCGTCTTTCAGCCATGACTCAGATAAACATAAGATATTGCAGTTTTTAATGTCCCGTTGGTAGGTTACTCTTGATCGGAACTCATCCATTTTTTAATCCAATGTTGCACGTTGGCTAATAGGACTGATGGCAGCGGTGGATTAGCCACTTGCCGTCGAATCCTCACAAGGCACCCTGACCTACGTCCCCGATATTTCTGTCTCTTCATGCAACTGACGGGGATTTGTGCCTTGTCTGAAGTAAATTCTTCGCGTCCGTCCAGTACGAGGTGAGTAATCGCAGTCCTGATATCCAGAAGCTCTTTTCGGTCAATAGAGACGGTGGCAGAAACAAAATAAGTTACAAATAGCGCAAAAAAGGACAGCACAATTGGTTAGGAGCTCGTAAAACGGCAGTCATCTCCTCCGGTGCTATTACAAGAGTGGCCTGAGGTGTATGTTGGAGTTTTTAATAATTTATCCCCAATGTCCCTGTTGAAATAAAGTTTAGTATATTTTTTTACAAGTTAAATTAATACACCTTGTCTTCCACAAAAATATATATTTTGGTGATGCATTAACTTTTGCATGTCCACTGTATCTCTTAAACTGTGAATCTCACTTTATGTGCTGTATGTTCTTTAAGAATGCGGTTGTGTTCATCGAGTGTTGTGAAATCTCAGAGCAGAATTGATTTGAACTTGGCAAATTGCAGCCAGTTGGAATCCACATGTGGTGGAATTTTGGGTTTCTTTACACATGAGGTCAGAGTTATTTAATGGAAATAAATGCTCAATTTGTCTTGAGACACTGGGGAAAAAAACATGGAAAAACTAAAAGGATGCTGCAGGGCTTTTTGGAATTATAGAAGTCTAAAGAGAAGGCATTGCCCTTATATAGGTTATTGTTTAAGGTTTCCAAACACACAGATAAGACTGTATAACACTTGCTTTTATTTTATTTCTTTAGTGCATATGGTCCTAATGTTTTCTTCTTCTCTCTACAGTGAGTCTGCAGTGTAAGATCCTCAAGTGTAACTCAGAGTTTTGGGCCTCCACCTCAAGCTCCGGCCCAGAGGAGGAGTTCTGTACTGCGCTGCGGGCGTACAACAACTGTGTACGCCGCACCGCACGCACCTGCAGAGGCGACTTGGCCTACCACTCAGCCCAACATGGCATAGAGGATCTCATGAGCCAGAACAACTGCTCCAAGGAGGGGCCTACAACTCAGCCTCGAGCCCGGACCCCCGCTCCACCACCACAGCTCCAGCCTGACAGCCAGGAGCGCTCCGATGGGCCGGAGCAGTGTCATTACGAACGCAGCCTTCATCGCCAATCCTCGCCACCCAACTACACCCACTGTGGCTTCTTTGGAGACCCGCACCTCCGTACTTTCAGCGACGACTTCCAGACCTGCAAGGTTGAGGGAGCATGGCCCCTTATCCATAACAAATACCTGTCTGTTCAGGTGACCAACACACCTGTCGTGCCTGGCTCCTCTGCTACGGCCACCAGCAAGGTGAGAGGAGCCTCTACATCTCTCTATCATATTCACATGTTGAATCCATGACATATTGACTATATTGTGGGCACAGCACAGTTATCAATGTCAGGCATCCCCAGACACTCTAACTACTGATCAAGTATTCTGTGATTAATTCTTTGCCAAGGACCGAAACCTTGCAAAACTACTCGAAGTAAAATGTCACCACTTCTCTTATCATAGAATTACCAACAGACCTTGCAAAAAACTTCTGATAACACCTGTCTTCTCACTGCTGCGGAGGAGTGTACAAGTGTTCTAAGTAAAGAACTCAGAAATAGCAAAAAATATAGCATGTTAGCTAGCTATGTCCACTATTACATAATTGAGCTTCCAATATGGGCCCATAAAGGAAAGCTGTGTTAAAATGCCAGGTAGATGTTTTTAGGAAAGGGAACATTTTGTTGTCTGCCCTGACCAAGGCTGGTACTCCTCTATTCTGCCATTTTCTTACTAAAGAAAGCCCTTTCAGGGAATGGGAAAATATGTTGGCCTGCTTGTTTGAATCAGTAAACGCACAAATTGTACTGCAGTGATTAATTTGTAGGAGCTCTCAAATCAAGAAATAGTATCGTAAGTAAGACCTTCGTATGTAAGGTTCTGGGCCTCTTTAATGTGGGTAGAGAAGTAGGAACAGCCGTGTGGACTCTGGTTAATGTTTGGATCAGTTCCATCGCAGACCAAGAGGCAATACACAGACCAATTGTTGATCTTGATAAGGTTTACAAATGATATGCCAGTATTAAAACAGCAGTATAAACATCAAACGTTACCAGGTGGCTCCTGCCCTCTCGCTTTTTTTTGTTTTGTTAACAGCCAAGACTAATGTTAGGCCCACTGTATGTGTAGCAGTCCATACCCTAGCATTGTGTGTATGTGAATTAGAAACTGTTGTTTTAACTAAGTGCTCAAGCCATGCAGGAAACTGCCAACATTTTCTCCACATTAGTTGGCCCTCATACCTCATCAATTATCATTGTTTTGCTTCTATGGTACATTGGACGGCCTGGAGGGTTTACCCTGAAATGGCTTTCACTAACTTAAGGGGAAAACAAAGAACCCTGAGCATTTGTAGTCTGTGAATTCACTTAATATTCGGTCCACATTTGGTGACATTTTGGCAATCGTGATTGTGTGACCAAAAGGCCTCTGTGCGCTGTATCAGGGTTTACACTGAAACTTTGTCCTCGATCACATAAAGAGAGAGACCAATTTTCCATCATCAGACCTAATGATGCACTTTCAGCATTCAGGCTTTTTTTCTGTGCACTTAAGGTAATTATATTTGTACACAGCTGTACTTGGAAACAAATTAGACAGCTTTTTAAGTTATTCAGTCTGGACAAAGGGAAAACCATGCTACAGCCTATACAAACAAGACTTCCCTGGGTATAGCTGGACCATGGCATTGCTGGAGCTCTGTTTAACATTGGCTCCTGCTGCAGTGTATGGGAACTGTCGGTTGTATACTCTACCAGTGTGACATGCTAGCTGTTCCCTTTAGACTTCCAGTCATTGAGCCAACGACTATCCATTTAAAAGCTCTTCTCAGCAGAAATATATAAATGACATATTATTTTAGCGGTGGCGACAATTTAGCAGCGATGGGCCACCGCTGCCAAATGAATATAGGGGAAACACTGACTACCTTCATTAAGGGGGACGGTTAATGAAGCAATTTGTTTCTTTATGCACAGAGTTTTTGTAGAGGTTTTTGCTTGTTCTTAGATAAAGTTGTCCTTTGAAAACAGAGGAGATTGAGGGGTGTGCTGGGTGGCAGATGACTTCATTGGGTAGGGCATTTTGGTGCTCCCCTCCCCTGCCCCCTCCACTCTGAGATCAGAGCCTCTCGGCTGTACCGAGGTCACTTCTGTGACAACGGCTCACTGGCGTCCTAATGAAACCATGCAAGCGGAGAAGTGACCAACCTTAGTTAATTAGCCGCAGAGCATGCTCTCCCCTACTGGCCCAGTGCCACTCCCCAGAGCACAGTTCTGGGGTTCACAGTCACGTTTTTCACCACTATGAATGGCTCATCTTTGTGTCTGCACACTAAGGCCCGATTTAACATGGCCTATACCCATGTTTTCTGAGGCCGTTTACTTTGGCCTCCCCTATGTTGAGGCAGAGCTGAAATGTGACACTGGGGTGGTGGTGTAGATGGGTCTGCATTACACAAACTACTGGTGTTCTTAATGCCAAAGCACAAAGATACCCCTCAGTCATTTGTGTAGCCCTACCACTAACTCTTGTCCACATAAACATGACAATAGAGAGCATCCATACAGTTTCTAAATTCAACTGGTGTTCAATGATTTCATTCATTTGCTGTCTATATGTACCGTTTCTATTTTCAGCCTCAAAAGGCTCCACCATTACCTGAAACGTATTGACTGAGTTAACTATTGTTGTGCTGACTGCTATTTCTAATCTCCTCCCCTCTCTCTTGCTACAGTTGACAATCATCTTCAAGAACTTCCAGGAGTGTGTGGACCAGAAGATGTATCACGCAGAGACAGACGAGCTGCCTGCAGCGTTTGCCGACGGCTCCAAGAACGGCGGAGACCGCCACGGGGCCAACACGCTACGCATCGTGGAGAAGGTGCCTGGGCAGCAGGTGGAGATCCACGCACGCTACATCGGAACAACCATTGTGGTCCGGCAGGTGGGGCGATACCTGACCTTTGCTGTGCGGATGCCAGAGGAAGTAGTGAACTCTGTAGAAGACCGAGACAACCAGGACCTGTACCTCTGCCTGCACGGCTGCCCCGCCAACCAACGCATCGACTTCAGGACATTCAGGGCCCGTGCAGTGGAGGGCCACGGCCTGAGCAGGACTGGCAGCCCGCCCCATGGGTTTACCTACAAGGCTGCCATGGCTAAGTGTAAAGAGCACCTCCCAGTGGAGGACCTCTACTTCCAGTCCTGTGTGTTCGACCTGCTTTCCTCTGGGGACGTCAACTTCACCATGGCTGCCTACTATGCCTTTGAGGACGTGAAAATGCTCCACTCCAACAAGGACAAATACCACATTTATGAAAAGGATGCATTTGGGAGTAATGCGGCGCCAAGGGGATCAGATGTGTTCTCGCTAGTCCTCCTCAACTTTCTGGCTGTGTTGTTCATCTATAGTCCCCTGCCAACATCATCCTCACTATGCTAGCTGTCAGTGGGTGTGAAACAGTGCTCTCACCGTGTCATACTTCACCACCACTGCTCTGTCCTCAGTGGGTGGTGGCCAGTGGAGTCAGCGAGCCTTCCCATGCCTCTGAGGGGACAGCAGCCCATGTGCAATCAAACTCATCCCAGCCATGGTTTCATCGTTTTGTTGTTGTCGTCATATGTTGACTTCCATCTGGTGGTGAGGTGAGCTCTATGTGCTCCCACCTATCATTACATTCATTCTGCTGGTTTAAGGACTGGTCCTTTGAAGGGGAGCAGTGGTGAGTGAGGAGAGCCCAGGAGCCCCAGTACTTTGGATATCAAGCTGGGATTAAATCCCACATTCCCACTGGGACTGCATGCGCCTATGGGGAGCGAGATGAGATTATCTCTTGCAGAAAGAGGAGTTTGCTGATCTCCTCACTGGTTCCAAGCCAGTGGAGCACTCTGTGGCTCATGGGTCTGGGCTAGAGGACATGACAGGGGCTTTTGTTAACCTCTGGCCAGAAGTAGCTCCCTGTTTGATCATCTTCCAGCTTTGGAAAAGCTGTAGCTTTTTGGAGGAAGCTCTCAGCCAAAAGGATGTCAGTGCAGCGAGTCTAGTTGTCTGCTGTGGAGATTAATAGGTCATAACGCCAGGTCTTTTGTAACATTGTGTTTGTTTGTCTGTGTCTGTTCTGTGTGTGTGTGTGCGTGCGTACCTCTGTGGTTAATTGTGTGCTCCAGAAACGGTTGTGTGTGAGTGAGTGAGAGTGTGTTACTCAAAAGTGCAAGAAATCTTTCCTTGGGAGAAATATTTCCTAATGTTGTAATATTGCACCCCAGGTTCCAATATAGAACCGTCATGGTGGCCTAGAGTCAGTTGAAACTGCCTCTGCCTGCCAAGTGGTTACTTCTAAGTGAACTGGCAGACAGTAAAAAAATATTTTCACAACTTTTTACCTGTCAATCAGTGTCAAGGAGACTTAGTTCAAATATTGCCGTTTTAAAGTGTTAAGTATGATAAATGTATTTTTTGTATCAGGTCTAATTAGGAATGGAGATGTTCATAAGGAAAAAGCCCTGAACAAACTTTACCAAGGGCACACAATGCAGGAACGCAGATCACGTTTACACAGTATCTCTCTTCATTCACCTATCAACCAACCAACTTTCATGTACAATGTATCATGGCCAAGAAATTGACTTCTACAGATCATTTGTGACTGATTTTCTTTTGTCTAAGCAGTCAACAGTTCTCCGCAGATGTCGGTATATTGGTAATGTGATGGGTTTGAGAGAGGTAAAGTCACACTAGGTTAAAATAAAATGTTTTCCCACCCGTGGTGTTTCCACCAAATGGACTTGTTGCGGATACAAATCAGTGTGATGACATAGTGCACACAAAATGTACTTTAAGTTCAATGTGTTTCCATCGTATTTTCAACTCTACCGATAGTTTTGTCACAAATTGTAGAAAATGTGCCTACTCTGGTCTTGACACATGCGCTCTAGCCAACAGCTGGCAGATACAGTGCAGGTAAACTAGTCTACATTATGAGATTATTATGGATAAGAGCAAGAATGACACTCAATCATCATGTCACCAGACCCTCAACATTTATTGGAAAGGAGCATCAAGCTCATCACTGCACTTTCACCACCCTGTGAAGTAAATTATTTATTTCATCTGTAGTCTAATAAACGGCATTGTTTCCCTAGTCGGAGGACACACCATATCATCACGTGACTCCAAGTTCTTCGATATGATGGTTATTCTATTAATATTTGCGCATAAAGGGGTTTCCACTGCCATTTCTCGCATAATTAATTTTACCAACACAAAAAGATCCCACCATGTTGAATGAACAAATTATTTCTCGGCATTTATAAAATTGTACCAAAACCTCCTGTTTCTAACACCGCTGTCGTGATTTGTTTTATACGGAATGATTTTAGTCACATGGAAACGTGGTTACTGACCACTGTAGAGAGCAGGCCCTGTATGTAAAAGAGGGTGTTGACATGGCTCCGCTATAAGTAACATACGACTTGCATCTGTCTGTAGACCTGTTAATTTATGGCTTTAATCTTTGCCAAAGAACAAGCCCTGATGCCAACCATTCTCCCAACAGCTGAATTTTCACCTCTCTCTGTGAACTTTTGCGATAGTTTCCATTTGGATTGTGTAGAACGCTGGTGCTACTCAAACTTAGTGGATGGACTTATTCAGCGCAGCATGGTAAATAAGCTGTCAGTTTCTGGTTTTGAATTTGATCTTCTGTCATATGTGACATGCATGTAGCTACAGCAGTGGAGGCTGGTGGGATGAGCTATAGGAGGACTGGCTCATTGTAACGGCTGGAATGGAATCAATGGAAATTAGTCAAACGCATGGTTTCCATATGTTGTTTAATTCCTTTCCATTTATTCCATTCAGTGGTGTAAATTACTTTAAAGTACTACTTAAGTAGTTTTTGGGGTATCTGTATTTTACTATTTATATTTTTGACAACTTTTACTTCACTACATTCCTGTAGAAAATGATGTACTTTTTACTCCATACATTTTCCCTGACATCCAAAAGTACTCGTTACATTTTGAATGCTTAGCAGGACAGAATGGTCAAATTCGCACACTTATCAAGAGAACATCCCTGGTCATCCCTATTGCCTCTGATCTGGCGGACTCACTAAACACAAATGCTTTGTTTGTAGATGTCTGAGTGTTGGAGTGTGACCCTGGCTATCCGTCTGGTTGGCTTCATATAAGGAATTTTTAATTATTCATACTTTTGATACTTAAGTATATTAAACACATTCTTTTAGACTTTTCCTCAAGAATTATTTTACTGGGTGACTTTTACTTGAGTCATTTTCTATTAAGGTATCTTTACTTTTATTCAAGTATGATATTTGAGTACTTTTTCCACCACTGATTCCATTACAATGAGCCTGTGCTCCTCCCACCAGCCTCCACTGATCTACAGTACCATTTTGATGTGTTGTAGTTTCCCCATTGCATTGTCTGTGTAATCATTTCATTCACTAGTAAGCCTAGGGGCTCGTTTAAATTCGTACAGCGGAACTTCAGCGCTATAGCGAAATTGAAAGGTAATTTCTGATCGAGCCGACACATGCAGCGTTTACCGTGAATGCAGTCTCCGCGAGCCAGGAACCTTGCCTTTAAATGTCAATCATGCTATGGTACTAATACTTCAAAGGCATGTTATATGAAGAAAACATTGAACCTTTCATTCTGGTTGAAATCTTGATTTGCATTATTTGTTGTATATCCAAGTAAGGATAAAACCTTGTCAGATGATTTGCTTCGGGTTTTTTTTCTATTTCATCTCGGTTGAATATTTTGGGGTTTTACCTTCCTAGTCCCTTAGCACTCATCTATTAAACAACTTAACAAGGTAATATCCTTACACTGAAGTATTTGGCCTAACTACTGCTATGGGAGCATGTGCAGTTTGTTCTTAGTCTGGCCTAAAAAGATGATCAAAGAAACAAAAATGATTGTAACACTGAATCTTGTGTTTATAGATGTAATTTGTATTGTGAGTTTGATATATGGTTCCACATGTGTGATTGTATATGTTTGTGTTGAATTGCTAAAATATTGTATTATCTGTTGTGTTGAATTTATCACTACAGTTTTGTATATGAGAAGGTTTGGTGAATGTGACCTTTTTTTTATTTAAAAAGGATTTAGTGAAAACGTGAACATTACAAAGCTGTTGGGTTGTCAGGGCCTAGTTTTCAGCTATCAATTAATGGCAGGAATCTTACTGGTTACTGTAGTTTCAGAGCATTCCTTTACCTGCTCAGGAGCAGACAAGTTAACCTTGATTCCATCCACCTAGATATCTACAAAGGGAATACAAGAAAGTTTGTTTGGTGTTCATGTCTTTTCATTTTAAAGCACTTTATGTTTTTTCACCTGGCTCTTACTTGGTTTGAACTTGATTGTGAATAGAGGTTGTCAGACTTGTAACGGTAGAAAAATATGGAATAAAAAAAAAAAACGTCCGATTGGGAGAAGCCAGAAAGATCAAACTGTATGTAGGACAAAAGCGGTGCCACACAAACTGTTTATGCTGTAAATTATTTATTAAATAAAAGATAGCACACAAAGTTAACCTTTTTGTTTCATAGTGATGATGAAAAGCATTTTTTTTAATTCTTGATTCCCAGTGGTGTTGCATTCAGTGCCTTGATTTGCTTAGTTACACTGCCCCCTGGTGTAAGCGTTTTTAATGGTATGAATACATTTGAACTGCTCCGGGGGAGTCCTGACATATCATACAAAACAAGCATCTCGAAGGCTTGCTGAGCCATAGTAATCCAGGTGATCGCCATGGATGTTTAATATTAGTGTATTCAGACCCCTTCACTTTTCCCACTTTTGTTACAGCCTTATTCTAAAATGTATTAAATAAAATATTTCCTCAATCTACACACAATACCCTATAATGTCAAAGCGAACAGGTTTAGACATTTGCAAATGTATTAACAGAAACCTTATCTAAATAAGTATTCAGACCTTTGCTATGAAACTTGAAATTGAGCTCAGGTGCATCCTGTTTCCACCTGTGGTAAATTCAATTGATTGGACATGATTTGGAAAGGCACAACTGTCTATATATATATATATTTCATAGTTGACAGTCCATATCAGAGCAAAAACCAAGCCATGAGGTTGAAGGAATTGTCCGTAGAGCTCCGAGACAGGATTGTGTCGAGGCACAGATCTGGGAAGGGTAACAAAACGTTTCTACAGCATTGAAGATTCAAGAACACTGGCCTCCATCATTCTTCAATGGAAGTTTGAAACCACCAAGACTCTTCCTAGAGCCTGCCGGCCGGACAAACTAAGCAATCGGGGGAGAAGGGCCTTGGTCAGGGAGGTGACCAACAACCTGATGATCACTCTCCCATCTGTGGAGATGGGAGACCCTTCCAGAATGACAACCATCTCAGCAGAAGTCCACCAGTCAGGCCTTTATGGTAGAGTGGCCAGACAGAAGCCACTCCTCAGTAAAAGGCAGGACAGCCTGCTTGGCACCAAAATGACTCTGACCATGAGAAAGTAGATTCTGGTCTGATGAAACCAAGATTGAACTAGTTAGCCTGAATGCCAAGCATCAGGTCTGGAGGAAACCAGGCACCACCTGGCCAATACCATCCCTATGGTAAAGCATGGTGGTGGTAGTATCATGCTGTGGGGATGTTTTTCAGCTGTAGGGACTGGGAGACTAGTCAGGATCAAGGGAAAGATGAACAGAGAAAAGTACAGAGATCCTTGATGAAAACCTGCTCCGGAGCGATCAGGACCTAAAACTTGGGCAAAGGTTCACCTTCCAACAGGACAACGACCCTAAGTACACAGCCAAGACGATGCAGGAGTGGCTTCAGGACAAGTCTCAATGTACTTGAGTGGCCCAGCCAGAGCCCAGACTTGAACTCGATCAAACATCTCTGGAGAGATGCTCCCCATCCAACCTGACAGAGCTTGATAGGATCTGCAGAGAAGAATGGGGAAAAATTCCCCAAATACAGGTGTGCCAAGCTTGTAGCGTCAGACTCGAGGTTGCTAAAGGTGCTTCAACAAAATACTGAGTGAAGGGTCTGAATACTTAGCAAATGTGTAACATTTTTACATAAAATTTCTAAAAACCCGTTTTTGCTTTGTTATTATGGGGTATTGTGTGTCGATTGACGGAAAAAACGATTTCATCCATTTTAGAATAAGGCTGTAACCTAACAAAATGTGAAGGGGTCTGAATGCACTGTAAATGTGGGAAGGGTCAAGATTCCCAATGACATTAATAGCATTCACAAAGCAATTAACTATCATAATCAGACTGATTGTTGGTCTTATATTTTACTAGATGAATAAACAAGTGACGATGCGTTTCATAATGTAGGAAAGTTTAATACATATGTCTATTAACATTTTTACAGTACATTTCATGTGAAGAGTGGCTTTCACAAATATAAATTATTTCGGCTTGTTTTCAAGAGGAGAGGTCCAGTAGCATGGAGAAAAGGAAGGAAGGCGGTGTTGGTTGGCTATTTCTTGTAACAGATCTACCCACAGAGGACATAATACACAGATTCACCTGTGTAATGCTGTTTATCCTTTTCCCAATAACTTGTGGGAAGTTACAGAAGAACATGACAAACTAAACAATTTGTTCCCACCTCCAGTCTTCACTTAACAAGCATCCATTGAGAACAGTCTCAAACATGACTGTTTAATACTGCATCATTGCTGTAGCAGAGTACACGAATGTACATGAACCCATATACAGTATGAAAATATACACAAAAATAAGGCACAAATGGAGAAGCACACCAAAACACCAGAAATCATAAGAACCAGAGCAGGGCCAGTCTCTGGTTTGGCACTGAACCAGATTGACCAATAACAGCTCGTCATCAACCACATCCGTAAACACTCAAATGTCCCTTTGAAAATTTACCAGAAGTTAGTTACATTGCTGTCGCTGGGAATCAAACAATCTTTTAACTTTAGAGAAAGAGAAAATGATTTCCAGTCTTCTCAAACATCGTTCAATACTTTTATGGGTGGAATAAAGCGGTAGAGTGCAGTATTTCTAGTGCAATGTAAGATGCAAAAGTACCATTCATACATAAGACACAGAAATAAGGTTGAAATAGCTTCATTCTTTGCACATCTACAAATAAATGTTATTAGGGATAGCTTAAACATAGTCATAGTGTTCTTCTGAACCTTTGCACAAGGAATTACCTTACACTGCTTAGAAAGTTGTCCTTTCATTAGGTCCTCAACTTATCAGCGAGTAAGTGGTTTTTATCAACTTAAAGAAACTTGCAATGATGAATGTCTTTACAGAAGAATGATTATCAACAGTAATGAGAAATGCTCATTAAAACCTTTTAAATAGTCATTCTGAGGACTAGGTACTGGCAAACTGACTAATTTACTATTCTCCACTTCAATTTAGACAAAGATGCACTCCCATTTGGATTTTGGGAAGAAGGTGCATCTCTTTATGAAATGATAGTTGCACAACCATCTCAACATTAAGATTCATAAACATTTGAAGGTGAGGGTGACATGATAAATATTACATTTTTACAGAAACATTTCCTATGGACATCATAATGGCATAAAGCTAAACACAAAAAAGAAAATCAAAGTCATGGTTCCTTTGGGAATAATCCCATACCTCTAACAGTCAAAAAGGCCAAATACTGTAGGCACTTTTATGTTCCAAGATCAGTCAACGTCAACCTTTTAGGCATTGTAAGCTTTCCCCAGATAATAGTCCATGGGACTAGTGATCCACAGGCATTTTACAGACTCATCACTAACACTGACTGATCACCTGTCATTTCATCTAAAAAAACATCTGTAATAGATTTCAACATGGGCACAGACAGTTCACTACCACAGTCACACCTGGAGGAGGGGTTTGGAGTTTGGTGTTTGCTGGTAAACAGAGTATTTGCGACTGAGGGTGTGTCAGGCCAAGCAAACCAGTGAGTCTAGCCAGCCCAGACATGTCCTTCAGCAGCATGTGGAGTTCACACTGTGTTCATCACCTGAACAAAATACACTCACATTGTCCTTCAGCGGCAGTCCTCATGTCTTCCTGTTGTTCCAGTTGAAATCAGCCCCAGCTGCTTTCTGCTCTGCAGTCCGCTCTGCGTTTGGCGAGCGCGAGTCCTGGGGGGACTTCTGCGCCTGTGGGGAGCGTGGGTCCAGCAAGGGGGGGGGTTTGTTGTCTGGATAGGGCCGGGTGAAGTGTTCTGGCCCTGCTGGCCCCCTATGCTCTGGCATCCTCACCCTGAAGTCCTGGGGATGGCCTCCACTCCCCCTGAAGTCTTGGGGAGGACGGAAGTCATCGCCGCGTCTCCGCTTTGAGTCTGGATGTCTGGAGTGAGAGGGATGATGTCTTTCAGAGCTTACTACTACAGAGCTACAAGCTTTCACAACACATATGGTTTTAGCATTACATTCCAATACTGACAAATACAAATCTCTACATTGTGTTTGAAAAGGCCTAATTCTCACCTGTCGTAATAGGCATGACGGTCCCGGTGTTCTCGGTCGCTGTCATACTGGTCATACGGCCTCTTCCGAGGGGAGCTGCTGCTGCCGCCACTACGGTAACTACTAGAGCTGCTGCGGTAGGAGTCTTCACGCGGACGACGGTCGCCATAGTGATGGTCCTTATACCGATGGCCGTCATATGGATGATGTCGCTCGCTTTGCCAGGGCTGGTTGCTATTTCCAGGGTAGTTGTATTTACGATCTCTCTGCCAATCTCCTCGATCTTTTATAATGAGATAACATAGTGGCCGATGAGGTGTCGTGCACATATAAAAAAAATTGATAGAAATCCACACAATTGCTACCAAGTGGTAGAATTGTGCATACTTCATACAAAATGAACAACTCTTACCATCATTTCCAAAGTGTCGCTTGTTGGACTGGTTGTAGCCTTCTCTGTGAGGACCATGGGGGGACGTTGGAGAGGGGTGGGGCATGCCTGGATGAGACTTGGACAATGGCTGGGTGCCGGTGGAGTCTCGACTGGAACCAGACGCCTCTGCTCGGAAAGACTTCTTCCTGCCTGACGGGTCATCCCCCTTTTTTCTATGCTCCTTCTGAAAATTAGCAAAGGGCAATGTAAGGGTTAAGCATAGGACCAAGCAAAAATAAAGTTTGTCTGATTTTACTTGTTACAGAAACCTGTGAGTTTTCATTCTAGGAGAAAAGAGACCAGCTCACCTCCTCCTCCCGAGACCGCTTCTTCTGAGCCATCTTGTACAGCTTGTGAAGCTTCCTCGCTCCAAATTCTGTGAACTTAGACACAAAAATCCAGAGGTTCCTGCCAAACAAAGAGACATCTTGGTAAGTCATGTTAAGTCACAGACAAGAGAGTTGCCCTTAATATGGAGAACTATTTTAATGAAACTCAATGGCATCAGAATTAAAAACATAGATTGACCTAAATGACCAAGGAGTTGGTTTCATAATCAAACCTTCAGTGCGCATACACCGAGTGTAAAAAACATTAGGAACACCTGCTCTTTCTATGACGGACTGACTCGGTGAATCCAGGTGAAAGCTATGATCCCTTATTGAGGTCACCTGTTAAATCCACTTCAAATCAGTGTAGATGAAAGGGAGGAGAAAGGTAAAAAAAAACGCTCAACTGCTTCCCATGTGTATCAAGAATGGTCCACCACCCAAACGACATCAAGCCAACTTGACAACTGTGGGAAGCATTTAAGTCAACATGGGCAAGCATCCCTGTGGAACGCTTTCAACACCTTGTAGAGTCCATACAAAAAAGGATGAAACTCAATATTAGGAAGATGTTCCTAATGTTTTGTACACTCAGTTTATAACTTATGGTTGGCTGCGGGCTTACCGACGCCATGTTTTGACATGCTCTGGGTCGCTGTAGGCTTTAAGGCACTCAGTGATGCGGTCTCCTATCTTCAGCAGGCAGGTGCGTGTGTGTTGGAGCTGCTCCTGAACAGACAGGCCCTCGTCAGGCTTATCCAGCTGTTTTAGGGCCTTCTTCACCGGCCTCATGCGCTCCTTACACTGGACAGACACACACAGACACAGTTGACTCCGCTAAGTACAAGAGAGCTCCAAGCCAAAGATGATCCATGCTTCAATTATCCTCAGCTGTAACAGAACATCCATTATGTTTGACATATTAAATGGCTTATTAACACCTACATTAGTCTTCAATGTAGTTAATATGTTTCCTTATCCTGTCCATGCCGGTGGGTAACTAGCATGGCCATGCTCTAGTCGTGACAGGATGCAATAACTCACTATGCTGAAGTTCTCCTGGTCCAGCTCATCGTCCTCCTCTCCGATGGGAACAGGGTCACTCCCAGCAGTAATGTGGACTGGCCCCTGGGGCTTCTTCCCTTTAGCTCCTTTAGCCTGAGACACAGACAAACAAACAGACACACCACCAAGCAGGTTAACACAGATCTCCATACAATCACCTGCACAGTGACACTATTCCCCCCGGTGATCCAGGAGCAATCTTATAACCTAATCTGTACACCCCATCTTCCTCCTACATCCACCACCACCAACACAGACAAAGCTAAATGTTCCCCCATTTGTTAAGAAACAGGAAAGGTTAGTGGGTGTGAAATTGTATATTACCGCAGCACAATGCATAAAGTTTGCCACTGCCAAAGTACCTTTTCTTTTTTTGGTTTCGGACGTTTTTTGTCTTTGTCCGCGTCCTTCTCTTTTTTAGGAGTTCCGTGTTTTTCTTTGTTCTCTTTGTTATCCTTTTTCTTCTGCCTCTTCTTTGTGGGAGTTTTTTCAGTCCCGTCATCCTGGTTAAATAAAGAACACAGAACGGTAAATAAGTAAACTAGTTCTGGTGGACTACCAACAAAGACTGCATCACATTTCCCTTGTGTTCTCTATCCCAGTATTCTGTAACCAACAGGAAACTCCCTTGTGAGAAGGCTGGTGGTTGATAGGCAGGTAGAGCTGGGTGTTTCGAGATGACTTACCCTCACCTCCCCTTCCTCTGAGGGGTTGTCTGAAATGCGGGGGGAGGAGATGTCATTGCCCTGTTCATCTTTAGGAGCCTTGTTCTCTTTCTTCACCCGAGGCTTCCTCTTCTTCACTTTGGCCTGGGGGGGGAGAGATATGATGAGCCAAGGGGGAAACAAAGCTAAATGTTCTACTGTGCAGAAACCAATACCAGACAGACTGCACATGTATTATTTAAGAGAGGTCCTGTTAAACAGAGCAGCCATGTCTTTTCTAACCTCCTCCTTAGTAACATCTTTACAGTCCGCTTCTTTCTTCAGCATCTTCAGAAGGTAGTCTGATCTGGCCTGCAACTGCTTCCCTTGAGGTTTCTTCTCTGGGTCATCGGGGAGAATCTGTGCATATAGAATACAATTTGTTACCAGGAGCCAATCTAACACACAGTTTCATTGAGTTCCACAGCTTTCTGAGAACATTTTTTATTCTGACATTCTGATGGTTACCTTGTCTGCGAGTTTGAGATCCGGGTCGGTCTTCATCAGATCCCAGTTGCCGTAGCCATGCTCATAGACCCCCAGCAACAGTTGAGTGTCATCCTGCAGATCCCAGTCCACGTCAAAGTGAGGCACCTTCACTCTGCAGGTCAGTTGAAACCTGTGGCGGGAAGAGGAGAGGTGGTCAAACCCTCTGCTACTGCAGCCCATCATGACGATGCCCTGGTGTCTGCATCAGTTTTACCGCTTTTACCCACATCTGTTACAGTAATATTTATTTTCTGTGCATTTTCATCTGATAAAATGTTTCACAGGCCTCGGATATATCTGCAATGGTAACTTACTGGTTTCTCTCAGCAGGATTGGCTGGCACAGCTTTGTGCAGTGGCTCAAACTCCTCCTCGTGCTGAATGATGGACTTGGCATTGACCTGCACTCCTGAGATCTTGATGTTAATACCTCTGCGCTTCCCAGGACCTTTGGCTAAAGGAACCGGGTATACATGAGTCAAAACATTAGAACACACATTCTAAGCCCTAATTCCTAAAAATCTGAATCAGACAGGCCGTCAGACAGGCAGACAGGCCGTCAGACAGGCAGGCAGGCAGGCCGTCAGACAGGCCGTCAGACAGGCAGGCAGGCCGTCAGACAGGCCGTCAGACAGGCAGGCAGGCCGTCAGGCAGGCAGGCAGGCCGGCCGTCAGGCAGGCAGGCAGGCCGTCAGACAGGCAGGCAGGCCGTCAGACAGGCAGGCAGGCCGGCCGGCAGACAGGCAGGCAGGCCGTCGGCAGCAGTCAGACACACTCACCTTCACTGGGGTTCTCTCTGAGGTGCTCTTCATGCTCTTGGACAGCCGTCACACAGCTGCTATGGATCAGCTCTCCCAGTCTCTTCAGGTCTGCCTGGGATTTGTCCACCAGCTCTGAGTCCCGGGCAATGCCCTCCAGCCTTTCAAGCGGAGCTCCAAATTTCTTATAAGCCTTGATGAACCTGGTGAAGGAAAGAGTAAAACATGAACTAAGTGTTTAATGAAACACTGAGAAACCATTCAGTCTAAATGGCCAAAGAGACCTACAAACCTGCGGATCTCTGCATCAGTAAAACCCTCCACGTTGTTCTTGCGGGCTCTGGGCCTGCCTCTCCTCTTTGGCTTCTTGTCATCGCCGCTGTCGTCCGTCTCGCTCTCAGAGCCAGAGGAGCGGTGCTTCAGCTTGGAGCCAATGTCACTGTCACTGTCGTTGGCCTGGGCCTGTAATTGATAGACACAATACAACCTTCAGACAACAAGCAAAACCTATTTCCTACTGATTGTAATTGCCCAATGCCTTTTTGAGTTATGAATACCGAAATGTTTAAGGATGTTTGTTTTCTCTACTATAATATGAAATAAAATCAAGAGAAAATCTAATCAATAATTATAATTGAGTCACACTAATGAATAATTTTGAGGTGACTCTTCCATGCATTTCATGAATTTAGATAACCTTCAACAGCATAGGATATTATCTGTGTGATATAAATACCCACTGCTGCATCACAAGGGACAACGCTGCTATAAGCCCTAATGATTCATTAAGGAAGCTTCTCATGCAGTAGATTCACATACACACGTAGTGGAATCACCAGGGATTCACCTACACCGTGAGGCAGTAAACACCTCATTACCACCCCATCAGACCCCCAACCCCCGACAGAGAGCAGGAGAGGATGAAAGTAAACAGTTCAGCAGCACACACACTCCCTGGGGGAGCCCCTTCACACACAGCTACCTGAGCTGCACCATGGAGCAGTCACATCTCTGTCATGCTCCAGAGATCTAACGTGAGATGTGTGTTCTCTCCTGTATACCCTCTTATTGGAGCTCCTGCTTCTAGGCAGCATGTAGATGTCCTCCATCTCCTTCTGCTTCTGCTCCTCCTCTAGCCTTCGCCGTTGGTCCTCCGGGATGATGTCGTCCCAGTCAGGCACCGTCCGCTCCACCATCTCTGGAGCACTCTCCTCCATGTTGGAGAAGTTGGCCACCTGGAGGGAGACACACATGTACTGTCTGAGACTGGGAATACTATTCTATCTTTAGTTAGAATAGTAGCTAAAGGTATTCCGAGAAGTATTGTGAAAAGCAGACAGAGTTAGATCAACTTCCAGGCACCTTGAACTGAGAGAGAAGCGCATCTGTGGCACTTGATCCCTGGTCGCTTTCTCTGGTTTCAGCCAATCGCAAGATCTCATCAATATCCATCTCCTGCAAGGGCGAAGAGAGAAAGGTACAACGTAAATTACAAGAAACACAGACATTCTGCAAATTTGGAAGTTTGAAAATCGATCACTCATACAACTTAACTTTCAACAGAGCACATAATCAATAGAAATGTGTGTCTGTGTACCGTAGGTTCAGTCTCCTCTCCTTCTGCCTCTTTGAACAGATCTTCAGCTCCAAACTTCAGAATGGCAGTCAGCTCATCTTTATTGAATGGGTTGGAGCTGTGAAAAGATGTTGATGTTAAGTTAATTAAGAACCTGAGGGACCTCATGTTTTCAGTCAAACCAAAATATCACTCAAAGACTAGTAGACCGCATGGTGAAGTTTCCTCACTTTGAATTTCCGGAGTTGTTATCCAACACAGTTCGACCAGTGGTGTCCATTCTCTGAATTACAAGATGGTCCAAAACCATCTTCTTCTTGGCTCTCTCAATAATGTCCTCCTCCACAGATCCCTTTGTGACCAAGCGATATATATTCACCTGTTCAGAAATACAAGAAAGGAGACATTTAAATGTCTCACAAAGTTGGAAGACAAACATTTTCCATGATGGCTCTGCCAAAGAAAACGTTTGCCAAACTGATTACTAACTTTCTACTGTTCCTCACAGGTTTTATTCATTAGGATCAAGTCACCAGAATCAGACCAACAATCTTGTGCGTAGCTAAACCTTCCCTCAATACTTAGGACAGTGGGTCTAGTTGTAGATACCTGCTTCTTCTGGCCAATCCTGTGAGCCCTGGCCTGAGCCTGCAGGTCGTTCTGAGGGTTCCAGTCAGAGTCAAAGATGACCACAGTATCTGCAGAGGCAAGGTTGATACCCAAACCTCCAGCTCTTGTGGACAGCAGGAAACAGAAGTCCTGGACAGAGAAGGGGAGATTATTATTCTCAAAACAATTCACATAGTGCACCACTCCAAACCTGCTGAACATCACAGGTGAAGGGACGAAATGCCTGAAGTAGAGAACATGTCAAGTGTGATAACCGTTCTTGTGGCTTTTATGGTGTGGGTTCACACTTTATTTGGATATTCCCATATAGATGATCCACAAATGGTCATATATCAACAAACTACCTATTGCTAAGGTTACAGTAAGGGTTAGGTTTAGAACAAGTGTTAGGATAAGGGTTAAGATTTGAGCTAGGGTTAGTAGATAGTTAGTTGAAATGTTGTTGACAGTTATTGAACATCTACAAACCATCTACTTGGGACGATCCAAATAAAGTGTTACCTGATGTGGTAAAACACACCAGGTAACAGTCACAGCCATTTTGTTTTTACTTGGTTGAGCTACGCTATCACAGGTCAGTAAATGTGTCTTGCTAAGTTGACCTCAAAAGAATGATAACTTCTGAGGAAAATAAATCTTAACACTAGATGAAACAATGTACTGGCTGTCATGTTAATGTATGGTATCACTATGGTTATCTTCACGGTAGATACGTCGCCTGACGCACAAACATCAACATTCGCTGAGTAAGTGAAACGCATACCAACTGAGTTCCGACGCATATTCAGGGCTGACATAGACACTTCAAATATCAACGCCTCGAATGTCCAGACCTGCAATCTGCAATAGCTAAAACATAGTATAGACGACATACCTCAGAGCCTTCAGCATTAAAGTGGTCAAGTGCTTGTTTTCGTATTTCTCCCTTTATGGAGCCATCCAGGCGCTGAGAAGAGAGGGAAGGAGAGAGTTCAGGCCTTGGAACCTTGCCTGAACTCCAACCCCTAAGATCCCACTTGGGAATGCTCAGCTATACATGGCATTATATGATCCATCAGGCAAGCAGCATATTGTCAAAGAGAATTACAGCAGTAAAACTATGTCTAGTTATTTACCTGTGCTAAGACCCAGTGGTCACTCTGGCTCTGGGGACCAGCCAGTCCCCATCAAAAATAACTTGAGGATAAAAATAACTATGCCAGAGCATGTTTGCGGCAACACTGACACATGAGTCGGTTAACATCTGAGTGGACACTGCTCCAATATCTCAACAGCTACTGAAAACACCCTCACTAAGTCACCATAATAAAGATGGATTAACATTTCATGGAGATGTAAGAGAACAAGGACAAGTCATACAGAATAAAAGAACAGCAGGTACACTACTGAAGGTTTGGACCTGCTGCCTTGCCATCCCCTGGGCTGTGTTATACCCTACCTGGAATGGGTAGCGCTTCAGGGCCAAGTACTCAGCCAGGATGTCCAACATGCGCACCATCTGGGAGAAGATGAGGACTCTGTTGCCCCTGTCCCGAAGTCTGGTCAGTAGCTTGTCCAGAAGAACCAGCTTCCCACTGCCCCTCACCAACGCCTGAGATAAGCAAAAGGTCAAAGGTCAAACATAGGGAAATTAACATCTCTTCTCCACCCTCTAACAAACCGATACATTAGTGTGGCTACATGTAATCATGCTCTGCTGCCATTTTAACCAATGAGGGTATTTCTAAATGTTCAAAACAGCAAAAGTAGAGATAATTAGTCCACTGCATTATCACATGGACATAACACATCTTTTACCATAATGCGCTGAGCTGAGCTCTTCTTGCTAGTCCTACCTGCAGGTGCTCCTGTGGAGTGTCACACTCTTCCTCAGGCTGTTTGATGAGGAAACCATGGTTAGTGCACTTCTTCAGCTCCATGACGATGTTGAGGAAGCCAGAGGAGCTGCCTCGGGTGCCTTTCTGCAAGGCTCTGAAGTTCCTGGTCAGAATCCACCTGAAACAAGCACCAAAACACACCACCAGTTAACTTCAGGGACAAGGAGTAAGACCTTAGATACTCCTCAAATCATCTGTCCAGACAGACAGACATGGATAGACAGAAGCGCTACACATGAGGGAACGTACTTGTAGTACTGCTTCTGCACAGCAGACATGTCCACACGGAGGATCTGTTCTACCTTGGCAGGCAGGGATTTCTCCACATCCTTCTTTACACGCCTCAGGAGGAAGGGCTCAAGGACTTTGTGGAGGCTCTGGTAGCCATTGTCAGTCCCTTTACCATGCTCACATTCAAAATCTTCCCAATTTTCAAACCTTAAGAGGGTGAAAGTACAATTGCATTGGGATAAGAACACTGTAAATGAATACAAATGCACAGGTTGTTCTTCTCAAAGTCCACATTTGCCAAAAAAAAAATTATGTATTTTATAGAGAGGAGAAGTACATACTTGTCAGGCATGAGGAAGTGCAGAAGGGACCACAGCTCTTTGAGAGAGTTCTGCAGTGGTGTCCCTGTGATTAGAAGTCTGTGGTTGGACCGAAACTCGATCAGGGTTTTGTACAACAGGGAGTCGTCATTCTTTAGCCTGTGAGCTTCGTCCACACCCAAGAAAGCCCAGTTTATGTTCCCCAACACCCCCTACAGACAGACCACACACATTGAGTGAGTGGAGAGTTGTATTCAATCAAACAATTCATGTTTTCTTTGTCTTTTATTTAAAAAAAATTGTAATCAACTAAATGTGTACTATTTTGGTCAGTACAAATCGAAGCCGATTCAGTATATCGAAATACATCGGTCTGAAAATACTTCCAAGAAATACAGATGCCTTACCTTGTCTTTCAGTAGAATTTCATACGTGGTTATAAGTGCATTGAACTTTATTCTCTTCGTCTGATGGCATACCCACTCATAGTCACGGATCTGTTCAACACAAAAGCAAAGCAGAGGGGCGGCAGGTAGCCTAGTAGTTAGAGCGTTGGGCCAGTAACCGAAAGGTTGCTAGATCGAATACCCAAGCTGACAAGGTAAAAATCTGTTTGAACAAGACAGTTAACCCACAAATAACAATTTGTTCTTAACTGAGTTGCCTAGTTAAATAAAGGTTAAATAAAAAATTAAAGAGGGGGAAATTCATTTTTGGTTGGCAACAAGACTACAATGCTTCTTTCGAGTTTTGTAAAGAGGAGATTTCCGTACCGATTTCCTGCTCATCACGTCTCCCAAGTAGACCACCACGTTCATGTCGGGGGCCCAGGTGTCAAACTCTCTCTGCCAGGAGGTGAGGGTGGATAGGGGTACCACCACCAGGGAGGGCCCATACAGCTGGTGCTGGTGGAACATGTAGGACAGGAACGAGATGGTCTGGATGGTTTTCCCCAGACCCATCTCATCAGCCAGGATCACACTATTGCACCTGAAAAACACAGAACATGGAGTCTTATTAGGGTTACATTGATGCAAAAATTACCTACAAACTATCTAATTCCAGGTAATTAACAGTACACCTCAGTACAGTATCAGTACATCCACTAAATGTGATGAACAAAACCTTAATAATCTCTACTGTTTCTCGAGTGTCCCTCGTGACTTGATGTGTACCTGCACCAGGAGTGAGCCAGCCAGTTCAGTCCATCTAACTGGTAATCTCTCAGCTGCAGGTTCTCATCCCCAATGTACGATGGCTGGTTCTTTAGTGCAACAAATCTGGGCCTCTGTTTCAACACCTGAAATTAGAGTTAAAAAAAAATCACTGCACTGTTCTGAAATTACCATAGCTATATATTGTACATTTTTGTGTTCTAGCTGATATTAGTAAACGTAACAATTGTGATGAGTATTGATGTGCAATCTATCTAGTCGGGACACTTTCCTCACTCACTTTGCAGTCTTTGGAGGGGACTGTTTTACTGGAGTTCCTGTTGGTGAAGCCGTCTATACAGTGCTGGAACTTCTTCCCCAGCAGAGCTCCATCCTCCCAGCTGCACTCTGAATAAGGCAGGCCCATCCACTTACACAGGTACTCTGGCTCATTGGAAGAAGCACCATTCTTGTGGCTGTGAGCTGGTGTACAGTGAAAAGAACATCTTCAGTGAAAATGTTTTTCAAGACGTTTTAATCAAAATGTGCTTAGTATGATAATAATGAAGGTGCACTACATGACCAAACGTATGTGGACACCTGCTCGTCAAACATCTCATTCCAAAATCATGGGCATTAATATGGAGTTGGCCCCACCTTTGTTGCTATAACAGCCTCCACTCTTCTGGGAAGGCTTTCCACTAGATGTTGGAACATTGCTGCGGGGACTTGCTTCCATTCAACCACAAGAGCATTAGTGAGGTCGGGCACTGATGTTGGGCAATTAGGCCTGGCTCGCAGTCATCGTTCCAATTCATCCCAAAGGTGTTCAATGGAGTTGAGGACAGGGCTCTGTGCAGGCAAGTCAGATCTCAACAAACCATTTCTAGACCTCACTTTGTGCACAGACAGGGGCATTGTCATGCTGAAACAGGAAAGGGCCTTCCCCAAACTGATGCCACAAAGTTGGAGTCACAGAATCGTCTAGAATGTCATTGTATGCTGTAGCGTTAAATTGGAACTATGCAGTCGGGCAGGTTTCATTCTCCTGGCACCTGCCAAACCCAGATTCGTCCGTCGGTCTGACAGATGGTGAAGCGTGATTCATCACTCCAGAGAATGCGTTTCCACTGCTCCAGAGTCCAATGGCAACGAGCTTTACACCACTCCAGCCAACGTTTGGCATTGCGCATGGTGATCTTAGGCTTTTGTGCGGCTGCTCGGCCATGGAAACCCATTTCATGAAGCTCCAGACGAACAGTTCTTGTGCTGACGTTGCTTCCAGAGGCAGTTTGGAACTTGGTAGTGAGTGTTGCAACCGAGGACAGATGATTTTTACGCGCTTCAGCACTTCCGTTCTGTGAACTTGAGTGGCCTACCACTTCGCGGCTGAGCCGCTGTTGCTCTAGACGTTTCCACTTCACAATAACAGCACTTACAGTTGACCGGGACAGCTCTGGCAGGGCAGAAATTTGATGATTTAACTTGTTGGAAAGGAGGCCTCCTTTGACGGTGCAACGTTGAAAGTCACTGAGCTCTTCAGTAAGGCCATTCTACTGCCAATGTTTGTCTATGGAGATTGCAAAGCTGTGTGCTCGAATGTATACACCTGTCAGCAATGGGTGTGGCTGAAATAGTAGAATCCACTAATTTTAACAGGTGTCCACATACTTTTGTATATATAGTGTATGATAATGTTGGTGATGACATGAGAGACTTACAGGGGAAATCCGAGAGTCCCTGTGTCTTCCCGGTTTTAGTCGCTGAAAAAATACAAACAAAATAAAAAAAAAAACACATCAAATTACATTCCCCAAATAGCCATAATTGTTGATTACACTAATTCTGTAAATATATTATAAAGTGTGAAGAAAGAAGGTAAGTCTGTTGTAATAATCACCATTTTGTCAAATATATTTTCATCGATGAACCATTGCTGCTAGTCAATGAAGACACATTTCAAAGGAGTTTAGTTTCTTACCAATGACTCTCTCCAGAATATGGAACTGCTTATTTAAATCAGTGGTTAGCTCTTGCTGGCAGTTGTAATATTCTGAATCCTCAGGGGATGCTTTGCTCAACCTATGGAAGATAATCAGTGTCAATAAGTAAAAGAACACAACACTGAAAGGTAAAACTTCAATTGAAGCTACTTTACATGTGTACAAAACAAGCCCTCACCAAGCATTGAGCTCATCGTTCTTCTTCTTGAAGTTGTCTAGTTTCTTGAGTCCCTTGACCTTCTGTTGAGTGAGGGAGTCGATGCTCTCCCAGGTGTTGTGGATGTAGGACCAGCCTTTCCACTTGATCAGGTAATGGGTCTCTCCCTCATCCTTCTCTGGGTCAAAGTCGGCTCCTGGGTCCCCATTTTCCTCCACAGCATACTGGGTAGTGGAAGCCCCACAGGCTAAAATGGATACACACACAAAATTCAGACATTAATAATTTCAATATCTGAATATTATTCACACAGTTTAGATTCCTAACCAGGAGGCAGCCGCTAGTAAACAGAAGCCTTGTCTAGCATGGTAATATGAGCACCTTGGTTACGGTCTCTTTCAACACCAGAGGGTACTATAAAGCAGGATCAATTAGTTATCCAGCTAACTTTGATAAACAACCACAAATAATTGATATTCTGGTTTATTAAAAAAGAGAAACTTAGATATGAGTTTATATTTGTTGAATCAATTAGACCATGCCCATTTCAAGCCCATCAGAATATTTAGGCAAGTTATCTGGCTAACTCCTTGATCCTGCTTTGTAGCAAAACCCTTCTGCTGGCAATGTCTATTTAGATGGGTTAACACAATACAAGTGAGATACCGATAATAAGACACTAAGTGAGGATGCATCACCTCCTTTTTTGCCTGTCCTGGTATCCATGATCTTCTCAATGGTCTCGCTGTCATCTTCCGGCTCCACCTCAGCTCCCTCCATCTCTATCAGGTCGTCAGAGTCCGTCTCAAAGTCATTTTGGTCCTCCTTGTAACTGGCACAAACCAACACAATGCATGTCATGCACGGTAAACAATTTCCTTCAGATTTTATATTGAACAAGTGAAACATTGACATACCTGACTTTAGCAGACACCCTTCGCCGGGTTTGTCTCTTTGGGGTATCTTCGTCATCATCATCATCATCGTCGTCGTCATCATCATCATCATCCTCCTCCACAGATGACTCTTGTTTCCTGGTTTTCCTTCCCTTTGGAGGCTGCGGTTTTTTGACTGTAGATGATTTGTTCTGTGGTCTGTAAAATAGAGTAAAAAACACACGTATACCACTTCTAACCACTCTGCAAGACAGCCTACTTACTAGTTTTCCTCTAACAGCTCTAGCTGACTATAATCACTCCTAGCAATCTGACTCACACCAATGGCCTTGAGACAGCTTTCAACCCTCCAACCTCAGCAATATTAATAATTTATTGTTGATAGGTTTACAGGTGAATTTCTTAATTAATTGCTTTTAGAATACCAATTGATCAATGGGGGAAATCCTAAAGCCAACCCACAAAAGGGAAAAACAACAGGACAGTACAAAAATATTTAATGTACAGTGCATCCGGAAAGTATTCAGATCCCTCAACTTTTTCCACATTTTATTACATTACAGCCTTATTCTAAAATGTATTATAAATAGTTTTCCCCCCCTCAAGCTAAACACAATACCTCACAGTGACAAAGCAAAAACAGGTTTAGAAATTTTTGCAAATGTATTACAAATAAAAAAACTGAAATATCACATTTACATAAGTATTCAGACCCTTTAGTCAGTACTTTGTTGAAGCACATTTGGCAGCGATTACAGTATCGAGTCTTCTTGGGTATGACACTACAAGCTTGGCCCACCTGTATTTTTGGACTTTCTCCCCTTCTTCTCTGCAGATACTCTCAAGCTCTGTCAGGTTGGATGGGGAGCGTTGTGTCAAATCTTTCTTCAGGTCTCTCGAGAGATGTTCGATCGGGTTCAAGTCCGGGCTCTGGCTGGGCCACTCAAGGACATTCAGAGACTTGTCCCGAAGCCACTCCTGAGTTGTCTTAGCTGTGTGCTTAGGGTCGTTGTCCTGTTGGTGGGTGAACCTTCACCCCAGTCTGAGGTTCTGAGCGCTCTGGAGTAGGTTTTCATCAAGGATCTCTGTACTTTGCTCCGTTCAGCTTTGCCTCGATCTTGACTAGTCTTCCAGTCCCTGCCGCTGAAAAATATCCCCACACCATGACACTGCTACCACCATGCTTTGCCGTAGGTATGGTGCCAGGTTTCCTCCAGACGTGATGCTTGGCATTCAGGCCAAAGAGTTCACTCTTGGTTTCATCAGACCAGAGAATATTGTTTTTCATGGTCTGAGAGTCTTTAGGTGCCTTTTGGCAAACTCCAAGCGGGCTGTCATGTGGCTTTTACTGAAGAGTGGCTTCCGTCTGGCCACTCTACGATAAAAGGCCTGATTGGTGGAGTGCTGCAGAGAAGGTTGTCCTTCTGGAATGGTCTCCCATCTCCACAGAGGGACTCTGGAGCTCTGTCAGAGTGACCATCAGGTTCTTGGTAATCTCCCTGACCACGGCCCTTCTCCACCGATTGCACAGTTTGGCCGGGCGGCCAGCTATTGGTGGTTCCAAACCTCTTCCATTTAAGAATGATGGAGGCCACTGTTCTGTCTTGGAGTTCAAGGGACAATTCCTTCGACCTCATGGCTTTGTTTTTGCTCTGATATGCACTGTCAACTGTGGGACCTTATATAGACAGGTGTGTGCCTTTCCAAATCATGTCCAATCAATTGAATTTACCACAGGTACAAACATCTCAAGGATGATCAATGGGAACAGGATGCACCGGAGCTCAATTTCGAGTTTCATAGCAAAAGGTTCGAATACTAATGTACATTTATTTTTAATACATTTCTAAAAACCTGTTTTTGCTTTGTCATTATTGGGTATTGTGTGTAGACTGATTAAATAAAACATTTTTCTCAGCAATTTTAGAATAAGGCAGTAACATAAAATGTGTAAAAAGTCAAGGGGTCTGCATACTTTCCCAAGGCACTGTAGCTGATAATGTTAGCGAGCCTTCATCAGAACATAATTTTGGTTGACTTTAGGATTTTTAACTGTTCTTTTTTTGGTCATCCTTCTGAGTCTAAATACAAATATTCACTGCAATATAACAATATAGAATAGTATAATGCATATCATAGTTGATACAACATATTAAATGCACAGTAATAAATACACAGAAGAACATTTTGAACAATTATCAGATTGGAATTGACAGATTTCATATTTTCTATGTGACTGAAGGCTAAAAAGAAACCCAGTCATACAGCACTTTCAGACCCAAAAAAGCACTACAATAGCCAGTTTCTGATCACACACGATGGACATGAAAGTGGACAGATTAGCTGTCTGAAGGCCAGGCTTCACTACACCCTTACCTTCTAGCAGGAAGTCGTCTGGATCTAACTTTTTTCTCTTCCTGCTCACTGTCTGCACTGCTGGCATCCTCCTCATCATCATCATCATCATCCGATTCATCACTTTTCCAGGTATTTCTTACAACACAGAAATACCACAAGTTCACCCATTTGGGTTTATTAATGCTCTACACCGGGCTTAGGGTGCTCTGGTTAGCAAGATTTGATCAGATAACTAAGCATAAAGTAAAGTTCTGAAGACCACCTCAGTCTTGCTGTCTGAATCTCCTAATGAGCCACTTTAGACAAGTACAAACATCCACATATGCATGAAAATGGCAAGGACAGAATCCAGAAAATGTTTGGAAAAAAATAATGACAAATACCACTGAATTGAAAGATCAAACCAAATATATGTCTTGCACTTAGATCCAGATTGTCATGGGATACTATGGCTATATGTTCATGATATCAAGCAAGAATGTGATCCAAGGTTATGGAAGAGAGTCTAATTGGATGGCAGAAAGTGCATTTTGGAAGCAAAAAAAAAAAACATGGATTGCCAGTAATGCAAACATGTGCTACAGATAACGAACGTCATCTATGGCATTTGTCTGTTTTACTAACCCATTTACAATTGATTTGACAAGTAGACCTAAGTCATGATTCAATTGAGTTATTGTACAAATAGCCTAACTTTGAGCAGAATTTGGCACAACATAGAAAATTCATCCCATGACATGATATATTTAAGTGGATAAGAATAAATCAAAATCGAGAAGAAAATAAAACTGAAAAGTACAAATCTAATAATCTCAATACTCACTCTTTCTTCTTCTGTCGTGGTGCTTTTCTTTTAGGACTTTCACCTTCGGAGTCACTGCTACCCTGCAAGTGTGTTGAAATTGATTACATCTCAATGAGAGATTAGGCTTTGCCATAAGGGGTTGCAGCTAAATCGACCGAGACACCAATAAATCCACATGACATACACTAGATGGTGAAGCTTCTGCATATGAAAACCCCTTTGGGGAAAATTGACATTTTCAGTGGGGTCGGACTTTCAGTACGTGGAAGTTTTTTTTAAGCAATTCCATTCAGCAGTATTTCAGTAGATTTCATGTTGCACTTCTTACCCCAGCTCCAATATTGAGACGAGCAGGTTCTTGTCTACTGCGATTTGATCGCCTGACCCCATAGACATCTGGATGCTCTTCCCACATCTGGAATCAAATACCAAATTGGATCATCGCATCCTTGCCATTTTCAGTTTCCAACCCAATTGAGACAGGACTCCCTTTCTAAATATGCAGTGTCCATGCATAAAAGCTGTTGTGTAACTGATGGCGCGATATATCCCAGAGCCGACTTGGTGAAAAACCTGTTGATGTGCCCTTGTGGGCACTTAACCCTAATTGCTCCTGAATCTGAACGGAATATGAAGACACTCTGGATAAGAATGTCTGCTAAATGACTAAAATGTAAATACAGTACATGTCTTCTTCCGGCCTGGTATAGAAAATCTGATTTACAATTTAGAAACCATCAGGCAAATAATCATCAGGTAAATAATAGTATAACCAAATATGGGGAAAGTGGGATACCAAGTCAGTGGTACAACTATACCCATTCAACTGAAATGGTGCTTACATATTTGCATAGACCACAGACTTGGCATTGGGCTTCAATTTATTTCCAACTCTGCAACGGCCTTTCAGCCCTGCATAATATAACTCAAGCAAACTAGTTTGCAGTACAGGCCTTGCTTTGTTTACCTTCTTCACATCTGACAGATTGTCTTTCTTTTTAACTGGTTGTCTGTCCTTGACCTCTGCCGAGGCCTGCTGGGATTCACTCTCAGACCCGGACTGGCTCCCAGATTCAGAAGAGCTGTTGGATTCTCCTGAGTGATGCAATCTTCTCCTCTCCCTGCCCTGCTCACTCTCCGACTGACTCCCAGACTCCAACCCAGAGTGGTTCGATTCTTCTGAGGCCGAATTGCTATGGCATCAAAAATTTGGAATTTCAGTCTAAAACATTACCACATTTACTTAATATCATCCCTTTATAGTGCTGTACTTTCATTTGGTAAGCTATGCAAAGATTTCCCTTTTCAATAACAAGCCCATTTCCTTAATGGTTTCTCCAATCTCCCACCTAGTGTTGTCAAACACTGATTTGGCTCAACAAATTAAGACACTTTATTATTCAAAATTGTACACAAGGGCCAAAGGAAATTTGACTTCCCCTTTATCCTAACACCTCTGAAAGACACACATTCAGGTTGGAGCAGGGGACTGCCACGCTGGGCACCCATGGAGCCGTTGTTGTGGGGTGTTAATTAAGCGCCTTGCTCAAGGGCACAACAGCAGCCAATGTCATCTAGGATGTGTGTGTAGGAAGTTAACAGAGGCTTATTTCACAAAGTAGAAAAAGTTGGAGAATGTGTAACATGTTGTTTTCTAAGTGAATGGGGTTCCTGTAGTACTGAAAAGACTACACACAAAATGCTAATGCCTTTAGGTGGAAAGGAAACATCATTATATCACCATAGAGTGCTCAGATTAACTTTGTCATAACAAGACCACTCTCCATGCCAATCCAATCCTCTTAAAACAGATCTTTAAAAATAATTCCATAACCCCATGCAGGAGAAATTGCTGAAAACCACACAAGTGCTTCTCAATCTGGGATGTGTTTTATGTCCATACTATTATTGTTACGTTAAAATCTTTTCAAAGTATTTAAAAGTTGCCCACACTAAAAATATCTTTGCATTCATTCAATTCCTAACATAGCCTACAAATTTTCACAAATAACCATTACTGTTTTAAAACATTAGAGGGCGCCAAATAAGTCCTATGGTTGCCAGTGCCACATCAGTACATACATAGGGCCAACAGTGACTCCACCAAACACGAAGCTCCTACTGAGATTCTATCCAAAAACCAATTATAACATGAAGTAATATTCACCTCAAGAGCACATCATAAAATTTTGTCAATGCAAACATTAGACTACATTTAACTAATGTATGTAAACCATGACAGAACCATGCCCTGATACAGTCAAAACACCGCACATTTTTAGCAATCTAACCAAAAAATGGCATATTCATACTGTACTTTACTGTGAAAATGTTACATGCAACTAAAAAAGATTAGAAGAAATTTCAACATTATTCAATTTAAATGGAATGTCTTTATTTAATGAAACCAGAACACATTAATCACTAACATGTATTTATTAAAACTGTAATTCTTACATAATAAGGCCAGCAAATTACAAGAGTGTAAACCTGTATATGCCCCATACGAACATGGAATGTGCAGTACCTTGAACAGACTACAGGGGGTACCCACATCCAGCATTATTCCATTTTCAAAATAGATCATATCCACAGTCAGCCTACCTTAAAATGGTTAAAACATGGAGCAGGCTGCACCAATAGAACAAAAACAATCCCTTCATTTGTAGCCATGCTTTATTACCTATGTTTAGTCACTTATGACAGTATTTATGCATATAACTACAGCTATTCTATTAGTACATAGATGTATATTTTTAACTATAAAAAAAAATCTAACTGATTAAATGTTTATATAACCATTCAGATAAGAAAAATTAAGATACATTTCTTATTGTGATATCAAAAGCTAATGAATTGTGATAAAGTTATTGTAATTTATTGACCAGTCAGTCACCCAGCGACAAATGCTCAAACCCCCACGAGCAAGTGACTCCCTTCATTGAGTCTGAGGTTAGACATAGGCGGGACAAAAAACTGAAGTAAATGATTACAGGCTGGTGGGTTGCTAGGTGAGGAATGAGCCAATCCCAGCTCAAAATAAAAGCCTCTCTGACCTTTGAAACACTTCCTGTTCCCCTTTCCTGTAGTTCTGAGCACACTTTTATTACAGAAAGTACAAAACAAGAGCCATTTTGTGAATTAAAAGTGGACTCCACTTCATGCCCTGTATTTCAAAATAATATTTATTGAAGTGATCTGCTCTCCCAGTGTCTTTTGCTTACGTGTGCTTGAAAAGTAGTCCTCTATCAAGACGAGAGCAGTCAAAAGTGTGGTAGAGGATTAGTATTTTGAGGGACAGACTTTGGATAAAATGTGCATGGTTACTAAAATGGCTGCCAACAGGATAGCAAATGCACTACACAGCCTTTAATTGTGTGACAATGTCTTCATGTCATGTATGTGCATCATTATCAATTGAATTAAAGGCTATGGGCAGTTAAGCTGAAACATTTGCATGGTTTGACAATCTAAAACCAATGCAATACTTCTCTCTTGAAGAGAAACCCAAACAGGCCTGTAGTTGTAGTAGTCATGTAGGCCTATGGTAAGAAATGTAAGCCATGTAATAGATGACAACATGTTGGCCCCATCAGGCTTTAATTACGATATCTAGTCACCAATTATACATAGGCCAAAAATAAGACAGTTACTTCCATGACTGAATTCTAAAACTATCAGAGATGTAAGCAATGTGCACTTACCATCCCCCATAGAATGAAATGATTTCACTATGATGGATAAGCAGATATTATGTTCCACTCAAGATTACCATGATTTTGCAAGCAAGAATGGTTATTTGACATAAGTATGCCTCAAAATAACCTGAACACATGTATAACTTTTTTATTGATTATAATAAATTACATTGTTTTGTGTTCCAACACAAACAGATAATACATTTCAATCATTTGAATCCCAACTTCTGTATTATTTTACAAATAAAAGTATAATCTAATCACTCAAGTTGTTGAGACCATGAAAACATCTGCAATACATGACATTTACCATCTTGGCACTTAGCTATTAGCCTATTCCATGGTATCAGAATATAAGCCCCTCTTGTCACAAATACAGGCACAGCTGAATAACGGGCTACTGTGCATTGAGGACATCACTTAATTGAATCAGCTGTCCTATCAAATCTGAAAATGTAGCCTAATAGAAAAGCCTAATCTATAACTTATGAGTGAACACCAAATCTGTGCAAAATGTAGTATGTCAATGGTTAGTCTGATTTGTGTACCAGTGAAGATCACTTCAGAAAGAGCTACATCAATGCCAATAACCCCTCTGAAATTGTTCTCTGAATGCATACTTTTTCAGTATATACACCTTACCTAATAACTATTTCAAATGGCTATCCATAAAACATGTAAAAGTGAAATACATTTACAAGAGGACCGACTATCAGTGAAGCCGGTTTCAAAAATAGGCCTACAATAATAGAGGCTCCATTTCTTATGGACAGAAGCCTGTAACAAATGAAGTTAACTGAAGACAAAATATCCAGGAGGTAAATAGATCTACAACAGCCTAAATAGAAACTAAAATCTAGTGAACATTCAGTCATGATTGACTGTATGGCCTACTATACATTTAACAGTTCTCATTCAAATAATGCACACTTTATAATTCAGGCTACCCACATTTAAGCTTACTAAAACCAATATTGTCAACTGTTTCAAATGATGACAAATGCGTCTTTAAACTTAACTACATTGCTGCCAATGCAGAAAAAAAAGTGGTATAGCGCCTACTGGATATTTATTTGAATACTTCCCTTCAGCCACACATGCTGTTAACATGAGTAAATTAGAATTCTAAAACGTTTAAAAAAAGAATACGCGTTGCATGTTCAAATGGTGCAATGCAGTATCGACTAATATGACAAGGTCATATCACATTGTAACGATGGAACAACAAACATTGAAATCATGCATTTGTTCTTGGGGAAAAGCCCAATTAAACTTATTCTAGGTTGTATACATGTGGGTAAAGATGCAATAACATGGGCCTGAAAGTTCAGTCTTTAGTGTAACAAAATGCTAGCAAAATTAGGGTGTGGCTATTAAACAAGACCAAGGTCATTGGTTTGAAACTGGTACAAATCGTTAAAACTATGTAACAAATGTGTCCACAGGCGATCAACCATGCTTGTCAAGGTAAACAATGAAAACAGATGTCAAAAAAGTTAAAATAGATGATCGTACCTTGATGCATTGCTTTGAGTCGAACCTTCATCTTCTTGCTTTTTATTCTTATTCTTCATCATCGTTTTAACTTGAAAACGTTGGATTTGATGATCTTATGTGCTGGTATTTGCTGTCAAAAGTTAGAAGAGTGATGAACTATCATAAAAGTCCCATAAGATAGTTTTTCTCAGAGGACAGTAAAATCCTTGACGTTACGAAATAAGACAACGTTGTGGTAGGCGTTTAAATTGGATATATATTAATATATAAATTATCGATGAATAAATGACAACTGATGACATCCTGTAATTAAAAAGCCAAGTGTTGAGAATTACAATTAGATCCACCGACCGAGCCACATGCACTAATTCTAACTGCGTCATCAGACAAAGGACGACCAAAATGTGTTAAATAAATAAAAATTCAATCGATTGTAGGCATTATAAAAATGTAAACATACCTATTCCATGTACAGTAAGGTATAATGAAGTATTAGATTCACATCCGCAAAGTAGGCTATAGACTATATAATACTCATGACCAAAAAAAAGGTATTTAAAAAAAAAAAGGTTGAATGAAAGTAAACATTAGGGGGGAAAAAAACATTAATAGGATATTGAAGCGTCAACACAAGTGATCGTGATACGAAAGGCTAGAGCTCTTCACAGAGCAGACGAAAAATGGAGGCGCGCCATGGCTGCCAGACCTAGGCAGAGAAGACAACGACTCGCGCATACACTCAGTAAAACCGATATACACGACGAAAAACGAATTAAATAAAAGCAGTAAACCTAATCTACTGTTCACTATAGTACTAGTTTTTATTTTAAATAAAAAAATATTCATAGAGCGGCATATTCCAGCTTGATTTCATGAAAAAGAAAAGGGCTGACGAAAGCCCAATGAATTGTTCCCCTTCCCAAGGCTCATCCGCCATCTAGAGCTCCTTCCTAGCTCTGAAAGCTTTGCCTTTGATTGACGTTATTTCCATTTACCCCACACTCAGGTGATGTCCCAAAGTCCCACCCCCTTTATTTTGAATAAAAACGGCAAACCTATATTACATTTTTATTTCATAAAAAGTTGCTTCACTTCAAGAGGATAGCCTTTGCCAAAGTCATATCCATATTTTATCAATAAGAGTTATATTTGTACAAAAAAAATGAAACACTAAGACCCATCACTTCCTGCTCAGACAGGAAGTATGACTTCAGGAGCCATTTTAGAGGCAGAGCCTTGGCCACCATTTCGGTTCTTGCCAAAGGCTCTGTTTTAAATGTGTATTATGTAGAGCTATGTAGAAATGCAGAGTATAACTGTATGGATTAGCCAGCCCCAACACCATGTAATGCGTTGATCACTAGAAGCCATACCCTTTCATTTGACTTCAGTATTTTTCAAAAAAAATAAAATATATGTTTGCCAATTACGAGTTGGATTGTGAACACAGAACAGTCCTACAAAAAGTGTAGGAAGTAATAAACTGGTCAATTAAATTAACCAGGGATATAAATAGTAAAAGAAAGTTGCTACATTGTTAAGTATTGCTCGTAATGGAGACAAGTAGCGTAAACGCTTGAGCAAAAAAACCTTAGCGTAATAGGTGTAAAAGTTCACCAAATAAAAAGTTGTGTAAACTATGACTTGCGTTTACCCTCCAATTCCTCCGATCTTATTTAAAGTTAGTAGGCCTAATTTAGCTAGCACTATTAAATGTCAATTTAGATTGTACAAGGCAAATGTATCATACCTTCCAGTAAACAGGAGTAATCGGAAGCCCCAGAAAATACCAGAAACTTGATTACATTTGAGTAAAATTGATTCAGTTGGAGAGAATTTTCACATTTAGCGAAAATACAATAGTCTTGTAACATTCTTGAGTAGCATATTGATCAATGAAAGAAAGTCAGAATAGTGAAAATTGCAATGTTTTATTTAACATAAATAACATCCTATTAGGAAATCACAGAAGTACAAAAGTAGTGTAACTGAATTCAGTAAAGGAAACTATTACAATATTCAAACAATTGAATCCAAAGAATTGCCAGCACATCCAAAACACAAGAGTCCATGTCAAAGTTTTCAAAGTAATTCCAATTGATGCATCTTATCCAGTAAAATAAAATCTTGAAAAGTCCATACAGTCAGCTTTTCAAAAATCCAATTAGCTCCCAAATCAACGCCGCCATCTTGATGACAAAGCAGTTGTCTCCACTTCAATGTCCAGTAGAATGGGGTCTTTAATGGAATTAAGAAAAAGAAAATGAGTCGAAAACTCCAATTACATTTAATTAGGACTTCACTTTTGTCCTAACCCATCAGTTGGAATTTGCCTGCGAAAATAGCTTCAACACCACAAAAGATTCCAATTCCAATGCTCAATAGCTAGCTGAAAGTCGAGTTGGTAATGAAACCCAAAGTTAAAATGTCTGTATCATAGCAGTATGCAGTGACAAATATCGCAATTCAAATAAATCCCCCAAAATCCAGAATGTTTACCTAAGAGCATTAAGGGCTGAATCCTTACTACCCATACAAATTTGTAATATGCAGACAGATTGGACAAAGCGTGAATATAATTGGAAGATTCAGCCCTATTCGCCCCAAATGACCTTGTGCCCATGATTTTCAAATATGAATGTTTGATAATTAAGTGAATATTTTTGGGGGATGGAATACTAAAAGTAATGCAAGTCAGCTGTTCAAATTTCCACAAAAGCAATCATTTAAAACCTTTACAAATCTATGATTCTCACGAGTGTTTTAACAATAAATCTAAAGTCAAATATTATTATGCTTCGTTCACATGTTCCCCGGAAGTAGGAAACCCAAAACTACCTGAACGGGGAAACATTGGGAGTACAACGACTATTTCATACTTGGGCGCTCGTTATGATTGGTTTTGGATGTCGGAAACCCGTAATTACGTAAATTCTGGGAGCTTTCCAGAGGTATCCCAGTCCCAAATTTCCGATGATTCCGAGAGCACACGAACGCAGCATTATGCAATTTAATAGCAAGCATTCAACAAATTTTACAGCTGAATAATTTGAAAACAACAAAGACAAAACAGGAAATGCTGGTGAAAGCTAAGCAAATGGAATGTTACAAAATGTCTGTTAATCAAAACATATTACAGATCAGTATAACGTATCATTTTAGCATGGATAATGTAAAGTAGTTATTTATATCTGACAAATGAAAATCGTTCATACAACCCATGGCTTGTGATCTACTTTTGGGATTACACTATGTTCATTAGAATAGATATACAATAAGGTGGTGACATTAATTTGATAGGATTTATTATTATTTTACTGTCAAGCTAGGCGAAACTACTTAAACTGCCCACTAGGGGGTTCACAGGAATCAAAGTGAGCACACGCTGGCATGAGTTAATCTCATAATCCACTTTTGGCCAATTGACATTGATAAACTATTAGAGTTGTATCTAAACTACTGCTGCTTTATTTGTTAACAAAACTCCAACAATAGTAATCATGCATGGAGTTAAACTGCATAAAATATGCTAAATGTGCTTCCTCTGCATGCACCCTGCCTCAAACTTCCACACATGACCAGCAGAGATTCACCAAGGAAGAGAGGAAATCACAAAAAATGAGAATAATAATTTTAATAAGAACCAGAATAATAAAAAGTTCTCAAAATCTATTACGCATTCACATGAGCCAAGAAACAATAGAGGCAGTTTCCGACCCAAGATGTCAGTTCAACAAGTGAAAACAAAGTGAGGATTTTGAGGATCCTGCCAAGAAAACAACTGAATTATTACGAGAAACCATCTCGTATTCAAAGTACAAGGAAATATCCATTGGGCCTTTAGTTTGAAGTTATAATTTAGGGGACATGCAAAAAAATCCATTAGTAGAGGTGGGTTGGGTCTAATTAATACAGCATTATTTCGCATTTCACCTTTTTACTGAAGAAAAAAAGACAGCATGGCCTAAGTGTGATCGTTTGACTTTTAGAAAAGTGAAATTCCTCCCGAATAAGTCAGAAAATACTGAATCATAATAGTAGTAGGTAGGTTACTTTATTATCCCAAATAGGAAATAGGTAGAATAGCATAATGCAGTAGTTTATGTTTTATGTCAGAATACACTGACCAAGTGAAAAAAGGAGCTTCAATCTATTACGTTTAAAATTAAAGGTGATAATGAAAGAAAAGAAAAAACACTGGAGGATAAATTTGGGCAGTTGTGAATAATTATAGTACATGTTGACCTGGCATAGGCCACAGGCAAGAGAATAATCAAGGAATATTTGAAAGTTGGAAGAAAGCTTCTTTAAGCATCAGGAGTTATCAACAATGAATAGCAACTTCCTGCTTCTAGGGGAAGTATGAGCATATTTGAAGTACAGCTTTAAAGGGCGAGTCCTTTACGTATCATACGCTAGCGTACCTGAAGACTTTGTCATTGCGCTTACGCTAGTTAGCATTGGCTGGCGAAACTAGCTCCAACTTCCGTCATACTTCACACAGAGGCATAAAAATGGTATCCACAAGTTCATTGGACGCTGGGTAAGTAGAAAAACAGAATCTCGCAGTATCCCTTTAAATCATTGTGATAAAATAGGATGCCCTTCTAACAGGGCTTCATATACCAAATTAAGAGATTAGTAACTTTAAACTGATTTAGCTTAATTTGAAGTGTCTGTTCAGTGGCATGCAACAATGAGTGATACAAATATAGCTTTCACCATGCAAACTTTTTTTTTAAAGTTTTTTTTAATAGGGTAAACTTTCACTGTAATATACATATTTTAATAACACTGCAAGAAGAGGTAGAATGTGATGGTGGTAGATCTCTGTTGATCTCAATTGGTTAAAATCATTTTTCCAAATTATACCACATCACTGGGAACCCTACTCCCATTACCAATAAATAGGCCTAGCTCTGGATTGTTATGGATGTTAAAGATCAAGTGCTATGTTTAAGGCCCTTTGTTTTGGGCAAACATGACATGCCTGGATTTTAACTTTTATTTAAAAGTTATGTTACTTCAATGTTATTAAACAGAACTTAATGTTTTTCTAAGAAATTGATTTAGTACAGAGTATTGACATTACATTTACAGCAGACATTTGAAGAAACATTCCATTTGTTACAGCACACAACACAGACTAGACTTACATAGCTGTCTTCTTACTTCATGGGGAGGGAATGGAACAGGCAGCCAGTCCATGTCTTTATTCTGTAAGGGATACGATGAGAAATTAGGTGACCATCAAATACACCAGACCACAAGTTGTTTCATGAATACTCACTCATACTGGCCAATTATTTGAAAATGTGGTCTCTCTGAATGGAGTTCCTCATCTAGGCTTTTACTTGAATACCGTTTTTGCAAACCAAAATACAAGTTCCCCAAAATGTGATCTCTCAAGTGATCAGGTTTCCTAGTGCTATGCGTTATGCTCAGTTCAAGTAGTGCAGAAGTATACAAAAAATATGGGTTCCTGACTTTAAAAAAAATCTATGACCCCAAAGACGCCATTACAAAATTCTGCAACCCTAGTCTACGAGTTGTGACATTATATTACAGACCTTTCACCTTTTCAACCAAACAAATCATTTACAGATTTTCAAACATGTGTGTATTATCAATTATTATGATAACCATGCTTCATATTAACAGAATACAACATGGCATCTTCTTGATTGGTAATATTGCCAATTTGACCAATTTAGCAAGCTAGCTAGCTAACTTAAGTTAGCTTATTAGTATTACTTACTACATTAACTCATCTCATTCAACCAGAAACATTCTAACTGATAAAGAACCTGAACAGACTTAAGCCATATAGCAACTTAACTGGTAAATACTAGCTTCCAAGGAGCACTTGAACACAAGGATAATACTACTTTTACGATAACGATCATACATTTTAGGCCTAGGCAAGATTGAGTTAAGCCAAATTAATAGGCATATTATTAAAAGCCCTTTAATTTCCGATGTTCTTTACTTGTCCGAGATCATTTCTTTACTTACCCATTGGCTAGCTAGCCATTTTTTTCGTACTGATGTATGGATGTCAGTTAGTTCTCCCAAAGAGGATAAATAGCTTTTTTTTTTTACAAGCACTTAACAGAGACCTTAGCAGAGAATCAAATTTCAAAAATAAGTCAAACCACAAAATGTGAATAATCTGCGAAGATTTGAAGCAGCGTCATGGTAGCAATAAGAGCTAACTTTAATAGTGAATAATATTGCCCTCTTGTGGTCTTAACAAGCATAACACTGCCCACAAGTGTGTTCAGCGATTTTTTTAAAGTATTTATTCATTTTAAGAAATGTTCCTATTTCCTCTTGTTTTCAAGTATTGAATGGGCACAGACTAAATAAATGCCAAGTGAGTACACAATGCAAATGTTACAATGTAGTGTTAGGATACACTATAACACACACCTATATAATATTTTACATGGAATAGATGTTATTCAAAATGTGTTGTTTTCAGGTTATATCTTCTTCTCAGTCTTTAATTAAAAGCGAACACTTTATACTTACAAGTCTTGATCATTCCGATCCCCCTAGTCATCGATTTGGTGGGCCATCCGGGTGACAAACCTTCAAAAGTACAAATACAAAAGTGAAAACAGGCCAACAGCACAACCTATTGGTTAGTCTAATATAGCAGTCAGGAGAAACGTACTTGCTAAATTAAAGATACGCACTGTTAATAATTAATAATCATAAAATGCAATTACAAGCTCAGTTTATTACACAAACCTACCATTTTTCGAGTATCAAGACTTCGGTATTCTTCTTTCCCCCATTTTTCAAACTTCAATGGTTCCTGAAAAAATAAATATACATATTAGATTACGATGATTATGTCACAAAATCTGGCAGAATGCCATACATTGTCTGATACAAGAGATTCTATACATCTGTACAGAATTTTATATTCTAAATGTTACTACAAATACTACAGAGGCATATACTCGATCAAATAATATCTACCCATAATTAACTTGTGATCTAAATTCATTTGCAGAAGCAACTTATAACCATTTACACTTCTCGAATACATGCATGTCCAAAAATACTATACTTTCAACTTGAAATATACGTTGTAGCCATTTATCCAACGATTTTTGTATCAAAATTAGTAAGAATTGTTCATGGAACACAAAGATTAAACCGGCAACCAATTTATGACCACAATATAGCAGCTGATCAATGATACCTTATTTAAATATATAGTGTACCTAAATATGGAAATCTTGAAACTTGGCTGAATCAATATCTCAGCATCAGGGACCTTTATAATTAGCTTTTATAAAGATGATAACACAGCATCAACTTGATTACATTGAATATCCATGAAACAAATCTCATCCTCACTGTATGGACATATTTCAATAACCTGGTCAAGATAGCATTAAGTAGCTTTTGTGTCTTGGAAAAGGGTGTATTTCTTAATAATTCCTCTATGAAATGTGATCAAGTGAATCGTTCTGTATTTGTGAAGTGTGAAAAACCTACTCCCATAACTACTAAAATAATAACCCCAAACATAGTTATGGTATTATTTCAGAGACTTTTATTTCCATTCTGTAACACAAAGAGTTAAAAGCCAACACCCTATTTACAATTTTTTGAAAAATAGCTTATATATGCTCCTCAAGACGTTGCAGTTTCATTTGAACATAAAACTTGTGTTGTGTATTGAAAGAGCAACATTATCGAACATATTGTTTAACTTCAAATTTAATTTAATAATTTTAACTACTGTTAAAATTAGCTGAAATATTAAGTTAGCCATAACTATACCTGTCTGGAATGTTTTCCAGCATGTAAGACCTAAACCTGGCAATAAAGCCTTTTCAAACAGATATATATTTTTTTGTATGGAAAAACATCGAAATGCACTATATAATAGAACATCCCTTGAAATCACAATATAAAGCTTCATACTTTCATCTTACTCTCAACCCACTTAAATCAACATTTATTGTTAAGGTGTAACGTTACTCAATTTAGTTAATTATCTGTCAATTTCAGACAAGGGCATTTGCCCTTTCAAGGACAAAGCACATTTTAAATGCGTAGGTTCTAGAACTCGAAAGTGTACCCAATAATAATGTTACTTTGTATTTGACTTAAATAAACGCAAAACATTTTTTCTTTCTCCTATTCATCCCACGATTTAGAATTTCAACCACACTAACATTAGGTCCGAATTTTTGTTGTTGTATAATTCTTAACCGGGAACACACCATGGCCATTTTTACAACAGACCGTAGAACCTTCACTCTTTCCACCATATTGCCACATCTTCTAAACGCGCCTTTATAGGGGAAAACTGTTTTTGTTTTTTAGTTTCTTACCCACATGTGAGACGGGCGCTATCCCCCGTCTTCTACCAGCGCGACCGCCGCATTTCTTGCAGATTTTCGTCATTTTATCGGGATCTTCACCCTGACAGTTGTGCGTCTCTGCCATTCTGTGCTGGATGCTGGTCTCTTCCGTCTGTCCTTCTCACTGGGTCTGCATGAACTGTTATCCTATTCAATAGCTCTGCCCCCTCTTTTTCAACGTAAGCGCACACAACTTCCTCTGAAACACACCAGCATCCTGGCTAGCAAGCAAAGCCTCTGCTCTAATAGTTTAGATAATTACTATAAAGCGATTTATTGAGGAAAATATGCAACATTGTGGCTCTACATTTATTTTATACACTTGTCTGAAATGTATCAAATGTTAAAACTAGGAGATACATTGTGGCAACATTTCCCTTCTATTGTCCAAAGATCTATGCTCAAAGGTTTACTGTCTGTTTTGCATTTAATGTTTGTTCTTCTTAAGAAATGTTTTGTGTTTATGAGGAAAGATGTATAAACCAACTTCATTGGTGAAATAGTTTAGTTTTGAACATTAAACAATGCTGAAGTTGTGTTTTACTACCTCCTGTTCTGAATTTCATTACATTTCAGTACGTGTTGCATAGCTAAAGGCTATTCAATTAAATAATTATAACACAGTAGATATGTCCTAATCTACCAGTGTCAAACTAATATAGACTACCACATTTGTAATTGTTTGCCTATAATATGTTGATGTAATTGCTTGTATTGATAGTAATTTGTATTAATATTACAAATAATATGCAATGACCATGTAAGAACCAATTGTATACAGATATAATTGAAGAATGTCATGCATAGACCATAATGGCGTTGCTTTGTGGGAAGCAGCAAAAACACATACGCCATTTTGAATGTACTGTTCAGTCCTCAGTACTCCACCCCATCACCGACCAATAAGATGTGAGCGGAACAGCTTTGGCTGTTTTGCAGTGGAAGATTTCCTGGAAAAAGATCCACAGCCTAGCAACAAGAATTGTAAACCCCCATTCAAATGAAAAACGGCACCCTTCGTTCCCTCATTGGACAGAGCACAGAAACTTATTTGCGCAGGAAAAACAAAATGGTGCCAGTTGAGCTAGAAGTTACCCTTCACTATAGATCTGGGATCAGATTACCCTACCCAAACTGGGGGGAAATATCTTATCCTGTATCAGTAGTTAGGGGCAAGTTCTACCTCCTGCTGAAATGCAGAAAGACACATTGTGATGTGATGGGCGAAAAGAGGATATATTAATGCAACATTGATCAAACTTGTTATTGTTGAACATTACAAAATATAGCTTTTCTTTTTTTAACAGCCCATAAAATCATAAAGGTTGTAGTTGGTTACACGTGCTTGCTTACACATGCTCTAGAACTAAAGTATTGCCAGTTGATATGCCATTTATGAAGTTGGTCATTTTAACTGCAACATTTGTATTGTATTAGACAAAGAGTAGACCACCGTTTCCTGTCAGTAGAATTTTGCTGTAGCCCTTATTCACTGGTTTGAATAACAGGTATCCAAGCAACAGTAACCAGATCTACTAATTTTCTGCGTTGGCGTCCGACTTACAATTCCTGCCGAACAGACAACAGATCTGATAAAAACAAATATAGAGTTGTTTTATTTTGATTAAACCAGTAGTGTGTCAGACAAAGAGTAATTGTTGTTGTAAAATGAATAAATTAAAAAGCAGCATTTGACAGCCCATACTCAATAGTTAGGCTCCACTCCTTAGTCCAAGGACCTTACATGTCTGTTTAAAGGGTGATTTGGCTCTGGAAGACAAAGCTGCCAAATACTCCAGCTAAACGTGAATCGATTCTCAATTGCAGTAAGGTTCTAGAAACATAAATCCCTCTACTTTCATATAACATAAAACTAATTTCACAAATGCAAAATACACACACTGTACAACAGAGGAGGCTGGGTGGAGGAGCTACAAGAGGACAGGCTCATTGCAATGGCTGGAATGGAATAAATTGAACGATATTAAATATATGGAAACCACATGTTTGACTCCATCCATTACAATGAGCCCGTCCTCCTATAGCTCATCGACAAGCCTCCACTACCGTACACTGTTTTAACCAGTTTTAACTGTTTCAGCAGACAGTATTTTTCAGTGACAACACCGTTGTGGCGTCTGTCTACCGTTTACACACAGGTGTTCGGAGATGCAGATAGCAAATTAGCACAGGTAGTCCACTCAGTCTTCCATCTGTTTTCCGTAAAAAAGCGCTGTAACATGGAAATATGGCAGTGTGGGAACCCTAACCCTGCTTACGAACAGTCGGGAAGCAAAGGGCTACGCTGATCCCAGTGACATGGTGAATAAATGCCGCCATCTAGTGTCTATTGGAGCGCAATTGGTTGTAGATGCCCTCATTTTATTATGTGGTCAAAAACCATAATATTTTTGCATCAGCTTGTTTACAACAATGGAGGCTCCTCAGAGGAGCAAGGGGAGGACCATCCTCCTCAGTGAATTTCATAAAAAATAAAAATTGTAAAACAGAAAAAGTTATCCATTTAAGATAAAACTATACAAAATATATTTGTCACCAAATAATTGATTAAAACACTGTTTTGCAATGAAGGTCTAAAGTAGCCTCAACAGCACTCTGTAGGGTAGCATGTCCGTCCTCTTGGTACATTGACTTCAATACAAAACCTAGGAGCCTCCACTACTAGGATTATTCACCTCAAGTTGGACGAGGATTTCTTCTTCAATGAGTCGGACGCGAGGGATATACTACGGACACCCGACCAGGCCCATATCCTCGTGATTCGCTGGAAAAGGAAAGATAGGTTTCGCTGAAAGAGATCAGGATGCCTTGTGAGGATCAGGCAACGAGTGGCTAATCTGCCCTTGCCTTCCGTTCTGCTAGCTAACGTTCAATCGCTGGAAAATAAATGGGATGAACTGAAAGCACGTATATCCAACCAACTGTAATAAAAACTGTAATATCTTGTTTCACCAAGTCGTGGCTGAACAACGACATTAAGAAAATACAGTTGGCAGGTTATACACGATCGGCAGGACAGAACAGCAGCCTCTGGTAAGACACGGGGCGGGGGCCTATGCATATTTGTTAACAATCGCTTGTGCACAATATCTAAGGAAGTCTCAAGGTTTTGCTCGCCTGAGGTAGAGTATCTCATGATAAGCTGTAGACCACGCTATCTACCTAGGGAGTTTTCATCTGTATTTTCCGTAGCTGTCTACATACCACCAGAGACCGAAGCTGGCACTAAAACCACACTCAATGAGCTGTATTCCGCCATAAGCAAACAGGAAAACACTCATCCAGAGGCGGCGCTCCTAGTTGGACTTAAATGCAGGGAAACTTAAATCAGTTTTACCTAATTTCTATCAGCATGTTAAATGTGCAACCAGAGGGAAAAAAATTCTAGACCACCTTTCCTCCTCACACAGAGACATGTACAAAGCTCTCGCTCGCCCTCCATTTGGCAAATCTGACCATAAATCTATCCAGCTGATTCCTGCTTACAAGCAAAAATTAAAGCAGGAAGTACCAGTGACTCGGTCTATAAAAAAAGTGGTCAGATGAAGCAGATGCTAAACTACAGGACTGTTTTGCTAGCACAGACTGGAATATGTTCCGGGATTCTTCCGATGGCATTGAGGAGTACACCACATCAGTCACTGGCTTTATCAATAAGTGGATCAAGGACGTCGTCTCCACAGTGACTGAAGGGCAGTGGACTTTACACCATATTTTTTTTTGCACTAGGGGTTGTAACCCCTACCCTAACCAGAAACTGCATTTAACCATGGCAAGGTGACGGGGAATATGGCAGAATACAAACAGAGCAGTCGTTCCCTCAGCAAGGCAATCAAACAGGCAAAACGTCAATATCGAGACAAAGTGGAATCGCAATTCAACAGCTCAGACACGAGACGTATGTGGCAGGGTTTACAGACAATCACGGACTACAAAAGGCAAACCAGCCACGTCAGGGACACCGACATCTTGCTGCCAGACAAGCTAAATACGTTCTTTGCCCACTTTTAGGATAACACCGTGCCACCAACACGGCCAGCTACCAAGGACTGTGGGCTCTCCTTCTCTGTGACCGACTTGAGTAAGACTTTTAAACGTGTTAACCCTCGCAAGGCTGCCGGCCCAGACAGCATCCCTAGCCACGTCTTCAGAGCACGCGCAGACCAGCTAGCTGGTGTGTTTACGGACATTCAATCTCTCCCTATCCCAGTCTGCTGTCCCCACATGTTTCAAGATGGCCACCATTGTTCCTGTACCCAAGAATGCAAAGGTAACTGAACTAAATGACTACTTCTGTCATCATGAAGTGCTTTGAGAGACTAGTCAAGGATCATGTCACCTCCACCTTACCGGTCACCCTAGACCCACTTCAATTTGCTGACCGCCCACAGACGATGCAATCGCCATCACACTGCCCTATCCCATCTGGACACGAGGAATACTTATGTAAGAATGCTGTTCATCGACTACAGCTCAGCATTCAACACCATAGTACCCTCCAAGCTCATCATTAAGCTTTAGGCCCTGTGTCTCAACCCCGCCCTGTGCAATTGGGTCCTGGACGTCCTGACTGGCCACCCCCAGATGGTGAAGGTAGGAAACAACATCTCCACTTCGCTGATCCTCAACCCTGGGGCCCCACAAGGGTGCGTGCTCAGCCCCCTCCTGTACTCACTGTTCACCCATGACTGCGTGGCAATGCACGCCTCCAACTCAAGCATCAAGTTTGCAAACGACAACAGTAGTGGGCTTGATCACCAACAATGACGAAACAGCCTACAGGGAGGTGAGGGCTCTCAGAGTGTGGTGTCAGGAAAATAACCTCTCACTCAACGTCAAATACAAAGGAGATGATCGTGGACTTCAGGAAACAGCAGAGGGAGCAACCCCTATCCACATCGATGGACAGTAGTGGAGAAGGTGGAAAGTTTTAAGTTGCTCGGCGTACATATCACTGACAAAGTGAAATGGTCCACCCACACAGGCAGTGTGGTGAAGAAGGCGAAACACGCCTCTTCAACCTCAGGAGGCTGAAGAAATTTGGCTTGTCACCGAAAACCCTCACAACCTTTTACAGATGCACAATTGAGAGCATCCTGTCGGGCTGTATCACTTCCCGGTATGTCAAATGCACCGCCCACAACCGCAGGACTCTCCAGAGGGTGGTGTGGTCTGTACATTGCATCATCAGGGGCAAACTACCTGCCCTCCAACACACCTACAGCACCCATTGCCACAGGAACGCCAAAAAGATCAAGGACAACAACCACCCGAGCCACTGCCCGTTGACCCTGCTACCATCCAGAAGGCTTGGTCAGTACAGGTGCATCAAAGCTGGGACCGAGAGACTGAAAAACAGCTTCTTTCGCAAGGCCATCAGACTGTTAAACAGCCATCACTAGCACAGAGGCTGCTGCTTACATGCAGACTTGAAATCATTTTAATAAATGGAACACTAGTCACTTTAATAATGCCGCTTTAAACAATGTTTACACATCTTGCATTACTCATCTCATATGTATTATTGTATTCTATACTATCTATTGCATCTTAGCCTATGCCGCTCTGACATTGCTCATCCATATATTTATACAAATTCTTATTCCATTCCTTTACTTAGATGTGTGTGTATTAGGTTTTTGTTGTGGAATTGTTAGATATTACTTGTTAGATATTGCTGCACTGTCAGAACTAGAAGCACAAGCATTTCGCTACACTCGTAATAACATCTGTTATCCATGTGCATGTGACCAATACAATTTGATTTTAAGAGTGTACTCCGGCAGAAGGGGAAGAAACAACATTGAGCTCAGGTGTACAACTTAGTCAATGAGATGATCTTGGTAATTATACAGACCTCCTGTACTCCCTGTTCACCCACGACTGCATGGCCAGGCACGACTCCAACACCATCATTAAGTTTGCAGACGACAACAGTGGTAGGCCTGATCACCGACAACGACAAGACAGCCTATAGGGAGGAGGTCAGAGACCTCGCCGGGTGGTGCCAGAATATCAACCTATCCCTCAACGTAAGGAGATGATTGTGGACTACAGGAAAAGAAGGACCGAGCACGCCCCCATTCTCATCGACAGGGCTGTAGTGGAGCAGGTTGAGAGCTTCAAGTTCCTTGGTGTCCACATCAACAACAAACTAGAATGGTCAAAACACACCAAGACAGTCGTGAAGAGGGCACGACAAAGCCTATTCCCCCTCAGGATACTAAACATTTTCGCATGGGTCCTGAGATCCTCAAAAGGTTCTACAGCTGCAACATCGAGAGCATCCTGACTGGTTGCATCCCTGCCTGGTACGGCAATTGCTCGGCCTCTGACCGCAAGGTACTGCAGGAGGGTAGTGCATACGGCCCAGTACATCACTGGGGCTAAGCTGCCTGCCATCCAGGACTTCTATACCAGGCGGTGTCAGAGGAAGGCCCTAAAAAGTGTCAAAGACCCCAGCCACCCCAGTCATAGACTGTTCTCTCTACTACCGCATGGCAAGCGGTACCGGAGTGCCAAATCTAGGACAAAAAGGCTTCTCAACAGTTTGTACCCCCAAGCCATAAGACTCCTGAACAGGTAATCAAACGGCTACCCGGACTATTTATCATATATGCAGTCACTTTAACTATACACTCATGTACATTCTACCTCAATTGGGCTGAGCAACCAGTGCTCCCGCACATTGGCTAACCGGGCTATCTGCATTGTGTCCCGCCACCCACCACCCCCTCTCTTACGCTACTGCTACTCTCTGTTCATCATATATGCATAGTCACTTTAACCATATCTACATGTACATACTACCTCAATCAGCCTGACTAACCGGTGTCTGTATGTAGCCTCGCTACGTTTATAGCCTCGCTATTGTATATAGCCTGTCTTTTTTACTGTTGTTTTATTTCTTTACTTACCTATTGTTCACCCAATACCTTTTTTGCACTATTGGTTAGAGCCTGTAAATTAGCATTTCACTGTAAGGTGACCTGTTGTATTCGGCGCACGTGACAAATAAACTTTGATTTGATTGGTTTCACCTGTGACAAACTGTTTAAAAAAAAGCAACCCACTGACATCTTTCTAAGAAAAACAAAATGCTAGGTGAAGACTCGATAAAATGAACAGATATTTAGATGTCTAGCTTGCTAAAATAATGTGGGCCCAAATATTGCATTTGTATAGATTTCAGACAGCTACATGCAACTAACTATCTGAGTGAGAATACTGGTGGTGCTTTCAGGCTAACTGGGAACTCGGAAAAGAAAGAGGTCAAGTCATGACGTCAGTGATCTTAAGGTCGGAACTCTAGAAAGATGCCCAAGTTTCCGACTTGGAATTCCGAGTTAGATGACAGTTCAAAACGATTTTTCCTAGTCAGAGTTCCCAGTTGTCTTGAACACACTGAAGTCTGACATTTTCAGGTTCCCAGTTGTTTTGAACACAGCATATGCTATTCTTCAAAATCCACACATCCAGCATCATCAAAAGGGTCATACAACTATAGTTAACCCAAATTATGAAATTACATATTGGTTTCCTTACAACCTATGGACAAGGTATGACAGCAATCCATACTTTATCTTAGTTGTTTTCCTGGCACTGTTTCCACATACTAACGTTTTAGCATTTGTGACACAAATACAAGGACTGATAAACATTTCACACATCATGTTCAAATAATCAGTGACTTGAATGTGATTTGTGCTACAAATGGTCAAATGTTAGCATGTGGAAACAGTGCCAAGGAAACTAAACCAATGCATGGATTGCAGTCATACCTTGTCCATAGCCTGCTTACAGGGTAAGGGACCCAATGTGTAATTTGGGTAAAATATCCCTTTGAAGACATTTCAATAGATGTACTCTCAATATAAGGCTCCCTACAGATCAGTGTCTGGAGTGCACACAATTCTCAGAATGTTATGTTTATGTCGCCTTTAATGAATGCATGAAAAGGAAAATGTCCAGACTCCCACTGTCCTGCAGGGCTCTAGCATCATGAACAGTGGCCGACCTGCACACACGAAACAGGGCTCAGTCTTCCGTCAGTAGATAATCCTCATTCCTTCTTCCCTACAAGCATTCCAAATGAAATCAAAGGATTGTAGGCCACAAAGAGCAACGCACCTTGACAGAACTAAGGTATAAAGAACTGGAGACGGCGTCCAAAATTTGCCGACCGTTGTCTTCAACATAATCTACTCACGTTCGCATAGGCCCTTCCGTGGGGTCTTCACTAGCTGCCACAAAGGCCCGCCTTCTCAACCAATCAGATGAGGCAATGTGATGACGTGTGTGCCCCCACCCAATTTACAGGGGCTGACGAGGGACATTCATATATTTGATCTAGTTATCCAGAAATGATTTGGTTATTTATTAGCTATAATAAAACCAACCGTTGTAAATGCAAAGTGGTAATTAGATTTCTGATTCAAGATTAGCTTGCAAGCTTATCATGATGTTTGTCCTTACTCATAGTTACTTGTATTAACCAAAAATAGGTTTACTCCAATATCTGCATTGTTTTTAAAATGGCATGCAGACAAACAAATCGACATAAAATCAAGTTATTTTGATTTTCAAATACAACAAGTAATCCACAAGTAAAACGTACACAGTTTCACAGAAATTGGCAGATTTAAGATTGAACTTCAATCCTGTTACTTTATTTGGCACCTAGGCACTTACCATAGTCACTTATTTAACTTAACATAGCCTTGCAGTCCACCTTTTTGGTATTTTGTACAAGTCTCTATCTCTGTACAAAAGCATGGTCTTCAAGCTATGGAAGATGGCTAAACATGTAGTAATACTAATTGAATGGACTCAGTGTAAGGGGAAACTCACCACCCTAACCCCACTTACATACTCTTATTTATTGACCCATCCACCCCCCTCTTTGGAGGACAAAAGTAACTTTGTTTCACGCTTGTTTTATACAAATATTTTGTTACATATACATTATTCATACATGGTACTTTTATACAGAGTATTGCATGATAGGAATACAGCTTGATATACACATTGCACCTAAAATGGTACTCATTATACTCTTGCAATAAGTGCCATGGGATCTTTAGTGACCACAGAGTTATGACAACCGTAAAGTGCCACCTTCTTAAATTTATTTATTTATTTATTTCACCTTTATTTAACCAGCTAGGCCAGTTGAGAACAAGTTCTCAATTACAACTGTGACCTGGTCAAGAATAAGCGAAGCAGTGCAACACAAACAACAACACAGAGTTACACATGGAATAAACAAATACACAGTCAATAATACAATAGAAAAAGTCTTTATACAGTGTGTACAAATGAGGTAAGATAAGGGAGGTAAGGATATAAATAGGCCATAGTGGAAAAATAATTACAATTTAGCAATTAAACACTGGAATGACAGATGTGCAGAAGATGAATGTGCAAGTAGAGATACTGGGGTGCAAAGGAGCAAAAAATAAATAACAGTATGGGGATGAGGTAGATGGGCTATTTACAGATGGAGTATGTACAGGTGCAGTGATCTGTGAGCTGCTCAAAAAGTTGGTGCTTAAAGTTAGTGAGGGAAACATGGGTCTCCAGCTTCAGTGATTTTTGCAATTCGTTCCAGTCATTGGCAGCAGAGAACTGGAAGGAAAGGCAGCCAAAGAGGAATTGGCTTTGGGGGTGACCAGTGAAATATACCTGCTGGAGCGCATGCTACGGGTGGGTGCTGCTATGGTGACCAGTGAGCTGACATAAGGCGGGGCTTTACCTAGCAAAGACTTATAGATGACCTGGAGCCAGTGGGTTTGGCGCCGAATATGAAGCGAGGGCAGCCAACGAGACCATACAGGTTGCAGTGGTGGGGAGTATATGGGGCTTTGGTGACAAAACGGATGGCACTGTGATAGACTGCATCCAATTTGCTGAGTAGAGTGTTGGAGGCTATTTTGTAAATGACGTCGCCGAAGTCAAGGATCGGCAGGATAGTCAGTTTTACGAGTGTATATTTGGCAGCGTGAGTGAAGGATGCTTTGTTGCGAAATAGGAAGCCAATTCTAGATTACATTTTGGATTGGAGATGCTTAATGTGAGTCTGGAAGGAGAGTTTACAGTCTAAAAAGACACCTAGGTATTTGTAGTTGTCCACATCTTCTAAGTCAGAACCGTCCAGAGTAGTAATGCAGGACGGGCGTGCAGGTGCGGGCAGCAATCGGTTGAAGAGCATACATTCAGTTTTACTTGCATTTAGGAGCAGTTGTAGGCCACGGAAGGAGAGTTGTATGGCATTGAAGCTCGTCTGGAGGTTAGTTAACACAGTGTCCAAAGAAGGACCAGAAGTATACAGAATTGTGTCATCTGCATAGAGGTGGATCAGAGAATCACCAGCAGCAAGAACGGCATCATTGATGTATACAGAGAAAAGAGTCGGCCCGAGAATTGAACCCTGTAGCCCCCCCATAGAGACTGCCAACGGTCCGGACAACAGGCCCTCCGATTTGACACACTGAACTCTGAGAAGTAGTTGGTGAACCAGGTGAGGCAGTCATTTGAGAAACCAAGGCTGTTGAGTCTGCCGATAAGAATGTGGTGATTGACAGAGTCGAAAGCCTTGGCCAGGTTGATGAATACACCTGCACAGTATTGTCTCTTATCAATGACAGTTATGATATCATTTAGGACCTTGAGCGTGATTGAGGTGCACCCATGACCAGCTCGGAAACCAGATTGCATAGCGGAGAAGGTACGGTGGGATTCGAAATGATCGGTGATCTGTTTGTTAACTTGGCTTTCGAAGAACTTAGAAAGGCAGGGTACGATAGATATAGGTCTGTAGTAGTTTGGGTCTAGAGTGTCTCCCCCTTTGAAGAGGGGGATGACCGCGGCAGCTTTCCAATCCTTGGGGATCTCAGACGATACGAAGGAGGTTGAACAGGTTAGTAATAGAGGTTGCAACAATTTCGGCTGATAATTTTAGAAAGAGAGGGTCCAGATTGTCTAGCCCTGCTGATTTGTAGGGGTCCAGATTTTGTAGCTCTTTCAGAACATCAGCTATTTGGATTTGGGTGAAGTTGAAATAGGGGAGAATTGGGCGAGTTGCTGTGGGGGGTGCAGGGCTATTGACCAGGGTAGGGGTGGCCAGGTGGAAAGCATCGCCAGCCGTAGAAAAATGCTTATTGAAATTCTCAATTATTGTGGATTTATCAGTGTTGACAGTGTTTCCTAGCCTCAGTGCAGTGGTCAGCTGGGAGGAGATGCTCTCATTCTCCATGGACTTTACAGTGTCCCAGAACTTTTTGGAGTTTGTGCTGCAGGATGCAAATTTCTGTTTGAGAAAGCTAGCCTTTGCTTTCCTACCTGCCTGTGTATATTCGTTCCTAACTTCCCTGAAAAGTTGCATATCGCGGGGGCTATTTGATGCTAATGCCGTACGCCACAGGATGTTTTTGTGCTGGTCAAGGGCAGTCAGGTCTGGAGTGAACCACGAGCTATATCTTTTCCTGGTTCTACATTTTTTTGAACAGGGCATGCTTATTTAAGATTGTGAGTAAAGCACTTTTAAAGAATAACCAGGCATCTTCTACTGATGGAATGAGGTCCATATCCTTCCAGGATAGCCGGGCCAGGTCGATTAGAAAGGCCTGCTCGCTGAAGTGTTTTAGGGAGCGTTTGACGGTGATGAGCGGTGGTCGTTTGACCACAGACCCATTTCGGACGCAAGCAATGAGGCAGTGATCGCTGAGATCCTGGTTGAAGACAGCAGAGGTGTATTTGGAGGGCAGGTTGGTTAGGATGATTTCTATGAGGGTGCCTGTGTTTACGGATTTGGGGTTGTACCTGGTAGGTTCACTGATAATTCGTGTGAGATTGAGGGCATCAAGTTTAGATTGTAGGATGGCCGGGGTGTTTATCATGTCCCAGTTTAGGTCACCTAACAGCACAAGCTCTGAAGATAGATGGCAATCAATTCACATATGGTGTCCAGGGCACAGCTCGGGGCATAAGGTGGTCTATAGCAAGTGGCAACGGTGAGAGACTTGTTTCTGGAATGGTGGATTTTTAAAAGTAGAAGCTCAAATTGTTTGGGCACAGACCTGGATAGTAAGACATAAGTAGATTGCAACTCCACCCCCTTTGGCAGTTCTATCTTGTCGGAAAATGTTATAGTTAGGGATGGAAATTTCAGGGTTTTTGTTGGCCTTCCTAAGCCAGTATTCAGACACAGCTAGGACATCCAGGTTGGCAGAGTGTGCTAAAGCAGTGAATAAAACACATTTAGGGAGGAGGCTTCTAATGTTAACATGCATGAAACCAAGGCATGAAACCAAGGCTTTTACAGTTTTATTGAGGAACATTCCATTGTTAGTTTGGAATTCAATATCAAAATTAATGTTGTAAAAGTGTATGGTTTAAATAACAGTGATCAGCCTTTGAACTTACTGCCTTTTCAGCAGGATATTTCTCTTTGTCTTTCGTTTGTCTGCCTTTCCCCAGGTGGCATTCTTACGTGTCCCGCAACTTGAAACAGACACCATTGAATTGGCACCAGATTAGACAACAATCACCCCATTAAAAGGTGGACATCATTTTACCAATCACACCATTTATATGGTGAATGTGGCATGCCACATATGTAATCAGGTGGAATGGGAGATAGATGTATTTTAACTCGAGACATGCCATGTCGATAAGTAGGTGTTTCCCGCGAACCGGAATAGAGTAGGTCATCATACTTCCTCATCTGATTGGTCAAGTAGGCGTGCCTTCTGACTTTGTGGCAACAACCGTTTCGTGGCTGCTGCAATCTTGCTAGTTCTGGTTTTTCTAGGACTACTCCACTCCGCCTGTGTGGTGTAGTTTTTGGGCACTCCAATGTTGCCAGGGACGTGGCTCTGCATGGCTGCAACTAGTAGGGAGGGGAAATCTGCTTTTGCACCACCACCATTGGGGAACGGGAAATCTGCAGGCATCACAACCACTCTAACCATGAAAGGTCATTTTGTGTATGCAGTTGTGTGCACGTAACTTATTGAGAACTAAATCATACGTGCTCTAATTAGCGCTACAACTGCCAGGAGACCTGGCAGTTGTATATTTTCTATTCAACACAACATGCCACTTATTACAAAATGAAAAGTTGTTGAAATAAGTTTTTGCAAAAGTTATGCCGTTATGATTTGACAATTAATCAGTCAATTAATCAGTAAAGTTGCATTTGCACATTCTAAATGAGACAGTATGATAAAAGCAGCGTTATGTACAAGTACTATAATATTCCAACTCCAGGATTCTATAAGACGCTCACAACATTATGTATTTACAGAGCCACTGACATAGTGAGTTATGACAGATATACATTTTGCTGGGTCTATCCTTTCTAACCCCTGCCAAGAGATCTCTTTGACCTCTCTTTTTAGCATGAGTACAGCATGAGGTACTTTATTTCTGTCCTGCTATTCAAAAACAATCAACAAGTGCTTCAACATAGTAAGAATGGCAAAATAAAGAACTCCTTACAGAAGTGGAAGGTTGTGATATTCTAATCTGCTCCTACTTATATGTTTTGTAAATAGTTCAATAAAGTTTACTTGTACTGTCCGCCTACTTGTTTTCTTTCTTGTTCTATACAAATACCGCCAAGACCTCTAGTGAATGGAGTTTGACTTAACATTGCAGCCCTGAGGGATTGGCGGAGGGGGAACTCCACTTTACAGGACTACAGGATATGATTAGAGATTGGTCGGAGAGTCACAAAGCAATCATATAGAGTGGAAAAATCCACAGCTAATCTTTTCATATGTAATACCTTAACTAATTATGAGAAGATATTAAACTGTTTAATAACCAGCCAGCTTCTAAGAGACACACAATTTTAAAATGCAATAGCTAAAGGATTTATGCATTAAAATGTTAATCTGTTTGGCTGGGTAGCAAATGGGCCAAATCAAGCGCAGGTTGAGCAAATGTCTGTTGTCCCCACCAGAAATTGGACAGTGATGAGCTGAGCTGGTGATCCCTCTTCTCTGCATCTGGGGACATAGGTGTCCAACAGGGCATGGATATCATCAGCCTGAAGTAGGAGTTACTGGGTGATAAGGGGTTTCTCCAGGCATGCATGTAAAATTATATTGGATGGGAATTATAGTGAGCAGACTGTCATTGGAAGTCAGAAACTTAGTTGTGCAACTAGAAAGATAACACATGCATACATCTACCATTATGAGCAAAACAAATCTAAAACACTGAGTATACAAAACATTAAGAACACCTAACCTGTATCCCAGCACATTGACTCTGTACCGGTATGTCACGTCCTGACCATAGTAAGATGTGATTTTCTATGGTAGAGTAGGTCAGGGCGTGAGAGGGGGTGTTTTGTTTTTCTATGTTTTCTATTTCTATGTTTAAGTTCTAGTTTTTCTATGTTTTTTTGGGGGGGTTGATCTCCAATTGGAGGCAGCTGGTCCTCATTGCCTCTGATTGGACATCATATTTAAGTAGGTTTTTTCCCCCACCTGTGTTTGTGGGTAGTTGTCTTCTGTTTAGTTTTCTGTACCTGACAGAACTGTGCGCGTTCGTTTTCTCTTTGTTACGTTTTCTTTAGTGTTCTGAGTACTGGAGAATAGAATGTGTTGGACTATGTTAGTCGCTTTCGTGAGCGCCTACACCAAGCCTGTGCTCTCGCTAAGGAAGCTCTGTCTTCTTCGCAGACAGGTATGAAAAGACACTATGATAAACAGGCTGTATCTCGTCCACTACAGCCAGGTGACCAAGTACTGGTGTTATTGCCTGTTCCAGGATCTTCACTATCAGCTCGTTTCTCTGGTCCTTATTTGATTGAAAAGAAGTTAAGTGAAACTGATTATGTGCTTCAAACTCCTGATAGAAAACGCCAATCTCGTGTATGCCACATTAACATGTTGAAAGCATACCACACCCGACCCATCACCCAGGAAGAGTTCAAAAACAGCGGAAGATGCTGTTGTCTCTTCTGCTTCTACTGCTATGATAGTGGACTGTCATATTGATGATGTTGATGGCGATGGATTAACGTTGCGCAATACTCAGCAGCAGTGTGTGAGATTGCCCAACTCAGAAATGCTACTCTCTCTCCAGTCAGGTCTGGTTCATTTAACGGACGGACAGGCCGACGATATTGTGCGGCTACTACACAGTTTTCCATGTCTTTTTAATGACGTTCCTACTCGCACAAATGTGTTGGAACATGACATTAATGTTGGAAATGCTGCCCCTATCAAGCAACACCCATATCGTATCAATGCTTCTAAGAGGAAGATAATGAGGGATGAAGTGACATTTGTTGGAAAATGACCTGGCTACGCCAAGTTCAAGCCCTTGGAGTTCTCCTTGCATTCTGGTTCCTAAACCTGATGGTACGTCGAGGTTATGTACGGATTATCGAAAGGTAAATTCTGTCACACTGCCAGATTCGTTCCCGTTACCCAGACTGGACGACTGTATTGACACTGTTGGTGCTGCTACTTATGTAACTAAGTTGGACCTCTTAAAAGGTTACTGGCAGGTTCCGTTAACCTCACGTGCTTCTGAGATTTCTGCTTTTGTGACACCAGACAACTTCCTACAATACTCTGTCATGGCTTTTGAGATGCGGAATGCACCAGCCACTTTTCAACGACTGGTTAACACCGTATTAGCTGGTGTTCACAATTGTAGTGCCTACCTAGATGATCTAGTGATTTATTCATCTGCGTGGACAGATCATGTTAATTCTCTAAAGGTAGTATGTGAACGTTTGGCAGCTGCTTCTCTAACACTGAACTTGGCAAAGAGCGAGTTTGGGAAGGCTACTGTTACCTATCTCGGTAAAGAGGTAGGCCATGGACAGGTGCGCCCTGTTGATGATAAGGTCTTGGCTATAACTGCATTCCCTTCGCCTACCACCAGACGAGAGCTACGCCGCTTTTGGGGGATGGTTGGCTACTACTGTAGCTTCTGTGAACTTCTCTGCGGTAGTTGCTCCATTGACCGATTTGCTCAGTCCGGCAAGATCGTTTGTGTGGTCCCCGGACTGTAAGGTAGCTTTTGAGACTGCTAAAGCACTCTTATGTAATACCCCTGTACTTGCTGCTCCGGATTTTGAAAAACCATTTAAACTTGAGGTAGATACTAGTGCCAGAGGTGCTGGTGCTGTTCTACTGCAGCAGGACAAGAGTGGAGTGGATCATCCTGTGTGTTATTTCTCCAGAAAGTTTAACAAATGTCAGTCAAACTATGCCACCATCAAGCAAGAAGCTCTAGCGTTGTTGATAGCTCTGCAATATTTTGAGGTGTACATAGGTTCTAGTGCCCTACCTGTGACTGTATATACAGACCATAACCCCTTAGTGTTTCTCCACCGTATGTACAACCAAAACCAGCGCCTTATGCGTTGGGCGCTTATTGTACAGAATTATAATTTGGAGATACGCCACAAAAAGGGTTCTGAAAATGTGTTAGCAGATGCTTTGTCTCGTGTGTAATGATTTTTGTATGTTTTGCAAGGTTGTCTTTGAATGTTGATCTTGTAAGTATTCTGTGGAAATACTTTTGGTCGCAATCCCCCCTGGGGTTGCTCTTTTAAGGGTGGGAGTGTTACGGATACAGGTATCCTGTGTATGTATCCTGTGTGTGTGCTTTTGTCACCTGTGAGGAGGAGAAGGAGAGAATCATCACTCCCCAATCAGTCATCAATCAGTCCCCAATCAGAAGACCTGTTCCTTTTCCCTCAACCTATCACAGCCCCTTTCCCTTGGTTTAAAAACCCAGTCAGTTGTTTTCTCCCCAGATAAATCTTTGTGTTCATTCTCTCAATCGCTCTGTGTCCAATCTCGATTGCTCTGTGTCCCCCTCTCTCTAGCTCTGTATTGATCTCTTTTGTTTTTACAACTACATGTCACATTTGTCTGGTAATCCTGTGAGTATTGTTTTGTTGTTTGACTGTTTGTTTGGTGGGAAAAGGGGGTACTAAGACAAGTTGCCCATGGGCATTCATTACCCGTAGGAATCCTTTGTCTAAGTACCCTAGTTAGAACTGGGTGGACCACCCACTGTATTTTTGGTTAGTTAGCTAACTGTTCTTGAAAGAGGCTTGTCTAGCCTAGGGGTATTTTTGGCTTATTGTTTCTTTGCTTGGGTCCAGCTCAGCCCCTTTTCTCACATCCCTTTACCGTGTGTTTAAAATAAACCTTTTGAGTTTGACGGTAGATTTCAGTTGTTTTTGGTTCTCACTGTTACTTGTCACGATTATAATTTGCATGATTTATGTTACGGGTCTCGTATCCATCCCCCCCTAGACCGCTGGGCCAAAGGGATTCGTAACAGTCTGCGATGCAGAAAAACAAATGCCCATGCTATGTTTTCCAGTTTCTTTAAATATACTGAATAAAAATATAAATGCAACATGTAAAGTGTTAGCCCCGTGTTTCATGAGCTGAAATAAAATCCCAGAAATGTTCCATCTGCACAAAAAGCTTATTTCTCCTAAATGTTGTGCACAAAATTGTTTACATTCCTTTGCAAGATAATCCATCCACCTGACAGATGTGGCATATCAAGAAGCTGATTAAACAGCATGATCATTACACAGGTGCACCTTGTGCTAGGGATAATAAATGGCCACTCTAAAATGTGCAGTTTTGTCACACAACACGATGCCACAGATGTCTCAAATTGGAGGGAGTGTGCAATTGGCATGCTGACTGCAGAAATGTCCACCACAGCTGTTGCCAGAGAATTTAATGTTAATTTCTCTACCATAAACTGCCTCCAACGTCGTTTTAGAGAGTACGTCCAACCGGCCTCACAACCGCAGACCACACGTAACCACGCCATCCCAGGACCTCCGCATCTGTCTTCTTCACCTGTGGGATCGTCTGAGACCAGCCAGACAGCTGATGAAACGGAGGAGTATTTCTTCTCTGTAATAAAACCCTTATGTGGGGAAAAACTCATTTTGATTGGCTGAGCCTTGCTCCCAGAGGGTGGGCCTGGCTCCCAAGTCAGTGGGCCTATGCCCACCCATGGCTGCACGACTGCCCAGTCATGTGAAATCCATAGACTAGGGTCTAATGAATTTATTTAAATTGACTGATTTCCTTATGAACTGTAACTTAGTAAGATTGTTGAATGTTGTGTTTATATATTTGTTCAGTATACTTTGCACTGTAAGAACGGCCCATGTTCTGAATTCTGTTGCTGTACATTTCAAAAGTGCTGAACAAATAGATATATTGACTACGTCCGTCCAAGCTCGCTCATTAATGTCTTAATCAAAGTTACGGATTGTCTCTTATCCACTTGTCGTCCCATTATGCCATAGTTTGTACATCTCAATTGTCATTAGAAACCACATTTGTTTAAGCAAGTCAGCCATATCAGCTATGTTTTTTTAGAAGGCAGTAAATGAGGCTGAATGAACTGTTTTGCTGCCAGACAAGGCTCCGCTGATAGCCAGGTGAAGCAGTCATAAGGTGTTGGGACTGCTGTTGGGACTCTGTTGTTGGGACAGCTTTATGTAGGCCCTAACAGTTTGTGGGCACCATTTGTCACCGTTATAGTGCAATTCATGTATTCTTTAGTGTTGTGTTGTGTAGTGGCTTTGCTGGCATGTATCCCTTTTTTTGTTGTTGGCCCCACCAAGATTTACATTCTAAAATTGCCACTGTATATACATATATAAATCTGAAAAATAATATATATATATATATATATATATAATTTATATATATATATATATATATATATATATATATATATTATTTTTCAGATTTATATATGTATACACAGTGGCAATTTTAGAATGTAAATAAAAAATAAAATATATATATATTTAAATGTCTTGTATGCTGCTGCATAAATATATATATATATTGAATCGGAAGCCTAAATATATATATATATATATATATATATATATATATATATATATATTGAATAGGTAGCCATGTCTGTCCGATTGTACAGTATTCACAACTTATTTCACAAGAAACTATACAGTACCAGTCAAAAGTTTGGACACACCTTCTCATTCCAGGGTTATTATTTTATTATAGAATAATAGTGACTACATCAAAACCATGAAATAATACTGTTGGAAAGCATTCCTCATGAAGCTGGTTGAGAGAGTGTGCAAAGCTGCCATCAAGGCAAAGGGTGGCTACTTTGAAGAATCTCAAATATAAATTATATTTTGATTTGTTTAACACTTTTTTTGGTTACTACATGATTCCATATATGTTATTTCGTAGTTTTGATGTCTTCACTATTATTCTACATTGTAGAAAAAGGTCAAAAAAAAAAAAAAACTTGAATAAGTAGGTGTGTCTAAACTTTTGACTGGTACTGCAAAACTCTCTGAAGCTGGAGACTCTTACCTCCCTCACTAGATGTAAGCACCAGCTGTCAGAGCAGCTCACAGATCACTGCACCTGTACATAGCTCATCTGTAAATAGCCCATCCAATCTACCTCATCCCCATACTGTATTTATTTATTTATCTTGCTCCTTTGCACCCCAGTATCTCTACTTGCACATTCATCTTCTGCACATCCTACCATTCCAGTGTTTAATTGCTATATTGTAATTACTTTGCCACCATGGCCTATTTATTGCCTTACCTCTCTTATCCTACCTCATTTGCACATGCTGTATATAGATTTTTCTACTGTATTATTAATTGTATGTTTGTTTATTCCATGTGTAACTCTGTGTTGTTGTATGTGTCGAACTGCTGTGCTTTATCTTGGCCAGGTCGCAGTTGCAAATGAGAACTTCTTCTCAACTAGCCTACCTGGTTAAATAAAGGTGAAATAAAATAAAAAATAAAATATTATTATTCAAATTCTTCAGGGGATACTGCAGCACCCTAAGCACCTCTACTTCACGTGGCTATGGAAGGGTTAGCTAAAAAAGGTTAAGTATTTTTTTTACCTTTAGTTAACTAGACAAGTCAGTTAAGAACAAATTCTTATTTTCAATGACAGCCTAGGAACAGTGGGTTAACTGCCTTGTTCAGGGGCCGAACAACAGATTTGTACCTTGGGGATTCAATCTTGCAACCTTTCGGTTACTAGTCCAATGCTGTAACCACTAGGCTACGCTGCTGGTTTAGTTAACATGCTAAGTAGTTGCAAAGTTGCAAAAAAGTAGTAAGTAGTTGAAAAGTTTCTAAAATTGTCAGTGATGAGATTGAAACTCACAACCTTTGTGTTGCTAGATGTTCACATTATACACCCAACCCAACCCAACCCAACCCAACCCACAACACTACTTTCGTTTTTGCCTTCAGTAACCATATGTCTTATGTAACAATACCATACGTAACATATCATAGAAATGAGTTTCCCGGATTTACGTTTACTATGTTACGTCCAGCTTATGAGACCAGGCTGTCCAGACCGGAAGCCTGGCACCTTTTGCTTTGACAGCAGTTAGGAGAAGCAGCGTGCAGCGAAAGAAGCAGTCCGCAACCATTCAGGAGATATTATTGTTGGGTTATACAGATGGGATATTTACACCGTTTTATGGAATCGTTTCAATCTCGTTTGGCGAGCGGAGGCGCAATTTTAAACACCTTTCTTGAAATGTCACAGCATGTCATTGCATATCTTCAATCACATATCTTCCTTGGCTTCGTGAAAGGAATTTAGATAGAAAGAACATAGACGATCATTTTCACAAGAAATTTGCTCTTATTCTTTGAAGCAGGATGGTGTCATACAGTTTCATATTCACTTTGGTTATTGCTGTGGCATGGGAAGTTATCGGTGAACCACAAACTCTACCTTCACCCTCAACGCTAAATTCAACATCATCCATTCATGGAGGGGATTTGTCAAATAATGGCACAGATAAGACCGAATCAAGAATTTCTTCAATGTTACAATATCTTCCTACTCTTAAAAATATTGTAATTATTATTTGCGCGCTAACAGCTGTTCTCATCACGTGCTTGGTAATCAAAGTGATCAGGTAGGCTGATTTATGTTTACGCCAATAGGCAACCAATAACTCTATAGGCAACTGTATTATCTTAATTAACATTATAAATATTCCTACTGTAATATACTATACTATTCTTCTATGAAATCGAATTGAAGCTTTCATAAAGATCTTACTTAAATAACGTAGTATGTGCGTCATTATTGATTTCGATCAGCCAGTATGTAATAGGAGAGTTGGCAAACAGGGGATGTGTCTTGGTGTTATTTATATTGCAGCAACTATCATATTGTGTCAGTAATTGTACATCTAAATATGTTAAACACCACTACATTAGGCTACATCAGCGATGACATAATCATTCCCCACACCAGGTGGGCAGTAGGCCTTAACCACAATGCAGGTTGTCATTTACTGTCATGAATCTTACCCTAGAGGCACAACGGAGCGATTTCTCTAGATGGGCCAGCTGCAAAGTCAAAATGGGCTATATTGTAAAAATTCATGAAAACAAACTTTTTGGTGTTAATTTAAGGTTAGGCATTAGGGTTAGTAGTGTAGTTAGGTTTAAAATCAGATTTTATGACTTTGTGGCTGTACCAGCTATTGACCACTCTGCAGAGCTGCCTCCAGAACAAGATTAATGACGAAAAACGCTAAACTGCAACCACAATACACTACGTTAATCCTGTCCATATGGCAAAGCAGCCATATCAGATTATTTTTTGTTCCAAGTGAGAAACTACTGCACACCTCAGCTGCGTTTACACAGGCAGCCCAATTCTTATCTTTTTTTTCTCACACTAATTGGTCTTTTAACCAATCAGATCAGCAATTTTTCCAATAATTGGGAAAAATATCAGAATTGGGCTGCCTGTCATGAATGCAGCCCTCTTGTCATGTCATTATTACAACCCTTCTCTGTTTTGTCATAGATCTGGACGGAGAATCAGGAAAACACGAAAGTATGACATAATCACGACACCAGCAGAGCGAGTAGAGATGGCTCCTTTGAATGAGGAGAATGATGATGAAGAGGACTCCACCCTCTTTGATGTCAAGTACAGGTAGGCCTACTCTCATCAGTTCAAGGTGGTCCGAACTTGAGGTGAGGGAGCACCAAAACTTTTCCCAAACCCACAAGAGTGGCATAGCCGTTCAGTCTTTTCTTTTTGATTCAGACAAACCTGTTTATGAGGATGCTTTCTATTTTTTGACCTTTATTTATAGCTCACTGATTATTCCTGTTTCAGAAGTCTTCAAAATATTTCAGTGTCATTAATTAACTCATTAGATGAATGTTATAGATATGTTTTTGTCACATCCGTGAATGGGTAACTTTCTCTGTGATATGTTCAGTTTGTAATGCAAAACGCATGTGCCCTGAGCCCTTCTTCATACTATCTCAGTTTAAAAACATAAGGACAAAATTAGAGCATACGGAAATGCGTCATATTGGCTTTTTTGTTTAATCTCCACTACTTTCATTGCCAGTGCTTAAGCAAAATTAAACATTTTACAAGGTAACAATAATGTTCTTGCCTTAGATGTTTAATCATGAAAGGTTTTCTGTGTGGAGCTGCCACACACATTTCCCTTGCCATAATTGCACATTTTGAAAATGTATGAAAGTAGGATATTTAGATTTTAGACTGTCTGCTTAATAAACACTAAATAACAATAACCATAAGAGTGGGAACTGTTTGAGCTCAACCCAATACATTCAATATCATCCATCTCACATGGTTCGGGAAGTTCTTGGAGTTAACTGAACCTATGGTTGCACTTTATTTCACGGTATAGTAATTAATAGCTATTATCTAAGAAATGACATGCAAAAATGTTAATTACATAGTAATTACATAGTAATAATATAAATAACATATGTTTCATTGTGATTCCATAAAACAAACACCACCATGTAACATTTGGTACCAGGTAGCCTAGTTCCAATGTTATTGGTGTTAAATTCTTTGAAGTAGCCTTCAAGAATGTATCCATTGCTACTAAAATACCAGGGAAAATGGAAACAGTACTGTAAAATAAAGTGCTTCTGGTCTCTGCACAGCTTTACGTCACATATGCTTTCATGTGTAGCAAAATTTAAAGTGTTGATATTAGGCTTCTCCCATCCGTCCTTTCAATTGTTCTTTGACACAGTCCCAATTTCCTGTGAGAAAGATATGGCCTCCTGTTTACCTTATATTCTACAGTATCCTTATAAGTCAAACTCAGCTCAGCAAGGCTATTTCCTCCCACACCCAGTGGACAGTAGAATTACAAAAGCAAACGGATCAGTAGTAAATCAATAGGTATTATTTCTCAACATTGTTCTTCTGTAAGATGTGGGGTTTCAAATAAAATGTATTTTGTCACATGCGCCGAATACAACAGGTGTAAATCTTACCTTGAAATGCTTACTTACAAGCCTCTAACCAACAATGCTATTTGTAAGATGTGATAGCTTATGTTGATTGAATAGGAAGCGAGGTCTGTCCGATTGTACAGTATTCACAACTTGGAATCGTTTCACAAGAAACTATACAGTACCAGTCAAAAATGTGGACACACCTACTCATTCAAGGTTTTTTCTTTATTTTTACTATTTTCTACATTGTAGAATAATAGTGAAAACATCAAAACTATGAAATGACACATATGGAATCGTGTCGTAACCAAAAAAGTGTTGAGGTCAGGTGATTGGGGAGGCCAGGTCATCTGATGGAGCACTCCATCACTCTCCTTCTTTGTGAAATAGCCCTTACACAGCCTGGAGGTGTGATGGGTCATTGTGCTGTTGAAAATCAAATGATAGTCCCACTAGGCGCAAACCAGATGGGATGGCGTATCGCTGCAGAATGCTGTGGTAGCCATGCTGGTTAAGTGTGCCTTGTATTCAAAATAAATCACTGACAGTGTCACCAGAAAAGCACCCCCACACCATCACACCTCCTCCTCTATGCTTCACGGTGAGAACCACACATGCGGAGATCATCCGTTCACCTACTCTGCGTCTCACAAAGACACTGCGGTTGGAAAAAAAATCTCAAATTTGGACTCATTAGACCAAAGGACAGATTTCCACCGGTCTAATGTCCATTGCTCGTGTATCTTGGCCAAAGCAAGTCTCTTCTTATTATTGCTGTCCTTTAGTGGTGGTTTCTTTGCAGCAATTCGACCATGAAGGCCTGATTCACGTAGTCTCCTCTGAACAGTTGATATTGAGATGTCTGTTACTTGAACTCTGTGAAGCATTTTTTTGGGCTGCAATTTCTGTGGCTGGTAACTCTAATGAACTTATCCTCTGCAGCAGAGGTAACTCTGGGTCTTCCTTTCCTGTGGCGGTCCTCAGCCAGTTTCATCATAGCGCTTGATGGTTTTTGCGACTGCACTTTCAAAGTTCTTGAAATATTCTACAATGCAGAAAATAGTAAAAATAAAGAAAAAACCTTGAATGAGTAGGTCTGTCCAAACCTTTGACTGGTACTGTATATGTAGCCTTATTCTGTATTTTCACTTGTTTTTCAGGTGAATGCCAGCATTAAACAGAGGATGTTGGATTTTGAACGCACCATTTTCTCCAGTGGGAACACAACCCAAGGATATGTTTCCTAAAGCTGTTTCCTGATATATTCAGTGTTTGGTAACTTCAGTTAAGTCTAGTCAAGTTACCCATCTCACCCAATATTTGCAGAAGAGGTTACCTCGGTGGTCTTGTTTTCTAGAATGTATTCTGATTGTGAACATGCTGTATTTACAATCATTTTGTACACATCATACACATCTAATGCAGAAGACTCATCTTCAGAGGGATACTGCCCCCAGCTAGCTCAGTAAATGCATATCTTCTTTAAGCTAAAACTAAATACATAGAGAACATTTGATGGCTTCTGCGTAAAGGCAATCCTCTGGCTATCCTCTAATGCTTATGGTATATTATTCACTGTAATATTAGATGCATTCCTCAGATAATTATTTTCATATGTATGGTTTGCACACTGAAGAATACGTATTTACTAGTTTGGTGCAAAGATTATTTTAATTGTCAACTATTCGGCTATTCCAAATATTACACTAACCACTAAAACATGCATACACTGTATATTGTCTGAGGCTTTCTGTCCTCTGTCTCGTGGTTGGTTTGGGTGCATATGTTTTACTGTATGTGTTTGAGAGTCTCCCAGTTTGCTGCTATCTCTAACTGGGGGTTGGTTAAGGTTTTAAGTGCATATAAGTATAGTGGAAAGCCGGTCATAGAATAGACTTTGCAGGGTATTGAAAATAAATGTATGTTTCTCAAAAGCTGGATTGTAAAAGAAAAATACATATATGTAAGAATATGTGTGTGTATGTGTGTGTGTGTGTGTGTGTGTGTGTGTGTGTGTATATATATATATATATATATATATATATATATATATATATATATATATACACACACACACACATAAAGTAGCTCATCTTTTTCTATCGATACAACCTTGCAAGACATGTTTCAGCCCCCAAGGAATGGATAAAGGGTAATTTTGCATGTACACTGCTTTTTAATTGGACCATACCTCAGTAAATGTACACTACCCCAAACCTAAAACCCATTGTTGAACACAAGTTACCCATGGACTCAGGTGACCTTATTTGGTTAACCAGTTTTGTTATCTGAGAGAACCCTACACTATCAACTACAGTAAATGTAGGGGTTTTCAGGCCTGATAAGTCATACACCTGTATGCAAATAATCAACTTTCCTACCTTTTTCCACAAGGGAAATGTGTACTAACCCATAGTAGATAGCTGGAGCATTTTGCATACAAACATTACAAGTTAATTTTCTATTATGAATATTTTCAGAATACAATGTATTGATTCTATTCACTGTTATTATATGGTCAAAAGTAACACCATTAAGGAACTCACCACTTTCTGTTCATTCTTCCTATGCCACATTGACAGACGGCACATTATGATTTAAAGCTGTTTACTTGTTTTCCATCTAGATTGATATATTTTAGCCAGCAGTTAAAATACATTACTGTTGAAGATTGACAGTAAGATTCAAGTTTCCCATTGTATACTAATATAAAAAACTGTAGTCTATTTCGTATTTCAGTCATCAGAGTATTTTTATTTAGATATTTTGTGTGTGATTAAGTAAGCTTCAGTTTTCAGTAATGCACAATTGGCGTCTTGTTCCTTTGATCGTATTCTTGATGTATTTGTTTTAGATATTTTGTTGCTAGAACATTTCCACCTTCATCGTCCCTCTCCTTCTCAGCAATTTATCTCTTCTACAATATCCTCTCCAAAAGGATAATAGTGGGAATGTTTCTGATCTTCAGTGCAGTGTTTGAATGTACAAGTCATTTATTTTTGGGCTTATGTCTTGTAACAATGTTCATTAGAACTTTATTGAGAACTTTTATTTGAAATTAATCATCTGGTTTATGCAGCTTTTCATCTTGTAAATGAAATGAAATCTGCCATGCTATATGTAGACCTTCACTATTTACCCTCATCCCAACTCTAAGCCAAAAAAGCTTAAGTCAGAAAACCAATGTTTAACGCTTCTTTTATAAAATATTGAAAGCATGTCTACGCTTGGTTTTTCTGTCACAGAAAATGTAGTTGTTATCAACCCACTGGCTGGCTCCATGGATTTCCATTTATATAAAACAACCAAATAAAATGACTCTCCCCTACCATCAACTATCTCCTGTCTTGGTCTGTCTGCTGAAACATGTCATTCATTTTATTGAATAATTGTACTGAAATGTGACAAATGTGTACTTGGTCTGTACAAATCTTTGCTAAGCCCTTGGCTTATGGAGTTCCATATGAAGTCAAGGTTGTATATCAACAATACCCTCCCTCTCTTGGGACTCTGTCATCATGTTATACACCTTTCCATTAACTTTTCCTCCTTTCTGTAACATTTAAACCATTCCTGTGATACTATAGATTAACTTTCTTAGAAAGAACCATTCCTGACGAAATGAGCCTATTTCAACAGATTTACAAAGGGAATTTTAGTATGGTGTCCTTCCAAACAAAAAGCACTTTCAGATCCAACACAATAATGTGCATCAAAGAAATTAGAACAAAAAAGTTGACAGTGTTTCAGAGGACATATATAGACTTCAGAAGGGAAAACCTCAAAATAGAATACCAAAGAAAGTTCATAATGATCACATTTTGACAGAAGGATATGTGAACATCTCTTCAGTATGTCCAACAAGCTGTGATCCCAAGGCTGTTTCAGGGGTAATTCATTTAGTTGTATTGGTCACAGACCGTTTCTACTTGCAAAACACAGCAGTTCTTTTAGGAATAAATGCGTCTATTACTCTGGATGGCCTTCTGACATCTATAGTAAGACTATATCTATGTTTAACTTAATTGTCAGTGTAATAAGAGCAACATGTAATTCTACAGAAGGATCCTATCAAAACAACACTTTTTTGCAGACTGATCACGTGTGTGAGAGCACATGAGAGGCTGCGACTGGAGTAGGCCATACTACAAATATTTTAAATACTTCTACTAACTTCTATTAACAGAGGCAAGTTCCCGCCGTGGAAGTAAACATTTTCTACAGTGCTGAACATCTTGCCAAACCTTTTGAAACGACTTTTAGAATTAAATATAACTTTCTTTAACACAGCTCCCTTGAGCTAGAGGTGCATATAAACAGACTGCTAAATATTTACACACATTCCATCTCAAGCCCTGGTTTTGTTTAGAAACAATGTTCACATTATTTGTTGATAACAAGTTGTCTGACGATTATGATGTCCAGTTGACAACATAAAACATTTTCACAGGAACTGCTTCCTACTTATTGATGAGTGGGGCATTTAGTAAAACAACCACAACCTTCTGAATAACAGCAAAGCATTAGCCAATGTCAACCTAAGGTCTTAAAAACACCTATATTTGGAAATGGTCTTAAGAGGCACATTCCAAAAAAGTCATTGTCAAAACCTCAGGGAAAGGTTGAAGATGTTGGCTGTTCCTGTGTAAACAGTAGTGTGTGAACACCTCGGTGTATTCCCTGTTGGACTGTATTACCTCAAACCTTTTCCATACCAGTTGAGTGCCTCTTTTCAACATTACTACCCTACACTGCCTTTGACTGAGCACCCTAGGTAAACTAATAATAGCCAATGTCTGCCCTGGATGACTGGAGTCCTGTGGCTTGAAGAGGTTCCTCTCACAAAGCAACTGGTTGTTGTCTACAACACTTGCTGTGGCCTCTGTAGATCATCTGTAGGATCAATTTAATAAGCTGTGAAGGTGCTGAAACCATCTTGTTTTTGTTTTGATTATAAATGTTCTGTATTTTCAGCCATTCATGCTTTATCCAGGGATTTCTGTGTGCAGTTACCTCTTATCTCCAAATTGAATTAAATGAAAACATTCATAAGTGAACACACTATATTCAAAGACTCATACACCAAACTCCAAACAGAACAGAAGGAAAGAAATGCAATTCTGTCATTCCTTGTAAAACAAACACAGTTTCCCTGATGAGGAAGAAGTTAAGGCAAGATAAGAAACTAGGCCTACACCTACTACTTCAATGATCAAATTCCCAATTTAAAGTGAGAGCTCACAAACCATCACACATGAAAATTAGCATGTACTTGAACCCATGTTCACTAATTAAAGGTACTACATAACAACTCAACAATGAACTGTCTCTTGTCAAATTGACTGGGGCCAGCAAATCTCTTGTTGTCAAATTGACTAGGGCCAGCAAATCTCTTGTCAAATTCACTGGTCCGTTGTTGAATTGACAACAAAAGATTTGCTGACCCCAGTCAATTTGACAACAAGAGATTTGCTGGCCCCAGTCAATTTGACAACAAGAGATTTGCTGGCCCCAGTCAATTTGACAACAAGAGACTTGCTGGCCCCAGTCAATTTGACAACGAGACGGTCTGTCTTTCGCTAATCAATAAGAAGCCTGCACCATTAGAATGCAATTTTGTGTGAGCCCAATAAAACATTTTGGGGAAATATTGTTAAACACTATCATTTCACTATTACTGTAGATATATTAATGATTTTTTAAATGTATTACAATGCAATAATATTACATATAGCTCCCCTATGAAGAAGTGCTTCCATCTTGTGGTTCAACTACTGCCCTGCAGACTGGTGTTTCTGCCTTCAATCTGTCTAATATGATATGATATAACATAATGTCTCCAACAGTACTGATGAAGTAGATTTATCGTAGAATTCAAAGGAATAATGACCAAAATGTCAGGACGAATTATTGATAACTTAGTAGTTCAATTCACATTAACAATGCCCTTGGAGGAAGTATTTATAAACTTTGAAATTACATTAATTTTACATGACACACTTGCCATGCAAATGCAGTAACATTTTCAGTCTTCTCATTGACAAAAAGCAATTTGCCTACCAACAGCAATTAGGTTGATTTAACAATGAACAAAGCAACAAGCTTCAGTTTTAGATCATTTTCACAGGTTACTGTAAACATGTTTTCAAAATTATTCACTGCTCATGTCTCTTGTAGGGCAACAATGTGAGCCCAAATTAGACATGCAGTATCCTACATACTGTCATTGAACTCAATTCATAGCTTCATAAAAGTGTCCTGTAACAGTTTCATACAGGAAGTATTTCCTTTGAGATGTCTGTGTCTGATAAACATCAACTCAGCAAGAGGTCTTTTCCCAAAAGTGTATGGGTCATTTCGATGGCGATATACACTGAGTATACAAAACATTAAGAACACCTGCTCTTTCCATGACGGACTGACCAGGTGAATCCAGGTGAAAGCTATGATCCCTTATTGATGTCACTTGGTAAATCCACTTCAATAAGTATAGATGAAGGGGAGGATACAGGTAAAATAAGGATTTATAAGCCTTGAGACAATTGAGCCACGGATTGTGTATGTGTGCCAGTCAGAGAGTGCCTTTGAATAGGGTATGGTAGTAGCTGCCAGGTGCACCGGTTTATGTCAAGAATCAAGAACTGCAACCCTGCTGGGTTTTTCACGCTCAACAGTTTCCCTTGTGTATCAAGAATGGTGTCACGTCCTGACCAGTATAGAGGATATTTTGTTATTGTAGTTTGGTCAGGACGTGGCAGAGGGTAGTTTATTTATGTATTACGGGGTTTTTGGTCACTAGTCTATGTTTGTATTTCTATGTGTATATTCTAGGGTAGTTTTTCTATGTGTCGGTTGGGTGCTGGACTCTCAATTGGAGGCAGGTGTTTCTAGTTGCCTCTGATTGGGAGTCCTATAAATAGGTGTGTGTTTCTGTTTGTCACTTGTGGGTAGTTGTTTGAGAGCACTGATTTTGTTGAGCCTGCGGCTCTGTTCCTGTCATTAGTTTGTTTATTGTTTTTCCGTGGCGTTCTCATTTTATTTAATAAATATGTTGAGCACGCAACCCGCTGCACCTTGGTCCCATTCTCTCTTCCACGACAGCTGTGAGAAATGGTCCACCACCCAAAGGACATCCAGCCAACTTTGTAGGAAACATTGGAGTCAACATGGGCCAGCATCCCTGTGGAACGCTTTTGACAACTTGTAGAGTCCATGCCCGAACGAATTTAGGCAGTTCTGAGGGCAGAAGTGTGTGTGTGTGTGTGTGGGGGTGGGGGGGGGCGACTCAATATTAGGAAGGTGTTCCAAATGTTTGGTATACTCAGTGTACATTCCATGCTGCTTTTTTAGATTACATTCCTGCATCACAAGAGCCAGTGTTGAGTCGCAGCGCCCCCTGTCTGTGGAGTGAACTCAGTGTCCTAAACTCCAATGGCATAGCGTGTGGACTGGCATGGGATGTGTACTCGTAGGTCAGAGTGTCATAGTAATGGTACTTGACTGGTTTCCCCTGTGAATCCCGAGGGAAAGGCCAGAAGCCGTACAGGTGGATCTCCTCACAGAAGCGAGTGGCCATGGTGTACATCAGCAGACCAGTAGTGGGTCTCTTGATCTGGACATTGTTAGTCAGCCAATACCTGATGAGGAAGAATGAAGAGGGAGAGTAAACAATCAAAAGGTCTTTCATGGCACCCAGAAACCTGACATCTGAGAAATAAATCACAGATGTCTTAAGAAGAATGTTTGTTTTAGGCTTCAGCTATTTATCAGTGAGTGTTCAATGTTTTCCTTAATATCTGAACATTTTTCTATAAAATCTATTAAACTAGCATACACTTGTAAACACACCACAGTCCTATTGAATAAAACCCAACAATAAGCGCCATTCACTCAGATCTCTGGGTGGATACATGCTTAGGAGCCAGTGGACTCGAGTACAGGAGCTGAATTGTGATAAGACAGAGGGGTCTGGGGCCCGCAGTAACAAAGCAAGGTCCATCTGGTCCTCTCACTCAGAGTCTGGCCCACCAGGACCTATAGATACTCTCCTAGCAGTGGACTCTCTGGACTAGCAGGTCAATGGGGAAGCCAGAGGATTATCTATTTAAAGGGCATCTAGTAGTCAGAGAAGCAGAAGCCCATGGGAAAGTATTCAGTTTGGCATACTGAGCATTTATCAAAAACCATTATAGCTAAAATGTCATAGACACGCACTGCATTTCATTAGCATTTTCCCTGCATTTCAAAACATTTATTGCCCTTTCAGAGAAGATTCCAGGCTTTTTGCCTAACTATACTACAGAAAATACCAGTCCTGCTGTCCCTGTCTAACTGTCCTCCTTCTGCAAATCCAACAGGTAGACAGAGAGGCCAGCAGCAGTAAGCGGCAGTAAGTTGGTCACCAACGGCCTTTAGAGTAGCTGTAATGCTGTTTAGAAATAGCAGGGGACCTGTGAACTGCTGCTAGATTAGTGGCTACCAGGCACTGGGTTGATGAGTTCACAGGTGTACAGACAGACCACATGCTGCAGTGTCACAAAGGGCACACGTGTTCCCTCCTTGTCTTACCCTCTGACAGCATGGAGAAGGCGCAGTGAGGGGAAGGCGGTGTGCACATCCACCGTGTGCAGCAGGATGAGACGGATTGCCCACTCCACCCTCTCCTCTCCTCCCTTGGCCATGAAGGCTGGGATCCACAGCACGCTGCCGCTGAGGCCCCGGAGCCGCTGCAGGAAGCGCTCCCTCCACTGCTCACTGGCCAGGTCATGGAAGGCCCGCTGCACCACCGACGGGTTCATGGTCACCAGGTTGGTGCGCTGCCCCACATCCCCAGCATACTCCTCCACTGGCGCCAGGTTACATCTGCAAAGAGACATGCATATAAATTATTATGCTATCACTTCATCCTTTTGATTAGTCTGCCAGAAATATTGAGGTCAATCCCCAGAAGTCATAAATTGGCCATAATATCCTCCAGATGCTCTAAGCACCACATACACAAATTTAGGTAGCTCAGACATTGTTTAACCTGAATTAGGCACATAATCAGTCAGCTAAGAATAATCCCATACCAAACACACCTAGCTCAGGGTTGAAAACCTTAATTCATGTATTCCATGTGTCATGCTGCTGTGTATTGGTATGGCGTTCACAGAAAGTTACTTGACTGACCTCAGTAAAAATGATTACTAAACAGTGCCAATGCACAGAGAGTTAATGACCTAAAATGAAATAAAATGTCCTATATCTATGAAAGTAGAATGTGAGGCTACTGTGCGAGAGCCAGAGGTGGGTGGAGCTGAGCACTGCTGTGAGTAGAGGGATTATTTCCCTGCCTGAATACCTCAGCAAATCCCTCATCACTCCTTCCCAGCTAACTGCCCTTGCTAAACCATGTCTTTCTCTGCCAACTCATCCTGACCTGTGTTGCAATTTCCCTGTTGATCGGACACTCCAGCAGCAAGGGGGTTGGGAATTTACTCTTCCACCATATACAGTGCCTTTGGGAAGTATTCAGACCCCTTGACTTTTTCCATTTTTTTTTACGCCTTATTCTAAAATGGATTAAAAAAAATGTTTACTCAGAAATATAGACACAATACCCCATAGTGACAAAGCGAAAACAGGTCTTTAGAAATGTTTGCAAAGGTACAACAAACACGAAACAGAAATAGTGGAGAGAACAAGTATTTCATACACTGCCGATTTTGCAGGTTTTCCTACTTACAAAGCATGTAGAGGTCTGTAATTCTTATCATAGGTACACTTCAACTGTGAGAGACGGAATCTAAAACAAAAATCCAGAAAATCACATTGTATGATTTTTAAGTAATTAATTTGCATTTTATTGCATGACATAAGTATTTGATCACCGACCAACCAGTAAGAATTCCGGCTCTCACAGACCTGTTCGTTTTTCTTTAAGAAGCCCTCCTGTTCTCCACTCATTACCTGTATTAACTGCACCTGTTTGAACTCGTTACCTGTATAAAAGACACCTGTTCACACACTCAATCAAACAGACTCCAACCTCTCCACAATGGCCAAGACCAGAGAACTGTGTCAGGACATCAGGGATAAAATTGTAGACCTGCACAAGGCTGGGATGGGCTACAGGACAATAGGCAAGCAGCTTGGTGAGAAGGCAACAACTAGAAAATGGAAGAAGTTCAAGATGACGGTCAATCACCCTTGGTCTGGGGCTCCATGCAAGATCTCACCTCGTGGGGCATCAATGATCATGAGGAAGGTGAGGGATCAGCCCAGAACTACATGGCAGGACCTGGTCAATGACCTGAAGAGAGCTGGGACCACAGTCTCAAAGAAAACCATTAGTAACACACTACGCCGTCATGGATTAAAATCCTGCAGCGCACGCAAGGTCCCCCTGCTCAAGCCATCGCATGTCCAGGCCCATCTGAAGTTTGCCAATGACCATCTGGATCATCCAGAGGAGGAATGGGAGAAGGTCATGTGGTCTGATGAGACAAAAATAGAGCTTTTTGGTCTAAACTCCACTCGCCGTGTTTGGAGGAAGAAGGATGAGTACAACCCCAAGAACACCATCCCCACCGTGAAGCATGGAGGTGGAAACATCATTCTTTGGGGATGCTTTTCTGCAAAGGGGACAGGACGACTGCACCGTATTGAGGGGAGGATGGATGGGGCCATGTATCGCGAGATCTTGGCCAACAACCTCCTTCCCTCAGTAAGAGCATTGAAGATGGGTCGTGGCTGGGTCTTCCAGCATGACAACGACCCGAAACACACAGCCAGGGCAACTAAGGAGTGGCTCCGCAAGAAGCATCTCAAGGTCCAGGAGTGGCCTAGCCAGTCTCCAGACCTGAACCCAATAGAAAATCTTTGGAGGGAGCTGAAAGTCCGTATTGCCCAGTGACAGCCCCGAAACCTGAAGGATCTGGAGAAGGTCTGTATGGAGGAGTGGGCCAAAATCCCTGCTGCAGTGTGTGCAAACCTGGTCAAGAACTACAGGAAACGTATGATCTCTGTAATTGCAAACAAAGGTTTCTGTACCAAATATTAAGTTCTGCTTTTCTGATATATCAAATACTTATGTCATGCAATAAAATGCAAATTAATTACTTAAAAATCATACACTGTGTCTGATGATTTAAAATGTTTTGTAATTCTATGAATCTTACCCAGTTGATTAACTCACCCACTCGCCCAAATCTAAAATGCCCAGATAAATCTACCCTGATTGATTTGATATTGACAAATGTTCCACATAAATATTCTGCGGTTGGTGTTTTTTGTAATGATTTAAGTGACCATTGTGCTGTTGTTGCTGTTAGAAATACTAAGATTCCTAAAACTAACCCACGTTTTATTCGTAAGAGAAATCTGAAGTGTTTTAATGAGCAGGCTTTCTTTCATGATTTGTTTTATTTTGACTGGAGCAAGATTGAGCTAATCCCTGATGTGGAAACTGCCTGGAAATTCTTTCATGATGGTTTTCTCCAAATAGTAAACAGACATGCTCCATTCCGCAGGTTTCAGGGTTAAAGGGAGGGATAATCCATGGTTTTCTTCTGAGCTGTCTTGCATTGTTCACGACTGTAATCTAGCCTGGGCTAAAGCAAGGAAATCGTGTTCTGAGGCTGATTGGCTTGTTTTTAGGCAGTTACGAAACAAGTGTTATTTTCTTCTTAGGAAGGCCAAGTCTGAATATTTCATGTCTGTTACCACTGATAACCTGAATGACCCTAGAAAGTTTTGGAAGGCTATTAAGTCTGTCTGGTAACAGTAATGTTAATGAATTACCGTCATGTGTTTTGAAGGACTCTGTTGCTGTATATGACAAAACTGAATTGTTTCAATGAGCACTTTGTATCATCTGGTACGCTGTTTGATTCAGTGTCCTCTGTCTCTGTACAACCTTGTGTGGATGAACCAGTGAGAGCTGGTCAAACTTTTAGCTTTTTGCCATTCTCAGTGCAGGTGGTACATAAAGCCCTGAAATCCTTAGATCAGAGAAAGCCTGCAGGTCCTGATCTTTTGGATCCCTGCTTTTTAAATCTGGCAGCGGATTTCATAGCTGAACCACTTACATATCTGTTCAATTTAACCCTGGAATGTAATGAAATTCCAAAGATCTGCCACTTTTAAAAGGGGGAGATCCAACTCTTTAAAAAAATTATAGGCCAATCTCAAAGCTGTCACCCCTGGTGAAAATACTTGAAACCCTTGTGAGTGAACAGCTAAAATAGATTTTATTTACTAACTCTATTTTATCAATGGGCCAATCGGGTTTCAGGAAGAAGCATAGCACAATTACAGCAGCCATGAAGGTTTTAAATGATATCACTGAAGCTCTTGACAAAAAACAGCATTGTGTCTCACTTTTTATTGATCTCTCTAAGGCTTTTGATACAGTTGATCATGCTATACTAAGGCAGAGATTGTCGAGTGCAGGTCTTTCAGAGCATGCAATTGCATGGTTTGTTAACTATCTGTCTGATAGAACTCAGTGCACTCAATTTGATGGGCTTAGGTCTGTTAAATTGTCTGTCTGTAGTGGTGTGCCCCAAGGCTCTCTTATTCACTATTTATATAAATAATTTAGACAATAATGTCCAAAATGCGCATCTTCATTTTTATGCTGATGATACTGTTATTTACTGTTGTGCCTCGTCTCTTACAAAAGCTTTCCTGAACTTGCAAACTGCTTTTTATACTGTTCAACATACCTTGTGTCAATTGAAGCTTATCCTCAATACTGACCAAACTAAACTAATGGTGTTTTCTAAAGCAAGAAATAGACCTGTGAACCTTTCACCTATCACTACCTGTCAGGGCAAGGAGATTGAGGTTGTAACCTCATATAAATATCTTGGAATTTTGATTGATGATGGCCTCTCTTTTAAAATGCATATTCAACAACTTACAAAAAAATTGAAGCTGAAATTAGGATTTTTATTTTAGGAAGGCTTGTTTTTCTTTTGAAGCCAGAAGGAGGCTAGTATCAGCTACATTTATGCCTTTACTAGACTATGGGGATATTTTATATATGAATGCTTCCGCTCAGTGTTTGAGATCAATTGACACCCTTTACCATGGCACTTTGAGATTTATTTTAAACTGCAAAACCCTTACGCACCATTGCACTTTGTATACCAGGGTTGGCTGGCCTTCTCTAGTCACTCGTAGGCTCAGTCACTGGTATACTTTTATTTACAAAGCCACTTTGGGTTTACTACCTTTTTATTTGGGCATTTTTATTGTTCAGGAATGTGGTGGGTACTCTCTTCGTTCGCTGGACTTTATCCTGCTAACTGTTCCAAATGTCCGAACTGAATTTGGTAAAAGGGCTTTTATGTACTCTGCGCCGTCGTCTTGGAACGCCTTACAAAATACTTTTAAACTGGAAGAACTTGTACCGATTGGTATTTTTAAATCACTGATGAATGATCTTGAGTCTGATTCCCTGACCTGTCAATGTTTTTAATTTGCTGTTTTTGATTTTGTTATACTCTTGTGAATTCTATGGTTTTTACTAGATTAATTGTAGTTTTTCATGTTGTTTGTCTGTCATTTTTGTAATGACTTGGCGCTGCCTATCTTGGCCAGGACGCTCTTGAAAAAGAGATTTTAAATCTCAATGAGCCCTTCCTGGTTAAATAAAGGTTAAATAAATAAAAATAAATACAATGTGATTTTCTGGATTTTTGTTTTAGATTCCGTCTCTTACAGATGAAGTGTACCTATGATAAAAATTACAGACCTCTACATGCTTTGCAAGTAGGAAAACCTGCAAAATCGGCAGTGTATCAAATACTTGTTCTCCCCACTGTACCTTATTTACATAACAATTCAGGCCCTTCGCTATGAGACTCGAAATTGAGCTCAGGTCAAATAAAATAAAATTGTATTGGTCACATACATGTGGTTAGCAGATGTTAATGCGAGTGTAGCGAAATGCTTGTGCTTCTAGTTCTGACAGTGCAGTAATATCTAACAATTCCACAACAACTACCTAATACACGCAAATCTACGTAAGTAAAGGGATGGAATAAGAACATGTACATATAAATATATGGATGAGCGATGACCGAGCAGCATAGGCAAGATGCAATAGATGGTACAGAATACAGTATATACATATGAGATGAGTAATGCAGGATATGTAAACATTATTAAAGCGGAAATATAAAAGTGACTAGTGATCCATTTATTAAAGTGGCCAATGATTTTGAGTCTGTATGTAGGCAGCAGTCTCTCTGTGTCAGTGATGGCTGTTTAAGATAGAAGCTGTTTTTCAGTCTCTCGGTCCCAGCTTTGATGCACCTGTACTGACCTCGCCTTCTGGATGGTAGCGGGGTGAACAGGCCGTGGCTCGGGTGGTTGATGTCCTTGATTATCTTTTTGGCCTTCCTGTGACATCGGGTGCTGTAGGTGTCCTGGAGGGCAGGTAGTTTGCTTCCGGCTGTGGGCGGTGCAGTTTCCGTACCAGGCGGTGATACAGCCCAACAGGATGATCTCAATTGTGCATCTGTAAAATGTTTGTCAGGGTTTTAGGGGCCAAGACAAATTTCTTCAGCCTCCTGAGTTTGAAGAAGCGCTGTTGCACTTTCTTCACCACACTGTCTGTATGGGTGGACCATTTCAGTTTGTCCGGGATGTGTATGCCGAGGAAGTTAAAACTTTCCACCTTCTCCACTGCTGTCCCGTCGATGTGGATAGGGGGATGCTCCGTCTGCTGTTTCCTGAAGTCCATGATCATTTCCTTTGTTTTGTTGACATTGAGTGAGAGGTTGTTTTCCTGACACCACACTCCGAGTGCCCTCACCTCCTCCCTGTAGGCTGTCTCATCATTTTTGGTAGCCAAGCCCACTACTGTTGTGTCGTCTGCAAACTTGATGATTGAGTTGGAGGCGGGCATGGCCACGCAGTCATGGGTAAACAGGGACCCTGGTGTTGAGGATCAGCGAAATGGAGATGTTGTTTCCTACCTTCACCACCTGGGGGAGGCCCGTCAGAAAGTCCAGGACCCAATTGCATAGGGCGGGTTGAGACCCAGGGCCTCAAGCTTAATGATCAGCTTGGAGGGTACCATGGTGTTGAATGCTGAGCTGTAGTCGATGAACAGTATTCTTACATAGGTATTCCTCTTGTCCAGATGGGATAGGGCAGTGTGCAGTGTGATGGCGATTGCATAATCTGTGGACCTATTGGGGTGGTATGCAAATTGAAGTGGGTCTAGAGTTGCAGGTAAGGTGGAGGGGATATGATCCTTGACTAGTCTCTCAAAGCACTTCATGATGACAGAGGTGAGTGCAACGGGGCGATAGTCATTAAGTTCAGTTACCTTTGCTTTCTTGGGTACAGGAACAATTGTGGCCATCTTGAAGCATGTGGGTACAGCAGACTGCGATAGGGAGAGATTGAATATGTCCGTAAACACACCAGCCAGCTGGTCTGCACATGCTCTGAAGACGTGGCTAGGGATGCCGCCTGGGCTGGCAGCCTTGCGAGGGTTAACATGTTTAAATGTCTTACTCACGTAAGGGGGGGCCGCAGTCCTTGGTAGCGGGCCGCATCGGTGGCACTGTATTATTCTCAAAACGGGCAAAGGTGTTTAGTTTGCATCCTGTTTCCAGCGATCATCCTTCAAATGTTTCTACAACTTGATTCGAGTCCACCGGCGATAAATTCAATTGATTGGAGATGATTTGGAAAGGCACACACCTGTCTATTTAAGGTCCCCATGTCAGATCAAAAACTAAGCCATGAGGTCGAAGGAATTGTCTGTAGAGTTCCCGAGACAGGATTGTGTTGAGGCACAGATCTGGGGAAGGGTACCAAAACATTTCTGCAGCATTGAAGGTCCCCAAGAACACAGTGGCCTCCATCAATCTTAAATGGAAGATGTTTGGAACCACCAAGACTATTTCTAGAGCTGCTGGTTGGGGGAGAAGGGCCTTGGTCAGGGAGGTGACTAAGAACCCGATGGTCACTCTGACAGAGCTCTAGAGTTCCTCTGTGAAGGTGGGAGAACCTTCCAGAAGGACAACCATCTCTGCAGCACTCCACCAATCAGGCCTTTATGGTAGAGCGGCCAGGCGGAAGCCACTCCTCACTAAAAGGCACATGACAGCCCGCTTGGAGTTTGCCAAAAGGCACCTGAAGACTCTCAGACCATGAGAAACAAGATTCTCTGGTCTGATGAAACCAAGATTGAACTCTTTGGCCTGAATGCCAAGCATCACGTCTGGAGGAAATCTGTGAAGCATGGTGGGGGCAGCATCATGCTGTGGAGATGTTTTTCAGCGGCAGGGACTGGGAGATTAGTCAGGATTGAGGCAAAGATGAACGGAGGAAAGTAAAGAGATATCCTTAATGAAAACCTGCTCCAGAGTGCTCAGGACCGCAGACTGGGGCGAAGTTTCACCTTCCAATAGGACAACAACCCTAAGCACAAGTCTCTGAATGTCCTTGAGTGGCCCAGCCAGAGCCCGGACTTGACCCGATCGAACATCTCTGGAGAGACCTGAAAATAGCTGTGCAGCAACACTCCCCATCCAACCTGACAAAGCTTGAGATAATCTGCAGAGAAGAATGGGAGAAACTCCCCAAATACAGGTGTGTCAAGCTTGTAGCATCATACCCAAGAAAACTCGAGGCTGTAATCACAGCCAAAGGTGCTTCAACAATGTACTTCGTGAAGGGTCAGTTACTTATTTGTAATAAATTAGCAAAAATAAACAGTTTTTGCTTTGTCATTATGGGGTATTGTGTGTAGATTGATGAGGGAAAAAACGATTTAATCCATTTTAGGGATAAGGCTGTGACCTAACACGAAATTAGTGCCTTTTGCGTCCCTTTGATATTTTAAGTAGAAATTGTGAACCAATACTGAATTTTAAAAGCCTGTTATATTAATTTAAGTGCCCTTTAATATAGACCACATGGGGAATTCAATACATCTGATTTCTTTTTATACAACTAAAGGCTTGCTAAAGTGCCAAAATGCAGCATTTTGACATGTCCCTCCATCAACTCTGTGTCACTCCTAGGAATATTTCCACTCAGTTAATACAAAAAAGTTTCACCATCATTGTAAAGCCCTAGTTTATTTTCTTTGATAAAGTTAGTTCTAAGGAGTATTATTTATTTCATGTGATTTGTGATTAATTTACATCTGTCCCTCATTTTAAGGTCAGCCCTGTTACGTGAACTGAACGTTTTAATATGTTTAAACTATTCCTTTTTAAATATTTTATTCAAAAGAAACATTGAACATATAAAGGTCAAATCATAGTGTAAAAGCAAATGAGCTGGTTCTACTGTTTTAAAAAAAACATTTCCTGTTGTTTTTTGGTGAAAACTAAGCGGGTAGAGCATACCACATCAACCCTGTTACCCAGAGATAGACAGGCTAGAAATGTACTTTTTTGTGAACCTTGTATTCAATTTCCACTCCTTGTTGCACACAACAAGCTTCCATTCCCCTTGTCACATGGGGATTTATGGCTGATTTAAGATGAAATCGTCAACCCTATTACAGTCAACCGTGTTACTTTATTTGGCACTTAATAGGCGCTTACTATAGCCATTGTTTTTTTTTATTCAACTTCTTGAGATGGGAAAACTAGTTTTTTATTAAGTTGAACAAGTTCTCTTTATGACAGAATTTTTTTGAACAAGTTACACTTCTCAAAAGGCACCGTTTTACGGTCCACTAAACAATTGCGCTATTGTGTGTCCAAAACGTTTCTGCCACCGTCTCTTATGACCGAAAAGAGCTTCTAGATATCAGGACAGCGATTACTCACCCCGTACTGGAAGAAGATTTGTTCTTTAACGAGTCGGACGCAAAGGATTTACTTCAGACACCCGACAAGGCCCTCATCCCGTCATTCGCAAGAGAAAGAGACGGAGACATCGGGGACGTAGGTCTGGGCCCCTTGTATGGATCTGGCGGCAAGTGGGTAATCTGCCTTTACCATCGGTCCTATTAGCCAACGTACAATCCTTGGATAATAAAATAGACGAACTACGAGCAAGTATATCCTACCAATGGGACATTTAAAAACTGTAATATCTTATATTTCACTGAGTCATGGCTGAACGACGACATCAAAGAAATACAGCAGGCGGGTAGAGTATCTCATGATAAGCTGTAGACCACACTATTTACCAAGAGAGTTTTTATCTATATTCTTCGTAGCTGTCTATTTACCACAACAAACAGGAAAACGCTCATCCAGAGGTGGCGCTCCTAGTGGCAGGGGACCTTAATGCAGAGAAGCTTAAGTCCATTTTACATCATTTCTACCAGCATGTTAAATGTGCAACCAGAGGGAAAACAACTCTAGACCACCTTTGCTCCACACACAGAGTCGCTCTCCCTCGCCCTCCATTTGGCAAATCTGACCATAATTCTATCCTCCTGATTCCTGCTTCCAAGCAAAAACTAAAGTAGGAAGCACCAGTGACATGCTCAATAAAAAAGTGGTCAGATGAAGCAGATGCTAAGCTACAGGACTGTTTTGCTAGCACAGACTGGAATATTTTCTGGGATTCTTGCGATGGCATTGAGGAGTACACCACATCAGTCACTGGCTTCATCAATAAGTGCATCGATGACATCGTCCCCACAGTGATGTATGTACAGTGAGGGAAAAAAGTATTTGATCCCCTGCTGATTTTGTACGTTTGCCCACTGACAAAGAAATGATCAATCAATAATTTTAATGGTAGGTTTATTTGAACAGTGAGAGACAGAATAACAACAAAAACATCCAGAAAAACGCATGTCAAAAATGTTATAAATTGATTTGCATTTTAATGAGGGAAATAAGTATTTGACCCCCTCTCAAGCAGAAAGATTTCTGGCTCCCAGGTGTCTTTTATACAGGTAACGAGCTGAGATTAGGAGCACACTCTTAACCTGTTAGGGCTAGGGGGCAGTATTTGCACGGCTGGATAAAAAAATGTACCCGATTTAATCTGGTTACTAATCCTACCCAGTAACTAGAATATGCATATACTTATTATATATGGATAGAAAACACCCTAAAGTTTCTAAAACTGTTTGAATGGTGTCTGTGAGTATAACAGAACTCATTTGGCAGGCAAAACCCTGAGACAGATTCTGACAGGAAGTGGATATCTGATGTGTTGTATTACCTTTAAACCTATGCCATTGAAAAACACAGGGGCTGAGGAATATTTTGGCACTTCCTATTGCTTCCACTAGATGTCACCAGCCTTTACAAAGTGTTTTGAGTCTTCTGGAGGGAGATCTGACCGAACAAGAGCCATGGAACGATGATGTCCCATTAGACACCTGGCGCGCGAGTTCATGTTGGGTACCCTCGTTCCAATACGTTATAAAAGAGAATGCATTCGTCCACCTTGAATATTATTCATGTTCTGGTTAAAAAAGGCCCTAATGATTTATGCTATACAACGTTTGACATGTTTGAACGAACGTAAATATATTTTTTCCCCTCGTTCATGAAGTGAAGTCCGGCGGGCTTAGATCATGTGCTAACAAGACGGAGATTTTTGGACATAAATGATGAGCTTTTTTGAACAAAACTACATTCGTTATGGACCTGTGATACCTGGAAGTGACATCTGATGAAGAGAATCAAAGGTAATGGATTATTTACATAGTATTTTCGATTTTAGATCTCCCCAACATGGCGGCTAGTCTGTATCGCAACGCGTATTTTTCTGGGCGCAGTGCTCAGATTATTGCAAAGTGTGATTTCCCAGTAAGGTTATTTTTAAATCTGGCAAGTTGATTGCGTTCAAGAGATGTAAATCTATAATTCTTTAAATGACAATATAATATTTTACCAATGTTTTCTAATTTTAATTATTTAATTTGTGGTGCTGACTTGAATGCCGGTTATTGGAGGGAAACGATTTCCTGAACATCAACGCCACAGTAAAACGCTGTTTTTGGATATAAATATGAACTTGATAGAACTAAAAATGCATGCATTGTCTAACACAATGTCCTAGGAGTGTCATCTGTTGGAGATTGTAAAAGGTTAGTGCATCATTTTAGCTGGTTTTATGGTTTTGGTGACGCCTGTCTTTGAATTGGCACAACATTACACACAACTCTTGTAAATGTACTGTCCTAACATACTCAAAATTTATGCTTTCGCCGTAAAACCTTTTTGAAATCGTAAAACGTGGTTAGATTAAGGAGATGTTTATCTTTCAAAGGGTGTAAAATAGTTGTATGTTTGAAAAATTTGAATTTTGACATTTATTTGGATTCAAATTTGCCGCTCTTGAAATGCACCTGCTGTTGATGGAGTGCACCACGGGTGGGACGCTTGCGTCCCACCTAGCCCATAGAGGTTAAAGGGAGTGCTCCTAATCTCAGTTTGTTACCTGTATAAAAGACACCTGTCCACAGAAGCAATCAATCAGATTCCAAACTCTCCACCATGGCCAAGACCAAAGAGCTCTCCAAGGATGTCAGGGACAAGATTGTAGACCTACACAAGGCTGGAATGGGCTACAAGACCATTGCCAAGCAGCTTGGTGAGAAGGTGACAACAGTTGGTGCGATTATTCGCAAATGGAAGAAACACAAAATAACTGTCAATCTCTCTCGGCCTGGGGCTCCATGCAAGATCTCACATCGTGGAGTTGCAATGATCATGAGAATGGTGAGGAATCAGCCCAGAACTTGTCAAGGATCTTGTCAATGATCTCAAGGCAGTTGGGACCATAGTCACCAAGAAAACAATTGGCAACACACTACGCCGTGAAGGACTGAAATCCTGCAGCGCCCGCAAGGTCCCCCTGCTCAAGAAAGCACATATACATGCCCGTCTGAAGTTTGCCAATGAACATCTGAATGATTCAGAGGACAACTGGGTGAAAGTGTTGTGGTCAGATGAGACCAAAATGGAGCTCTTTGGCATCAACTCAACTCGCCGTGTTTGGAGGAGGAGGAATGCTGCCTATGACCCCAAGAACACCATCCCCACGTCAAACATGGAGGTGGAAACATTATGCTTTGGGGGTGTTTTTCTGCTAAGGGGACAGGACAACTTCACCGCATCAAAGGGAAGATGGACGGGGCCATGTACTGTCAAATCTTGGGTGAGAACCTCCTTCCCTCAGCCAGGGCATTGAAAATGGGTCGTGGATGGGTATTCAAGCATGACAATGACCCAAAACACACGGCCAAGGCAACAAAGGAATGGCTCAAGAAGAAGCACATTAAGATCCTGGAGTGGCCTAGCCAGTCTCCAGACCTTAATCCCATAGAAAATCTGTGGAGGGAGCTGAAGGTTCGAGTTGCCAAACGTCAGCCTCGAAACCTTAATGACTTGGAGAAGATCTGCAAAGAGGAGTGGGACAAAATCCCTCCTGAGATGTGTGCAAACCTGGTGGCCAACTACAAGAAACGTCTGACCTCTGTGATTGCCAACAAGGGTTTTGCCAACAAGTACTAAGTCATGTTTTGCAGAGGGGTCAAATACTTATTTCCCTCATTAAAATTAAAATAAAATTTCTAACATTTTTGACATGCATTTTTCTGGATTTGTTGTTGTTATTCTGTCTCTCACTGTTCAAATAAACCTACCATTAAAATTATAGACTGATCATTTCTTTGTCAGTGGGAAAACGTACAAAATCAGCAGGGGATCAAATACTTTTTTCCCTCACTGTACATACCCCAACCAGAAGCCATGGATTACAGGCAACATCGGCACTGAGCTAAAGGCTAGAGCTGCCGCTTTCAAGGAGTGGGACTCTAACCCGGAAGCTTATAAGGAATCCCGTTATGCCCTCCAATGAACCATCAAACAGGTCAATACAGGACTAAGATTAAATCCTACTACACTGGCTCCGACACTCGTGGGATGTGGCAGGGCTTGCAAACTGTTACAGACTACAGAATGAAGCACAATGACACGAGCCTACCAGACAGGCTAAATTACTTCTATGCTCGCTTCAGGCCAGTAACACTGAAACATGCATGAGAGCATCAGCTGTTCCTGACGACTGTGTGATCACACTCTCTGTAGCCAATATGAGTAAGACCTTTAAACAGATCAACATTCACAAGGCCGCAGGGCCAGACGGATTACCAGGACGTGTACTCCGAGCATGCGCTGACCAACTGGCAAGTGTCTTCACTGACATTTTCAACCTGTCCCTGACTGAGTCTGTAATACCAACATGTTTCAAGCAGACCTCCTGTGCCCAAGAACACTAAGGTAACCTGCCTAAATGACTACCGAAAATTGACTACCGAAAGGCTGGTCATAGCTCACATAAACACCATTATCCCGGAAACCCGAGACCCACTCCAATTTGCATACCGCCCCTACAGATCCACATATGATGCAATCTCTATTGCACTCCACACTGCCCTTTCCACCAAGACAAAAGGAACACCTATGTGAGAATGCTATTCATTGTGTCATGATGTTGGCTTGTGGGTGAGGTTTATGACCCCCCCCATAAATACCTTTCTCCCTTTCCTCTCTCTTGACTCTACAGAAGAACTCTTGAAAAGCCTTTGTTAAACATATAGAGTCTGGGAACATTAAAAAGTGGGGGGAAAGGAACCATATTTCGGTAATCCAACCAGTTGAAAATATGCGTTGGTACTTAATGAATATGATGCCAGATCAGTTGGCGTCTGAGACATTCTTACTAATGATAGGATGACATAGACTGTATCTTGGAAAGTCTACACATTATAGTTATCAGATTCACATGGAATTGTTGTGCAATTTAAATGTTTAAATATGAAACTATTTGTGAAAAGATTAAATGTAATTTTAGCTTCCAAATGAGTGAATTGGGTTTTCATAAGGTTAAAGCTCTGCTCACTCAGTGGCCCCGCCCATGTGAAGAGACATTGGTTATAAACTATGAAACACGCCCTTCTCTCCCCTCCTATATAAAGCCCTTGACGAAAATGTAACTTTGTGTTCCGAGGACGTTAGGGCGACAGTCCTACATTTAAAAGGGCTCAGATAATAAGCTGTTCCAAGGATGTGTGGACTTGAGGTCCCCACGTTGAAAGGACAAAGACCACCTACAGAACTAAGCCAACCTTAGAGAACCTAACGAAATTAGCATCGAATTTCAATGTGAAGGTGACAACCTACACCCCGGAAGGATGAATTTTGACTATACCAGCCAGAATATAGCATGAGCTTAAAAGTATGGCAACTTGGTGTGAACTTTGAACTCTTATTCACTCCAGAAGTGATACCTCCTAGCCGTTGAGTTAGCAGCAGTCGCTAAACGTGGGCTAGGAGGGGACGGACAGAGTATTCATTCTACCACGCTCCAGTTCACCACTAGACAGTCTTCAGAGGACCAGAGATCCATGCTGGACAACCCGGCCTCCCATCTACCGAAGCGCAGCGCAGAGTAAATATTTATTGCATTCTCCTTTTTCAAATGGCCGGTTATTTAGAATGCATAAGATTCTGTATTTACGATAGCATAGCTTCTCCCTTTGTTACTCAGTCTTCCCGCTCTTTCACTCAAACCCAACCCCCTCTCTTTGTGTAACCAGCCATCGTATCTGTTCCGTCCACCAGGGACGTTTTCTTTATGACATAATTTGTAATCAATGTATGATCCATTCTGTGTGATTATTTAGTAAATAAATAATTCAACCAAATTTTGTATTGCTAATTCAACTTGTTAGCCAGGGTTTGTGAAGATAACCAAGAATGTTCCGCTTAATATTGCGGATAGAATATTGCTTCCATCAATGTAATTGTCTGCATAATTTCCAATCCCCCATATATTTTTTGGGTAAATATATATATCCATATACACACGCATGCATACATATACACATATATACATACACACATATCGACATACATACTTTTTTAAAGAATATACCTTTATTATTATTCCCCGCAAACCCTACCACGGATCCCCCAATTGGCGTAAACTAATAAACAGTTTGGCTTTTACCTTCAATTTATTCATCTTATACACATTTTACAGACACAGTCTATTTTACAATAGTTCATTTTTGTTTGTTTTTAGTCTTTCCTCTATTTCTGATGTCCATCCAGTTTGATTTCTATTTGTAACTGTGCTATTTCACAAAAGTTCTGAACCTATATACATTTTACAGACCCCGTATGATTTACATTGTTTATGTTGTTATTAGTCCCACCCTTCAGCTCCATTCAGCCCCTCCCATCTATCTCTCAACATCATCCATTTCGGATTTCTATTTGCCATATATTTTTCAATTGTGCTGTGATGCTTCACAAAACAATTGAACCTTTCTATTCTCATAGCTTCTACAGATTGTAAATTAAAAATAAAATGTTTTGCTAAAATAATTATTATATTATTGATTGATTGACTATTGGCTTTTCAAATCACCCAGTATTGCTATCTGCAGCGTTAGTTCTAGGCAAATGTTGCAGTTATTCAGCCATTCCTGGACCTGTGACCAAAAACGAGCTACATATGGACAATACCAAAATAAATGATCTAATGACTCTGCCTCCTCACAGCAGAATCTGCAGAGCTGGGAAGATTGTATCCCCCATATATATAACATTCTATTAGTTGCAAGAATTTTGTATAGTAATTTAAATTGAAAAATTCTAAGTTTTGAATTCGGCGTTGTTTTGCGTATCAATTCATAAACCATGTGCCATGGAATGGGTACATCGAAAATCAGATCAAATGATTGACATAAAGAGCCGTTGTGTTGAACACTGTGCGATGTTTAACAGTGAGAATAGCAGAATGGTGAACTTACTAAATGACTGAGAGTTTGACTGTGTGATATTAGGTTGCTTCGTCTTGACTACTAAGAAAGTAGTCAAGACGACCAGCATGATTAAGCCTCCGCCATGTATATCTCACTAGGTCAGGGTATTTAAGTCTCCATATATCCACTAATTCCAATATATCCATGACATTCATGATTTCCTTAAGTGCCTGAGGGTGATAGTTTGTAGTGTGATTTCCTTTCCGGTCCATAGAGGTATTTAAGACCGTATTAAAATCTCCCCCCATAATAATAGAGTCTAGTGTTGCTTGTAGAGTTGATAAATTCTTATATATATATTTTCAAAGAAGCTTGGATCATCATTATTCGGACCGTATAGGTTAATAAGCCATATCTGTTCATTGTCCAATAACATATTTAAAATAATCCATGTACCTTGATAATCTGTTATAACAATTTGCACATTTGGATCAAAATGACTGATAATTAAAACCATCACCCCTTTTGAATTTCTTTGCCCATGGGAGAAATATATTTCACCCCCCCAGTTATTTTTCCACAAAACTTCATCTAAAATTGTTGAATGGGTTTCCTGTAAACAATAGATATTATATTCCTTCTCTTTTAGCCAGGTAAATACTGATCGTCTTTTCTTATTATCTGCTAGGCCATTACAATTGTAACTGGCTGTACTTATTTCACCACTTAATGAGACACAACTTTAAATTCTATTTATGAAAATATATGTTTGTAAACGTACCATTAAAAAGTAACATGATGATTGAGTGTCTATATAGCTGTACCATGATATTTGCATTGCTACTAAGTAAACCTCCTATTGGTCCCTACTATTCTACCCGCTAAAAGCCTTCCTCATCCCGAGTTGGGTTGTCATCCCAATGCCCGGCAGACCACCCCCGATCACCCGTATCCCATAGCCCTGAACTGACTGGGATCCATCCTTCGAAAAGAGCACACAGTGCCATTTACTGAATTGAAGTAAATCAATTGCCAAATTAATTTCCATCGCCCTCACCACGATTTGTATTATATATAGCTGTGGATCATCCTCTATTGTCCCTAACATATTTTACTCCTTCGCAACAGTTGTGGGATACACACATACACCCACACACACTCAACCCTTTCCCCCCACACAACCATAATGTCACGTCCGTCGCAAGAAGGAGACCAAGGCGGCGTGCGTGGAGTTCCACATCTTTTAATAAATGAAACTCACCAAACAAAACAATAAAGCACAAACGAAACGTGAAGTAAATGGCGTGCTCACAGGCAACTAAACAAAAAACAAGATCCCACAAAAACCCAGTGGGAAAAGGCTGCCTAAATATGATCCCCAATCAGAGACAACGAATGACAGCTGCCTCTGATTGGGAACCATATCAGGCCAACATAGAAATACAAAAAACAGATATTCCCACTCGAGTCACACCCTGATCTAACCAAACACAGAGAATAACAAGGATCTCTAAGATCAGGGCGTGACACATAAGCTCACATTCTCAACAGTTGCACCATCCCAGAGCCCAACTCAAGAAAGGTCTTGATTTACAAATGCACTTACAGTTGCAGCTGCATTAGAAGGCCTGCAAGACCGCGCAAAAAAATGGGCAGAAATTAACAGATTTTATTAACCATTGTCACATCCTAGAAAATGGAGGTCAAATGTACACCTTTTCCCTGAAACACCCACAATATGGTCACCCGTATTGACCATATTCCCAAGCATCTCCATGCAGTCAGACTTTTGATTTTGTGCCACCAGGGCCACAATAATATACCCCCTCTCTGAATGTCCAAGTGTGACCCCCTCCCCATGGGTTACTGCAGCTAGTGTTGCCAGCACTGCCACTGCCTGGGTGGGGGCACTGCACCGGAAATCCCACCGGCTAGGTACAAGGTCGTCAAGGTTCTCATTAGCAGATTTGAGAATTTCCTTGTGTAGTATGCTCTCCCTTTAGGGGGCTTTGGCTTTGCAGGACCAACCCTGCCAAGCGGGCTCAGAATCTTGAGGGGGCAGTGCTGCTCTTGGTCTCTGACCGCATTTTGGCTGCATAGAGACCGTTTACAGCAGGCACATAAAACAGTTAGGGACTCCTCCTTAGTATCTGGGTCGTTCAGGTGGGTGTCTAGGGTATAGGGTTGTGGACCGTAGCATTAAATTAGGATCATAAATAAATAATTAGATATAATTTATTTTAAAAATGTAGTTCCCCATGATAGGACAATAAATAAATGAAATGTATAATTTATTTTAAAACTGTTCCACCATGATAGGACAATAAATAAATAAATAAATAAATAAGACGTATAATTCATTATAAAAGTATATCCATCATCTGAACAACATTGAAAGCCCTTTCATACCCCGGCTCACAGCAATACATTGGTTCTGGGATATGCAACCATTTCATTACTCACTCACTCAACTTTCCCAAACATAACAAATAAAATAAAAAGATAAACACACACCCACCATCCACACATACTGTGCCTTCTGTTTACTTAGTTTCTATCTTCACCATGTTGAATTAGTACTTGTGTGTTCCAATTAGTTATATGTGAATATATACTGCTCAAAAAAATAAAGGGAACACTAAAATAACACATCCTAGATCTGAATTGATGAAATAATCTTATTAAATACTTTTTTCTTTACATAGTTGAATGTGCTGACAACAAAATCACACAAAAATAATCAATGGAAATTCAATTTATCAACCCATGAAGGTCTGGATTTGGAGTCACACTCAAAATTAAAGTGGAAAACCACACTACAGGCTGATCCAACTTTGATGTAATGTCCTTAAAACAAGTCAAAATGAGGCTTAGTAGTGTGTGTGGCCTCCACGTGCCTGTATGACCTCCCTACAACGCCTGGGCATGCTCCTGATGAGGTGGTGGATGGTCTCCTGAGGGATCTCCTCCCAGACCTGGACTAAAGCATCTGCCAACTCAGGACAGTCTGTGGTGCAACGTGGCGTTGGTGGATGGAGCGAGACATGATGTCCCAGATGTGCTCAATTGGATTCAGGTCTGGGGAACGGGCGGGCCAGTCCATAGCATCAATGCCTTCCTCTTGCAGGAACTGCTGACACAGTCCAGCCACATGAGGTCTAGCATTGTCTTGCATTAGGAGGAACCCAGGACCAACCGCACCAGCATATGGTCTCACAAGGGGTCTGAGGATCTCATCTCGGTACCTAATGGCAGTCAGGCTACCTCTGGCGAGCACATGGAGGGCTGTGCGGCCCCCCAAAGAAATGCCACCCCACACCATGACTGACCCACCGCCAAACCGGTCATGCTGGAGGATGTTGCAGGCAGCAGAACGTTCTCCATGGCGTCTCCAGACTCTGTCACGTCTGTCACATGTGCTCAGTGTGAACCTGCTTCATCTGTGAAGAGCACAGGGTGCCAGTAGCGAATTTGCCAATCTTGGTGTTCTCTGGAAAATGCCAAACGTCCTGCACGGTGTTGGGCTGTAAGCACAACCCCCACCTGTGGACGTCGGGCCCTCATACCACCCTCATGGAGTCTGTTTCTGACCATTTGAGCAGACACATGCACATTTGTGGCCTGCTGGAGGTCATTTTGCAGGGCTCTGGCAGTGCTCCTCCTGCTCCTCCTTGCACAAAGGCGGAGGTAGCTGTCCTGCTGCTGGGTTGTTGCCCTCCTACGGCCTCCTCCACATCTCCTGATGTACTGGCCTGTCTCCTGGTAGCGCCTCCATACTCTGGACACTACGCTGACAGACACAGCAAACCTTCTTGCCACAGCACGCATTGATGTGCCATCCTGGATGAGCTGCACTACCTGAGCCACTGTGTGGGTTGTAGACTCCGTCTCATGCTACCACTAGAGTGAAAGCACCGCCAGCATTCAAAAGTGACCAAAACATCAGCCAGGAAGCATAAGAACTGAGAAGTGGTCTCTGGTCTCCACCTGCTGAACCACTCCTTTATTGGGGGTGTCTTGCTAATTGCCTATAATTTCCACCGGTTGTCTATTCCATTTGCACAACAGCATGTTAAATTTATTGTCAATCAGTGTTGCTTCCTAAGTGGACAGTTTGATTTCACAGAAGTGTGATTGACTTGGAGTTACATTGTGTTGTTTAAGTGTTCCCTTTATATTTTTTGAGCAGTGTATATACAAAAGCAATTTTTTTTAAATTGTATTGTTACAATCCATAACCGGGCTAGAATTGTGTTTCATTATTTTCCTCATCTATGAGAACTTTGTAATTTAAAAAAAAAACATTGTCACGCCCTGACCTTAGAGATCTTATTTATTCTCTATGTTTGGTTAGGTTAGGGTGTGACTCGGGTGGGAATATCTATGTTTTCTATTTCTTTGTTTTTGAGCTGAGTGTGGTTCCCAATCAGAGGCAGCTGTCTATCGTTGTCTCTGATTGGGAATCATACTTAGGCAGCCTGTTTTCCACCTGAGTTTTGTGGGAGGTTATTTTCTGTTTAGCTTATGTGCCTGATGTGTTTATGTTTTCCCTTTTGTTATTTTGTTTGAGTGTTTCTTGAAAATAAATATCATGAACACTTACCACGCTGCGTTTTGGTCCACTTCTTCTTCACCTTCAGACGATCATTACAACCATGGAGTAGTCTTTGTGTCTCTAAACAACTGGTTATCAATATATAGTTTATCAACGACGAGAGCTACTCGTTTCCCTTTTAATCTATTTTCTTTGAAAATTGTATACAGAACTTTACGCCGTTCTGCAATTTCCTTCGGAAACTGATCATTCATGCCAATTTTGGTCCCAGCAAGTCTTTTACCCAGGCTTTTAACCATTATTTTATCTTTAAATGAAGCAAATTTGGTAACGATTGGGCGTTCATACGTTTGGCCTCTCTGTCCGAAGCGGTGTACACGTTGAAGTTGGATTTTTTTCGATAGCTTCGCGTGGGATCTGAAGCGCTTTAAGGAGGAACTCTCTAACTACAGATTCGGGAACTTCCCCTTCTTTCTCCTGGATACCTGTAAGTACCAGATTCTCTCTCATGGTTCTAGTTTGTAAGGCTTCTCTCAGAACGGTGTTCTCCTTTTTAATTTCATTCACTTCGGTTTCAATCTTGTTGACTGTCCCTTTTAGCTTGTGTGTTTCATTCTCCAATGTCGCAGCTTTTTCATCACTCATCTCGAGGCTTGCCTTCAACTCTTTTATATCCTTACTAACTAATTCAAGTATACCCAGTTTGTCATTTATTGATTTTAACAGATCGGTTTCGACCTTTACCATTCCCGGTGGTGAAAATATTAAATCGTCTGTGTCTGTAGAAGAGTCACGTTTTCGTTTTGAAATCGGTTCCCCTGTCTTACTCTCCGTTATGTTTGGGTGTTGCTTGTTTTCGTAATATTTGTCGATAAATGTCTAGTCTTAAGATTTGTTTTGTGTTATTATCCAGATTGAAAGTTATCACCCACCAGATTGTGAAGTGCTAATATTTTAGTCTAACTTGCCAATATTGAATATTACGTTTTATCTTGAGGTGCTCTACATAACTTCGTTCAGTCCGCTATTACCCCCTGTCTGTTTCGACCTAATAACCAAGAACTTACAACTTTCAGATGAGACTAAACAAGGTGACGATTAAATATTGACTGCTATTGATGTAAAAGATTACGATCTTTAAGAGCTTATTCGGAAGATAACAGCTCTATAAACATTCTTTCATGGTGCCCCGAATTTCTAGTTGATTATCTAACTGATTAGCTTAATCAGGTAATATTAATTACAGAGAAATTATTTTATAGAATAGCACGTCATATCACTTAAGAAGCCTTTTGGACCTAGACTTGGCGCTCCGGTACCACTTGCCGAGCAGTAGCAGAGAGAACAGTCTATGACTAGTGTTGCTGGAGTCTTTGACAATTTTTAGAGCCTTCCTCTGACACCGCCTGGTATAGAGGTCCTGGATGGCAGGAAGCTTGGCGCCGGTGATGTATTTGGTCGTACGCACGACCCTCTGTAGTGCCTTGCAGTCGGAGGCCGAGCAGTTGCTATACCAGTCAGAATGCTCTCGATGGTGCAGTTGTAGAACTTGCTGAGGATCTGAGGACCCATGCCAAATCTTTTCTCCTGAGGGGGAATAGGCTTTGTCGTGCCCTCTTCACGACTGTCTTGGTGTGTTTGGACCATGATAGTTTGTTGGTGATGTGGACACCAAGGAACTTGATGCTCTCAAACTGCTCCACTACAGCCCCATCAATGAGAATGGGGGCGTGCTCGGTCTTCCTTTCCTGTAGTCCACAATCATCTCCTTTGTCTTGATCACGTTGAGGGAGAGGTTGTTGTCCTAGCACCACACGGCCAGATCTCTGACCTCCTCCCTATAGGCTGTCTCATCGTTGTCGGTGATCAGGCCTGCCACTGTTGTGTCATCGGCAAACTTAATGATGGTGTTGCGGTCATGCCTGGCCATGCAGTTATTAGTGAACAGGGAGTACAGGAGGGGACTGAGCATGCACCCATGAAGGGCACCCATGTTGAGGATCAGCGTGGCGGATGTGTTGTTACCTACCCTTACCACCTGGGGGCGGCCCATCACGAAGTCCAGGATCCAGTTGCAGAGGGAGGTGTTTAGTCACTGGGTCCTTAGCTTAGTGATGAGCTTTGTGGGCACTATGGTGTTGAAGGCTGAGCTGTAGTCAATTGTCGTGTCTTTGGCTATGCCGGATTAACAGCTTCTACCCCCAAGCCATAAGACTCCTGAACATCTATTCAAATATCTTCCCAGACGCCGCTTTTACGCTGCTGCAACTCTCTGTTTATTATCTATGCATAGTCACTTTAACCTCTACCTACATGTACATATTACCTCAATTACCTCGACTAACCGGTGTCCCCGCACATCGACTCTGTACCGGTACCACCTGTATATAGCCTCGCTATTGTTATTTTACTGCTGCTCTTTAATTATTTGTAACCTTTATTATTTTTTTTACTTATCTATTTTTTTCTCAACACTTCTTTTTCTTAAAACTGCATTATTGGTTAAGGGCTTGTAAGTAAGCATTTCACTCTAAGGTCCTGTTTTATTTGGCACATGTGACAAATACATTTTTATTTTATTTTACTTTACTTGATAGGGATTTGGACTTGTGGTTTCACTTAATTCTGCATACTGGGCAATGATTATAATGGCGATTCTGATCCAACAATAAATTCATGCATTGTGCCCCTGGCCTGAGAGGATGGAAGTTCAATATGTAGCTAAATGTAGAAGGCTAATGTTAACTAGCTAACATTGCCCATGAAAGGAAGTTAGGCTAGCGAGCAAGCTTTTTAGCCAGGTAGTCTAAGACAACAAAAAATGAAAATGTGTACTGTATGACAGTGATAGACCGTTTCTTCAACATGAAAGAGAGGAGTGTAACGACGGTCGTCAGGAATGGACCAAGGCGCAGCGGGTTGAGTGCTCATAATTAACTTTAATGAAAAACACTTCTACAAACAAAAACGATGGACGACGAAGACAGACTTGAAGGCACAAGACAGCAATTCAAGTGACAACCTCCCACAAATTACAAACACACCCTAATATATAAGACTCTCAATCAAAGGCAACTAGACAACACCTGCCTTCAGTTGAGAGTCCACACCCCAATTAACTAAACATAGAAACAGACTAACTAGAAAGAACATAGACTAACAGAGCAGTGACCAAAAAACCCCGGAATACATAAATCAACTACCCTCTACATAATACACACACCCCGAACCACATAAACCAAATACCCTCTGCCACGTCCTGACCAGCCTACACTAACAAAATAACCCTCATACTGGTCAGAACGTGACAAGGAGGATGGCATTGGCATTCCTCTACAAGTAGGGCAAGTCAACATGTTTTATCTACTTGCACAAATGCGCACACACGCACACACACACACACACACAGAAATCAGAGCCATGGACAGTCACATCATATTTAGCTTTTGTTGATCGGACTAAATTATTTTTGGTATATTTTAGTTGGTACTGTATTAGACTACGCATAGGTGATTTGATGATGTTGGAATGTTGAAGTTGAAATGGTGCTGGAGGCAGCTCCTGTTTTCTTTGTGACTTGCGGTAACTCTCCGTGGTTCTAAATCAATAGTTGTTTCGTGGTCCAAAAATTGCGGAAACCTTAACTTGCTTGACCATACTGTAGGTCCTGTAACTGTTTGTTACATGTAATAAGCTTTGTGCACTTCACCGGACAGAGGTTGCTCTCCAGTTTTGTGATGTAACAAAGGTGGTTGAATTTATTCTGCCACTGTGTCTTCTTATGGTCTCTGCCTTAGGCCTATAAATCATGGTGGCAAGGCATATGAACTGGTTATCAAGCAAACAAAGCAATTATCACATCACATAGGTTGTAATATGGCTTTTTTTCTGGCTGGCTTCACCAGTGATATTACCCACGCACCTCTGCTGATGGCTCTGCATATCCAGAGGATGGTAGATCAATTACACTAAGGCCCTGTAATAACAGCAGGGGTTGCAGCTGAAGTCACACAAGGAGGATGGGGAAAAATCCCACCCCAATGTAATGAGTCACAATTATTGTACAGGAATCAAAAGATCTATGCTATGATTTTCCATCCAAACAATCCATGTACTATTGATATGGTTTCACATATTTCCCAATTCCCATTAGTTAGTTCAGATACCTATCTCTTCATCATAATCACAATGCCTTGCCGTACTGGCGACACAGTAAGGCAAACTGGATTTCTTCCCCCTGTAACATTACAATGCATAGTTGTACTTTGTTGTTACTGACAGACAAACCGGTGAGTAGCAATAAATAACCTACTCACAGAAAGCCATTTGCTGACACACTCGCACAGAGCAGCACTGACGGATGGTTTCAGACAGACATTCTCCCCTGGTAAATGAGTGTTGCAGTCCTAGGAACTAACGGCAGTGCTTCTCTAAAGCACCTCATTAACTTTTGGGGAGACAGCAGTAACTTTTTAAAATGTCACATTTACCCAGAAGGTATTTAATTGCTGTAAGTATTGCTGCTCATTTCTAAAAGTCTGCAAATCATCAAACAAACTTGAAGGTCAAAAAAGTAGCAGGTATTTCAAAGGTGTGGACAATGCGTGTTCTAGCTCGGTGGCATTGATTCCTCAAGGTGAAGTATTTGTTCAATCCAAGGGACTGTGCTTACATAACAGTTAGATGAGTATAAAGATGAATAGTGCTTTTATAGAGAGAGACTCATTACTATCCTGAATATTTCACTGCAAATGCTGCAATAAATTAACTCATATTTCCCTTTTATACAAGAAGATTGCTTAATTAAATGGAGAGGCCTTAATGCACTACTGAAAATCACCTGTATCAATTAAATTTATGGAATAGCTGTTATGGGAACCTCACCTGATAACAAAGTCATGGGAGTCTATCTCTGGCCCACAGCTGCTATTGAGTAGGATCCCAGAGTTCCCTACGATGGCACAGCGTCTGTGGTGCTGGTTCTTCATGGGGGATGCAGTGGGTAGCAACCGGTACAGGTTCTCTGAGATGTTGGTAGTGCTTTGACGGTCAAAGATGTAGTGGATGACATCTCCAGGTTTCAATGTGCCCTTCAGAATAGAGATGTCCCTCTCTGGGTCAAAGAACCCCAGGATGTTCTTCCTATAGAAGGAACAAAGTCATCCATGAAGGAATACCCAGCTTATGGGAGTGTGAGACCTAATAGAGACCATTGCAGAAGAGGATTGTATTCCTACCTGATGAGGCTGGAGAGGGTTCTGTTGAAGGTCCAGTTATCTGAAGAGAGCCTGGTGGAATTTTTAGAGCCTGAAGGAGAAGCAGGACTCTTGTCCTCCCCTTCATTGACTAAAGGTGTAGGATTGGCTTTCACTGCTACATTTCTACAACAGGACAGCGAGGCATCCATTAGAAATGAAAGGCAACATGACTTTGATACATGTGATATAAGAACTCATATCATCACTTGAAAAAGCAGTGTGAATGAACAACGATGTCATGTGTGTAAAGCCATCCAATGTGTAATGAAAGCCAGTCAATTTCATGTCTTCATTAATGTGATACTTATTTTCAAACCCCAGGGAAGTTCTATGTGTCTATCACTTGCACATCTGAGATTGTACATTAATTGGGTGATTTATCAATTATTTAAATTAGATACACACAATTCTGTAATCCAGTGCTGATATGTTAATGTATATTAAGTCTGTTAATTATTTTACAAGTCTGCAAGCATAATAGCTCAAAAGGGGAAGCAAATAAAAGGCTAGAATAACAGAATTGATGAGTATTATAAAACCAGAAGGCAATGGAAGAAGGAGCAGGTCAGCCTGACAAACCTGTTGGGCTTGGGGATGAGGCTGTGCAAGTACAATGTTCTGGAACCTCCAATATTCCTAGACCAACAAAAATGTTATTTTAGCCACCATCAGAATAATTCAGCATATTATTTTCAGATGAATAGAATCGTGCAGAACATGAAGTGTGAGGGGCAAGAGGTGGTTTAATCAAATTCCAGGCATCACATATAATTTAGGCTGTCAGAATATCCATGGCTCTGCTCTTAATGTGTATTCAGATGAGCAGTAGGCTCATCACATTTACATGAACGTGAAAGAGAAGAGCATGCATCAAAACGCAGACAGACTGTGAAACAGAACTGTTGTTGGTGTAACACTGATACATGAGTGCTGAAGGCCATTCATGTCGTTAAACAAGCATGTGAGCAAAATGTGTCATATGATCCCTGGTAGAGCTAGGTACCTCAATGTCTCAGGTATCTTATGTATACACCTGAGGGGAAAAACAGGAAGTGCCAACTGATCTACCAATCTTACTGTTACCGGTGCTTGTGAGTCTGGATAAAGAGATTGTAGTTTGTCAACATTGCTTAAACATCCTCTATAAATCTTGTATAAATAAACCCTGAATGATATACAACCTGTACACTATGAGCAGCATGCACTTCTGCTCAAGACATACATCATTATTGTCTTTTATGACTGCAACCTCAATGTATTAAAGAAAAGACGATTAAGTCGGCTAACATATCTGCTTCAAAGTCCCAACTCTCATGGGGTTTATAAAACCATAAAGCTCCAGAAATTAAATTAGAGCAAGCACACAGTACCATAATACAACGGCTCCATTATGTCCAATAGGACGTTGCAAATGGAGTGTGTCTCAATTAAGTATGTACAATTGCATCTTGAGTCAGTTATTACAGAGGCAAGGAGAATCACTAACATGCCAGGCAGTAGACAAGGAGCCAGGAGCATTCAGTCTGCTCAAATGAAGGTGACAGGCCTAGCTGTGCTATCTGGGGAGCAACACAACTATTCTATTGTTCTTGGAGTGGAGAGATATACCAATATAGGCAAGCACCTTCATGAAACAGTTGTAATTAATAGGTTATTACTCTGTAATTACCACATACACATGATTATTATTGTGATATTACTACCATCATTTTGTAATAAATACCTGGTCATCTCTGTACTGTAAAATAAAGTGCTACAGTACCAACTGTTCCAGCTACTTAACATTTACAGCCACAAGAAGCTTGATTCTTGTTCTATCAGAAGGCAGAACTGTATCTTCCAAGCTTCAAGAGTTGTATTTGTGTAAGATAGAAGAGTCTTCTGATGCAGGGCTCAGTTATGTCTGTGCCCAAGAAAGCAAAGGTAATCTGCCTAAATGATTACCGCCCCGTAGCACTCACGTCGGTAGCCACAAAAGCTGTTGAAAGGCTGGTTATGGCTTACATCAACACCATCATCCTGGAAACCCTAGACCCACTCCAATTGGCATACCGCCCCAACAGAACCACAAATTATGCAATCTCAATCCCACTCCACACTTCTCATCCCATCTGGACGAAAGGAACACCTATGTGACAATGCTGTTCATTGACTACAGCTCAACATTCAACACCATAGTGCCCACAAACCTCATCACTAAGCTAAGGACCCTGGGACTAAACACCTCCCTCTGCAACTGGATCCTGGACATCCTGACGGGCCGCCCCCAGGTGGTAAGGGTAGGCAACAACACATCTGCCATGCTGATCCTCAACACTGGGGCCCCTCAGGGGTGCGTGCTTACTCCCCTCCTGTACTCACTGTTCACCCACGACTGCATGGCCAAACATGGCTCAAACACCATCATTAAGTTTGCTGACAACAGAAGTGGTAGGCCTGATCACCGACAACGTCGAGACAGTCAATAGGGAGGAGGTCTGAGACCTGGCAGTGAGGTGCTAGGACAATAACCTCTCCCTTAATGTGAGCAAGACAAAGGAGCTGATTGTGGACTACAGGAAAAGACAGGCTGAACAGGCCCCCATTAACATCGAGTGGTGGAGTGGGTCAAGACTTTCAAGTTCCTTGGTGTCCACATCACCAACTAACTATCATGGTGCAAACACACCAAGACAGTCGTGAAGAGGGCACCACAACACCTTTTCCCCTCAGGAGACTGAAAGAATTTGGCATGGGTCCCCAGATTCTCAAAATGTTCTACATCTGCACCATCGAGAGCATCCTGACCGTTTGCATCACCGCCTAGTACATCCATCTTCTATCCACACATCCGCTCGGCATCCGACCGTAAGGCACTACAGAGGGTCGTGCGTACGGTCCAGTACATCACTGGGGCCAAGCTTCCTGCCATCCAGGACCTATTTACTAGGCGGTGTCAGAGGAAGGCCCACAAAATTGTCAAAGACCCCAGTCACCTAAGTCATAGACTGTTCTCCCTGCTACTGCACGGCAAGCGGTACCGGAGTGCCAAGTCTATGACCAAAAGGCTCCTTAACAGTTTCTACCCCTAAGCCATAGGACTGCTGAACAATTAATCAAATGGCCCCCGGACTATTTACATTGACATCCCCCCCAACCCATTGTTTCACACTGCTGCTACTCTCTGTTTATTGTCTATTTTTTCCCTTTTTTTCCCTTTTTCCTTTTATTGTGTTACTTGTTTGTTTGTTTTTACTTTATTTAGTAAATATAACTCTATTTCTTGAACTGCATTGTTGGTTAAGGGTTGGTTAAGCATTCACGTTAAGGTCTACACCTGTTGTATTCGGCACATGTGACAAATACAAATTGATTTGATTTGAAAGGGAACTGTTCATTTTGTCTCCAGTCTGTTGCTCTCAGTAACAAATCAAACAGTAATCTTCTATCCTCACATCCACCCACCAAACAGCCCTCTATACCATAACATGACTGGAGCTGGAGTGCACACAGGATACACTGAAATGTTGAACAAAACCACCAAGCGCACGCCATTTGTCAAGAAGCCCTGGGGTGCCTCAACTCAGCCTGATGATGCAATTGATTCAAGGTTTGATGTGGAAAGCAAAATGGGCTTCCAAGTCTTGGGCTGGTTCCTTATGATACAATGGTCTGGTCTATTGTGTTAGTAGGTCTTCTAAAACAGTGACTATACACAGTTTTTATTATGAAAGCGCAATAGAATTAGAGCAAAATCCAGTTGACACAGCTGTTAGAGAGTTCAGTATTATGCAGTGAAGAGAGTTAACAGTGTAGAGTTACACCTGAAACTATCTGATTACCAGTCCATTCTCTCCATACTAGGTAGCCTACTTTTGATCCCATGTGTTAGTACTCCCCTAGTTTTGTAGCAATTATTCCATCCATGCACCCCATAAGTAAAGTGCCAAGATTACACACGCACACACCCACGCACATAGGATCTGAAGGTAGTGCTTCAAGATACTGTAGCCTACTATATAATGCATGGATGCTACACTGCAGACAAATTGGTCTTTGTAGATCCAGGTATAGAGCGTCTGTTGAACATCTGTCGTCAATTGCATTAGACTATTATACTGGGATATCACAAAGGGAAAGCTAAAGTGAAAGGTCCGATTAAAAATTCAAGATGTACAGTAAAGAAATAGGAGTAGAACGTATCAACAAATGCATAGCGGTTTGTAACATTGAAATGGACACAAATGAAGAGTTTATTTCCAAAACGCTATATCCCCCAATTCTTCACATTTGTGTTTACAGTTCACAGATTTTTTTATTCATAGATTTTAAATGTGTATAATTGTATTTTTTGTTGTTGCAAAAGGCTATACATTCCTTGTTTAGCTAACATGGTCCAAGCACATCAAGACAGTTGTCAAGACTACAAAACCTATTCCCCTCAGGAGACTGAAAAGATTTGGCATGGATCTTCAGATCCTCAAAAGGTTTTACAGCTGCACCATCGAGAGCATCCTGACGGGTTGCATCACTCACTGCCTGGTGTTACGCGGAGTGGAACAGGGAAACCATAGAGCAGACTCAGACGAGGAGACTGGAATGAAGTAACCAAGGTATTTATTGAAACACAGGGGAAAGATGGAGTGCAGGCCAGGGGAAGCTCGGGCGGGTTGCAGGAAACCAGGTGCGGCGGCTGAGGCTGGAGCGAGAGGGGTTGGGACAGGGTAAGCAGGTCCGGTGGGGAATCCAGGGCAGAGTAGCAGAATGAGGAGACGTGGGACTGGAGACAGGAACTAGAGTCAGAGTGGGCAGAACTGTATGAGAGGAAAGCCGTGTCAGGCAAGGAAAACAGGCACAATCACACACACAGAGAGAGAGAGAGGGAGAGAGCACTGGGGGAGTGGTGGCAGGTGAAGGAGACACAGGATGAGCAGTAAAGGACTTGGCAGGAGCAGATGTAACAGTACCCCCCCCCCCCCCCCCCCCCATGGGATACTAGCAGGGATACATGGGATACTAGCAGGTCCGCAGTCTCCCTGGAGGACGGGACCTTGGAGAGGGGAATGAAGTGAGCCACCTTGGAAAACCTGTCAATAATGGTGAGGATGACGGAGTTACCGTTAGATGGGGGAAGGCCAGTGACAAAGTCCAGAGCTATGTCTGACCAGGGGTGACTGGGTATGGCGCAGCAGCCCAGAAATGGGTTTAGTGGAGGTTTTGTTCCGAGCACAAGCCGAGCAGGCTGAGACAAACTCCCGGAAATCTCTCTCCATGGTTAGCCAGTAGAAGCGCTGACGCAAGAAGGCGAGGGTCCGGTACATACCAGGGTGACTGGTGAGGTGAGTAGAATGGCCCAATTGAAGAACCTCAGAGCGAACACAATCTGGAATAAACAGAGCATTCCTAACCATTACCCAGGTCAAGCTGGTTCTGCTGAGCCTGGCAGATACGGGACTCGATCTTCCAGGTGACGGCGGCAACGATGCAGGTGGGTGGCACAATGGCTTCTGGCTCGGTACCCATGTTGTCGGTGGTTCAGATGTTTGGCGGTCTGGATATAGGACAGGTTTTTATGGTCCGTCCACACTATGAAGGGGGGGACAGAACCCTCTAGCCAGTAACACCATTCCTCAAGAGCCAGCTTAACTTAAGTTCCCGGTTTCCTATGTCAAAATTCCTCTCTGCAGGTGAGAACTTACGGGAAAAGAATGCACATGGGTGGAGCTTCTGATCAGAGGAGGAATGTTGAGACAGAACAGCACCACCCCGGTGTCAGAGGCATCCACCTCCACAATGAACTGGAGTCCTGGGCTGAGTAAGGACCGGAGCGGAGGTGAAGCGACGCTTGAGTTCCAGGAATGCTGCCTCTGCCTCAGGAGTCCAGTGGAACGGAGTGGAGGTGAGAGGTGCAGCCAGATGGCTGTAGTTGCGGATGAAACTTCTGTAAAAATGTGCAAACCCCAGGAAACGCTGTAGCTGCTTCAGGTTGGAGGGCGCATGCCACTCTGTGACTGCCATGACCTTGGCGGGGTCCATTCGTAACTGTCCCTGTGCAATAATATAACCCAGGAAAGACACTGAGGCAGCACGGAACTCACATTTTTTAGCTTTAACTTCTTTGGGATAGGGGGTAGTATTTTCACGGCCGGATAAAAAACGTACCCGATTTAAACTGGTTACTACTCCTGCCCAGAAACTAGAATATGCATACAATTTGTATATTTGGATAGAAAACACTCTAAAGTTTCTAAAACTGTTTGAAAGGTGTCTGTGAGTATAACAGAACTCATATGGCAGGCCAAAACCTGAGAAGATTCCATACAGGAAGTGCCCTGTCTGACAATTTGTTGTCCTTCTGTTGCATCTCTATCGAAAATACAGCATCTGTGCTGTAACGTGACATTTTCTAAGGCTTCCATTGGCTCTCTAAAGCCGCCAGAAAGTGGAATGGGGTGTCTGCTGTCTCTGGGCAAAGAACAGCAGCAGAATTTGTGAGTGGTCAGCCTGGGGACAGTGAGACTGAGAAGCGCGTTCACGAGACGACTTCATTTTTTTCTTTCAGCCTTTGAATGAATACAACGTTGCCCGGTTGGAATATTATCGCTATTTTACGAGAAAAGTAGCATAAAAATTGATTTTAAACAGCGTTTGACATGCTTCTAAGTACAGTAATGGAATATTTTGAAAATTTTTTGTCACGAAATGCGCTCGCGCGTCACCGTTTGGATAGTTACCTGAACGCATGAACAAAATGGCGGTATTTGGATATAGCTATGGATTATTTGGAACCAAAACAACATTTGTTGTTGAAGTCCTGGGAGTGCATTCTGATGAAGAACAGCAAAGGTAATCCAATTTTTCTAATAGTAATTCTGAGTTTAGGTGACCCCAAAGTTGGCGGATGTCAAATTAGCTAGCCATGATGGCCGAGCTATGTACTCAGTGTCACGACTCCTGCCGAGGTTGACTTCTCTCCCTGTTCGGGTGGCGCTCGGCGGTCGTCGTCACCGGCCTACTAGCTGCCACCGATCCCTTTTTCCTTTTCTGTTGGTTTTGTCTTTATTGGTTTTACCTGTGTCTCATTAGTGTTTAGTTAGGTATTTAAGCCCGTTTCCCCACCTGTTCTGTGTGCGGGCTTATTTCTGTTGTTCACTGTGTTTCGTGTAGTGGTACATGTTTTTGGATCTTGTGTTTTTTGGATTACACCCTGTTGTTGTTTCTTGGGTGTATATTCTTTTGACGGTGCATTTCATTAAAGCCCGATAGCAAACACTCCTGTTTCCTGCGCCTGACTCCACACCCACTACAGTAAGCGTTACACTCAGAATATTGCAAAATGTGCTTTCGCCGAAAAGCTATTTTAAAATCGGACATAGCGATTGCATAAAGGAGTTCTGTATCTATAATTCTTAAAATAATTGTTATGTATTCTGTCAACGTTTATCGTGAGTAATTTAGTAAATTCACCGGAAGTTTTCGGTGGGTATGCTAGTTCTGAACATCACATGCTAATGTAAAAAGCTGTTTTTTTTATATAAATATGAACTTGATTGAACAAAACATGCATGTATTGTATAACATGATGTCCTAGGAGTGTCATCTGATGAAGATCATCAAAGGTTAGTGCTGCATTTAGCTGTGGTTTGGGTTTATGTGACATATATGCTTGCTTGGAAAATGGCTGTGTGATTATTTGTGTCTATGTACTCTCCTAACATAATCTAATGTTTTGCTTTCGCTGTAAAGCCTTTTGGAAATCGGAAAACGTGGTTCGATTCAGGAGAAGTGTATCTATAAAATGGTGTAAAATAGTCCTATGTTTGAGAACTTTGAATTATGACATTTTGTGGTTTTAAATTTGGCGCTCTGATTTGTCACTGGCTGTTGAATAGGTTAGGACGATTTCGTCCCACCTCCCCTAGAGAGGTTAAAATCTGACACCGCGATTGCATAAAGGAGTTCTGTATATATAATTCTTAAAATAATTGTTATGTATTTTGTGAACGTTTATCATGAGTAATTTAGTAAATTCACCGGAAGTTTTTGGTGGGTATGCTAGTTCTGAACATCACATGCTAATGTAAAAAGCTGTTTTTTCATATAAATATGAACTTGATTGAACAAAACATGCATGTATTGTATAACATAATGTCCTAGGAGTGTCATCTGATGAAGATCATCAAAGGTTAGTGCTGCATTTAGCTGTGGTTTGGGTTTATGTGACATATATGCTTGCTTGGAAAATGGCTGTGTGATTATTTGTGTCTATGTACTCTCATAACAATCTAATGTTTTGCTTTCGCTGTAAAGCCTTTTTGAAATTCGGACAATGTGGTTAGATTAACGAGAGTCTTATCTTTAAAATGGTGTAAAATAGTTGATTGTTTGAGAAAATTGAATTGTGGTATTTTAGTTGGTTTTGTATTTCGCGCCGTGTGATGCCATTGGCTGTTGGCTAGGGGTTCCACAGGCGGAACGGGGTTCCGCTAGCGGAACGTCTGTCCTCAACAGGTTAACAAAAAGCTTAAAAAGCTTCAACAGCCGTTGAAAAACTTGGCGAACGTGTTGCTGGTGAGCCTCAGGGTCCTTGGAAAAAATCAGGCTGTCATCTAAATAGACATAAACGAAGCGTCCAATCACATCCCTCAGAACATCATTGACTAGGTTCTGGAAAACAACAGGGGCGTTAGTCAGACCAAAAGGCATGATCAAATACTCAAAGTGATCCAGTGGTGTGTTGAATGCAGTCTTCCACTCGTCCCCCTCTCTTATGCGGATAAGGTGGTAGGCATTCCGGAGGTCGAGTTTGGTAAACACCATGGCACCATGGAGGGGAGCAAAAGCAGAGCTGATGAGGGGCAAGGGGTAATTGTTCTTTACTGTTTTATTATTCAGCCCACGGATGTCTATGCACGGCCTCAGGGACCCATCCTTCTTCAAAGAAAAACCCAGCACCCACCGGGGAGGAAGATGGCTTGATAAGTCCTGCAGCCAGAGAATCCTGGATGTACCTCTCCATAGCCTATTGCTCGGGCGAGAGAGGTTAAATAACCGGCTACTGGGAAGAGGATGGAGGTCAATGGGGCAGTCGTATGGCCGATGAGGCGGCAGAGACAGGGCGTGGTGCTTGCTGAACACAGGAGCTAGATCGTGATACTCGGAGCAACTGATGACAGGTCTGGAGGTTTTGGAATCGACTGGGGCACAGACAAGGCAGGGGCAAGGCCAGAATGTAGACAATTTGAGTGACAAAATGAACTCCAAGTGGTTACCTTTCCGGTGGTCCAGTCAATCTGTGGGTTGTGTAGCTTTAACCATGGATGGCCAAGAACCAGGGGGGAGTAAGGACAGTCGATTATGTGGAAACGCAGGTTGACAGGGACATTTCTCTCACAGACTAGGGCGAGGACCTGTATGTTGAGAGCGTTGCATCGAGGGGTGAATCGAGTGGGACAGTGTCCAGGCCCAACTGAGTAATGACACCTCGGTCCAGGAAGCTCTCGTCGGCGCCCGAATCAATGAGAGCAGACAGAGGGAAAGCCTGGCTCTGCCACACAAGGTTGCCTTCAAGCAGGCGTCTGGGGGAAGATGGGCAGGCAATTTGGCTCAACAGTATATCCCCCACTACTACCAAGCCCCCTCTTTTGATGGACCCAGGGAAGTGAAGACAAAGTGACCAACCTGGCCACAGTATAGGCAGCTCCTAGCGCCGATGCGCCGCTGCCTTTTTCTGGAGAGATGGGCCCGGCCGAGCTGCATGGGTTCAGGATCAGGAAGAGCCTTGGAAAGGGATGCAGTTGGAGAAGGAGGACAAGGCGCTGAAGCAGATGTTATGGTGCATGCAACCCTACCTACTCTCTCCCTCCGTCGCTCAAGGAGACGGTTGTCAATGCAGGTGGTGAGAGAGATGAGTTCATCGAGTTCATCAGGCTCATCCCTGGACACCAACTCATCCTTGATGGTCTCAGTGAGTGCGGTCTGGAATGCTCCCTGAAGGGCCTCCTCATTCCAGCCGCTCTCACCGGCGAGGGTGTGAAACTCACATGCCATCTCAGCAACACTATGAAGGCCTTGACGGAAGGACAGGAGTCGTTTAGCGGCATCCTTACCACAGACCGGGTGGTCGAAGACTTTCTTCATCTCCTCCGTGAATCTGGATTAGGAGAAGCAGATGGTGTACTATCTCTCCCACACCGCCGTGGCCCAGGAAAGCGCTGCTCCACGGAGACAGCCAATCAGGAAGGAAATCTTGGTCCGTTCGCTAGCATAAGAGTAGGGCTGTTGCTCAAATACTAGTGAACATTGTACTAAAAAGACTCTGCAAGCTCTGAGGTTGCCATCGTAGCGCTCGGGAGTCGGAACAAACGGCAAAAGGACTTGGGACTGGTTGTGAGCTCTGGGCGAAGGTTTGGCCCTGTAGGTCAGACAGGCTGCGTGAAAACTCCTTGATGTGCTCCAGAAGGGCTTTCAGGGCTTGGTCATGTTGCTCAAGCAGGGCGCCTTGGCCAGCAAGGGTTTGGTGGAGAGGATCTGAGTCGGCTGGGTTCATCTCTTTGGCCAAATCGTACTGTTACACGGAGTGGAACAGGGAAACCCAAGAGAAGACTCAGACGAGGAGACGGGGATGAAGTAACCAAGGTATTTATTAAAACACAGGGGGAAGATGGAGTGCAGGCCAGGGAAAGCTCGGGCGGGTTGCAGGAAACCAGGTGCGGAGGCTGAGGCTGGAGCGAGAAGGGTTGGGACAGGGTAAGCAGGGCCGGAGGGGAATCCAAGGGAGCAGTAGAGTGGGGAATCCAGGGCAGAGTAGAAGGATGAGGAGACATGGGACTGGAGACAGGAACCAGAGTCAGAGCGGGCAGAACTGTAGCGGAGAAGAAAACCGTGTCAGGCAAGGAAAACAGGCACAATCACACATCAGAGAGAGAGAGGGAGAGAGCACTGGGGGAGTGGCGGCAGGTCAAGGAGACACAGGATGAGCAGTAGAGGGCGTGGCAGGAGAAGATGTAACACCTGGTATGGCAACTGCTCAGCCTCCGACCACAAGGCACTACAGAGGGTAGTGCGTACGGCCAAGTACATCACCAGGACCAAGCTTCCTGCCATCCAGGACTTCTATACCAGGCGGTGTCAGAGGAAGGCCCTAAAAATTGTCAAAGACTCCAGCCACCCTAGTCATAGACTGTTCTCTCTGCTACTGCACGGCAAGCGGTACTGGAGCGCCAAGTCTAGGTCCAAGAGGCTTCTAAACAGCTTCTACCCCCAAACCATAAGACTCCTGAACAGCTAATCAAATGGCTACCCTCTGTTATTATTTATGCCTAGCCACTTTAATAACCCTACCTGCATGTACATAATTACCTCAATTACCTCAATACCGGTGCCCCCGCACATTGACTCTGAACTGGTACCCCCTGTATATAGCCCCCTATTGTTATTTACTGCTGCTCCTTAATTATTTGTTTTTCTTATATCTTACTTTTTGGCGTTTTTTCTTAAAACTGCATTATTGGTTAAGGGCTTGTAAGTAAGCATTTCACTGTAAGGTCTACACCTGTTGTATTTGGAGCATGTGACAAATACAATTCGATTTGATTTTAAATAGAATGTTTGGATCCTGTATATTTGACTGTGATACTTTATGTGGTTGTCTCACCTATCTATTTTAAGATGAATCCATTTACTGTAAGACGTTCTGGATAAGAGCATCTGCTAAATCACTAAAATGTCAAATGTAAATATTTTACATACAGATCTCATATTACTGTATTATTACAAAAAAATATAATAATATTGACGTCACAAATGTATAATTTGGTACATTTCTTCATAAAAAAAAAAGTTATTTAAAACCTAGCAGTACTACTCATTTATTTGAGCGTTAAGCTGATATATAGCATTTTGCACAAGAAACCATCAAGGATACATTTGAAACAAATACGTCTGTCATTGAACAACCCCATACCATGATTAGATAGTGAAAAAACACACTCATCTCTTTCATAATATCTTTAAACAATAAAAGCTAATTTACCAACATTTCAGAAAATGTATAGCGTTTTGGAATGAAACTCTGCAAATGTATCCTAACAGCCTACATCCTACTGGAGAAATGTTCATGTTGGAGGAGCACTCAATGTCTTCTAAAGTTCTACTGAATGAGTGAAGATAACGCAGCATCGAACATAATTTGAACATGAACATAAGATTCAATTTCTTTGAATAATGCATTTTCACATCTAGATAACACGTGTATAGTGTCACAGAAATCATGAACAAAACGAATGAGAAACACCGCTATACTTACCCAATTTCTTCCTGGACTTCAGCAATGATCAGAAATACGACCAGCAGTGTTACAATTCCAAACATCAATGTTCGGAATTCTAAGTGCATGACTGAGAAGGCTGCAGAACTAATCCAAGCGACAAAAATCTAAATCGATTGAATACATTATCCTTTTAATCGCCGAAATTTATAGATTTTACTCGATTATCTCCACCAATATTCTTCAATGTTAATCTTGAACGAAGACCATTTGTCTCGGAACAAATCCCAGGTTGTTATATTTTTATAACGTATTTTTTTCTCTTCCTTTTTCTCAACGGCAGCGGCACTGTTTTCATCCTCACCTCAATTCTCCAGTCAAACTTTGAAAGATTGTGCTTGAAACTACATTGCGATTCAAGATACGAACAGTATGGACAATACCATAAACCTTAAAGGTACAGGCACTTTATGGCTTTCTACAGTAGGGTAGCCCATGGCTGCTCTTTGAGGCTTTAGGCTAGGCTGCTAGTGGATGCTATCTATTACCTTTGTCTGATCATCATTGAATTGGAACTCACTATTGCTGCATGACTTTGATAACCAGGTTCAAAGGACCATCAGGCATTAGTAGGCTAACATATGTCATCAAATGAATATTCACCTTCTATATTCAACCATTCACCATGTGAATAGCATTATAATAGACACAGAATAATATAATCTGTCATTGGTGCCATTGTGAGATCAGGTTTGTTGAGATAATGTTAAAAAAAAATCTAATTTTGTATCATAAAGAAGTTTACTGGGTAGCCTTCTGGTTTCATCATATCATAAATTGTCCTTTGAATAGCTTACTGTCCTGTCTGAGTTGTATTACTGGCCTTGCTCCAATATGATCAATGCAAAACCTTTCAGTTTTCAACTGCCTGGTTGTCTTGTATTATTTATAGTCATGTTGAGTCAGTAAAAATGTCCTTTGTCAGTCAGATGGTAGGGTGAGAGATTGAAGACTTAAGAGAGGAATTAAATAGAGCAGGTTCTCAAATCATATGCATTTGCATATACATTTGGTCACTTTACTGGCTCAGCGTACTGGTACTCTGTATTTGATTTATTTCATAAACCAATAGTGCTCTTTCAGCACAGCATTCCAATAAATCTGTAAAGTGACATTGGAAATGGATTGCTCCATAAAACCTTTTAAGGATTTTGTTGCATGGAGTGATATGGGCTGTGATACTGAGGTAAATGAATAGGATTTTTCTACAACTGTGAGTCAGCACAACCACATCCTGCAAGTATATCTAAAAGACCGACAAAAAGCGTCTCCAAATCATTCTAAATGTTCAGCATTCTGATATCAGCAGACAGCCTGTCAATACCGCACCACCTCCGTTTCTCTGTCTGGTTTTGCTTCAAGTCCAGCACTTTGAACACAAGCAATATAATATATTCAGCTGTTGTCTGTTATGCAGTGGGAACAACAACACTGACCTTGATTTAAAGTCTGTTATAAAATATATTATATTTCATCCTGTCATAAGATTAAGGACAAAACAATAAATTGATGTGTAAAATGCACAATCACTCAAGCTGAGCCAGGTTGATTTTTCAACAGCACCTACTTGGCAGACTCCCAAACAACACTTTTAGAGTGATCAGTTTGTATGCATCAAAGTCAAGAACATGTATTGGGTAGCAACAAATGTTTGCAATCAGGGATGTGGGGGGGAGTAACTGTTGGGGAGTAATTGTTTGCAGAGTTATTCTAAACAACAAAGTAATCTCAAGTTTGTCGTATAAATTCAACGTTTTGTTGTAGGATAGTGGCTTGTTAATGGGAACTCTATACAAATGAGCTCATCAGCTCAGAGCAGTGCATGGTGGAGTAGCAGCTGTTTAATGTGGAGGGAATTTCCGAATTAATTAGCCTCATTCTGAAAAATGAAACTGAGTCAAAAGATTGAAATAGAAATGAAACGATCTTAATGCAACCAGAGCAACTTTCATGGCTGACCTAGAGTACAGCTACTTGATTTCATTGTATCATCGTCCTAGCTGTTGACAATTAAAATGGTCAAGGAGATACAGCAGTAAGCATCTTACATGTCAGCTGTACCTGTGTGACATAACCCTGGCTACAGCCAAGGGCTGCTGTAGGGATTAAAGATGTGGATTAGTTGTGTCCTCATTAAAAGACTTGCTGTCTCTTTTAATGTGTGTAAACATTAAAAGATGTTTGGAATCACATGCTTTGGGATTTAAAATGGAGCAAAAAGGGCTGTCCAGATGAGATTAACTTGATGTGTGTTTTTGAAGTCAGTGACAGTATATTGCAGGGATTCTTCTTATTCTCTGTGCATCTTGTGGGAACTTGAACTAACTAAATAAATAACTTAAGGCATTGTAGCTAAGGACAGGTCATTTTGTTGCCTACCAGTACACCATGTACCAGCTCAACATTCTTGAACCCCATGTTTGAATCATGTTTAGAACCTGTTTGAATCCCAAAACACTCATAGACTAAAGAACTGCTTGAGGGGGCTGAACTTGGCTAAATTAATGAGATTCATGGATCTGTTTTCCAAGTGAGGAGAGAAATGCCAGTAACACAAAGCATCAAGTGAATATCCAGCACTGTCTACTGCAATTTCACATTTTCTCTGCTCAGTCTCCATTGTCTATCACGCATGTCTATCCAATTGTATTCCAGGGGGCAATAGGCATTCATTTCTTCAACTGTAGCCTTTAGACCACATCTGATTTCATGAAGCCCATGGCTCTAAAGCAGACTTGGATTCAAAAACCAGCAATAACAAATGCAGTATATCTTTTTTGTAACTTTTGTTTTGACTTTATTTATCGCCCAAACCACATTCTGTAGCGAAAAACAGAGTGAGGAGTTTTTCTTTACATCGCAAAAGTCAAATACTGTTTACAGAATTGTTTGTGGGCCATATCTCAACTATGCAAACCTCTCTGAAATCAATCTCTGTGTCACGTCCTGACCAGTAAAGAGGTTATTTGTTATTGTAGTTTGGTCAGGACGTGGCAGGGGGTGTTTGTTTTATGTGTTTCGTTTTTTGGGGGGTATGTTCTATGTTAGTCTATTTCTGTGTCTAGTTATTCAATTTCTATGCTTAGTTTATTGGGTTGACCTTCAATTGGAGGCAGCTGTTCCTCATTGCCTCTAATTGAAGGTCCTATTTAATAGGGGTATTATTTTCATGGGTTTTTGTGGGTAGTTGTTCCGTAAGTGTAGTAGTTGTTCCGTAAGTGTAGCTGTGTGCCTCACAGGACTGTTTTCGCGTCGTTGTTTTGATTAAGTGTTTGTTTTGGTTTTTCTTCATAATAAAGAAGATGAGCATACACATTCCCGCTGCGCCTTGGTCCCCATCTTTACGACGAACGTGACACTCTGACCTCTACCGTAACCCAATTAACATCAACCTCTCTTTTTTTAAATGTCACCCAGTCAACCTCCATTGGGCCAAAATATAAACATTATTTTGAATATGAACGCCTGAATTTAAGTGTGATGCTAAAAATTATAATTCATCCTTATGTTTTGTTTGCACTTTGCAGTTTGAAACTGTCATGTTTTGTGATGCTGTGTTTGATTCACAAGGGGAAGCATTCATTTGTTTAATAGCACTGGTTGGGATGAACAAGCCTGGAGACAGAGGCTGATCGTGCATGGGTTTTACTTTCAAAATAAGTTTTGTTTGAAGAAGGATAATTGCGTTTGTGGGGCTTTGGTGTGTTTAGCATCCCGAGTGTGATACATGTGGAGGAGTGTGTTAGGAATCTGAGGTGTCTATGATGCTGGAACCAATAGCATTGTTATTCATGAGCCTCTCTCCTTTATTGAAGTGTCTCACTGTGCGGTCTGACACAATGGTGGCTAAAACCCACAGTAGAGAAATTAACAATCTATATCAACAATTGGTTGTAATTACCAAAATGTGGATTGTTGTTGTTGTTGCTGCAATCAGTTGCTTTTAGCAGTGAACTGTAATTTGAGAATATGATGAATTTTGTTCAAGGTAACACTGTGAGTGCACTCCTATAGCTCTTGAAATTTGTCCTGTATGTTCCTATATATTTTGAAGCTCTTACAAATGATAATTACATTGTGATCTTTGATTATGAAAACACTTGCCATAGCAGAAAAAAATTGTTAATTAATGTAATTATCAGATCAAATTGGGTGATTGAATGAATTGTGTATGTGTAAAAAATACTAAAAACCAAGATAAAAGTTTGTTTGAAAAATATCCTGAAGATGAAATAGAATTATTTATTTATTTTTTTTGGGGGGGGGGGATTTGCAATCATAAAAGGCCTGGAACTACTTCAATAGACTAGACTTGAGGGATAGACTTCTGCTACATTACAGAGGCAGTAGTTTGATTTATAAAATGTTTTACAGTAGTATGTACTTTCACAAACTAGAGGTGCAGGTCTTTGGAGAAATTAGCCTCAACGATGAATCCCCAAATGAATGATGTGCAGTGTGATACAATGGCCTAGCAGCTGATGGATCACCACACACACACACGTACACACACACACACACACACACACACACACACACACACACACACACACACACACACACACACACACACACACACACACACACACACACACACACACACACACACACACACTGTTTAGAAACATTTTCAATTTCTCAGAGACCATATTATTCTACAGTGTTGGATGTCCACAGTGTTGGTTGTCCATTGTAATCCTTGATTGCATCCTTGATTGTATGCAGTTGTTTACTGTGGTACAAAGCCAATGGTTTACACCTGAGGGAAAAAGCAAGATATCTGTCAGCAGGACAAAAGAGCTATTCCTTCCTGTCGATTCTTACATGAAAACACTTTATCTTAACCCAAAGCAAATGTGTGTGTGTGTAGAACCAATGACAAATTACTGAATCCAATGCTTTACAGATCCAATGGTAACAGTGTTGTGTTCAATACTTATCTGTGTATTGCAGTCTGACTATAACCCTATTTTCCTATGGGTCTGGTCTTGTTTGTCGTTGATAGGGATGACAGGAATTGATGATAGTGACAGTTTGCGCTATAAATATAATTAGAGTTTGTACTCCAGGGAGTAACAAATCCACAGATGATGCAATCTCTATTGCACTCTACACTGCCCTTTCACACCTGGACAAAAGGCGCACCTATGTTAGAATGCTATTCATTGACTACAGCTCAACGTTCAACACCATAGTGCCATCAAAGCTCATCACTAAGCTAAGGACCCTGGGACTGAACACCTCCCTCTGCAACTGGATCCTGGACATCCTGACAGGCCGCCCCCAGGTGGTAAGGGTAATAACTCTACCTACATGTACATATTACCTCAATTACCTCGACATATTGACTCTGTACCGGTACCCCCGTATATAGCCCTGCTATTGTTATTTTACTGCTGCTCTTTAATTATTTGTTATTCTAATCTCTTTTTAGGTATTTGCTAAGAACTGCATTGTTGTTTAAAGGCTTGTCGTGTCTTGAACTATAATTAATGTGAAGACCGTTATATTATCAAATCACTTCTCTATGTGTAATTGTTACGTGATTAAACTAATCATGTAAACATGAATTAACTAGGAAGTTGGGGCACCACAGGAAAATGTTGTTTAAAGAGTTACTATTTCCCGATTTTTTTTCCCGTCACTTATTAATATATTACCTCATCAGTCATATTCTGAATGTCGCAAACTCTTGGATATCTGCACGAACCCCAGCATAAATTATGAATCAACGGCATACCAATTGGCTTAATTATTTATTTACTACTAACTAAATAATCACACAGAAGTACATAAACACACACAGGATAGGCTATGCATTGGTTACTATCATGATACAATGAAAACTCCCTAGTGGACTAAACTGAAATAACAGCTTGTTATATCAAATGAAAAGGGAGGGGCAGGTAAGAAAGAGCGGGAAAAAAGACAAAGGACTCCACTGTCGTACACACAGCTGTTAAATAGGCTTATGGAAATGCTAATACTTTGCACATGAACATCCGCTCATTTGGAAAGAAATAGCAAATCATATTTTATTGGTCACATACACATGGTTAGCAGATGGTAATGTGAGTGTAACGTAATGCTTGTGCTTCTAGTTCCAACAGTGCAGTAATAACTAACATATAATATAACAATTCCCAACAACTACCTAATACACACAAATCTAACAAGTAATCTAACAATTCCCAACAACTACCTAATACACACAAATCTAACAAGTAATCTAACAATTCCCCAACAACTACCTAATACACACAAATCTAAAGGGGTGAATGAGAATATGTACATATAAATACATGGATGAGCGATGGCCGAGCGGCATAGGCAAGGTGCAGTAGATGGTATAAAATACAGTATATACATGTGATATGAGTAATGTAAGATATGTAAACATTATTAAAGTGGAATTATTTAAAGTGACGATGTTTAAAGTGACTAGTGAGCCATTTATTAAAGTGTCAGGTGATTGGGTCTCAATACAGTATATACATGTGATATGAGTGATGTAAGATATGTAGACATTATTAAAGTGGCATTATTTAGAGTGGCATTGTTTACAGTGACTAGTAATCCATTTATTAAAGTGTCCAGTGATCGGGGCTCAATGTGGGCAGCAGCCTCTCTGAGTTAGTGATTGCTGTTTAGCAGTCTGATGGCGTTGAGATGGCCTTGAGAAGCTGTTTCTCAATCTCTCGGTCCCAGCTTTGTTGCACCTGTACTGACCTCGCCTTCTGGATGATAGCGGTGTGAACAGCCGGTGGCTCGGGTGGTTGTTGTCCTTGATGATCTTTTTGGCCTTCCTGTTACATCAGGTGCTGTAGGTGTCATGGAGGGCAGGTAGTTGGCCCCCGGTGATGCGTTGTGCAGACCACACCACCCTCTGGAGAGCCTTGAAGTTGAGGGCGGTGCAGTTGCCGTGCCATGCTGTGATACAGCCCGACAGGATTCTCTCGTTTGTGCATCTGTAAAAGTTTGTCAGGGTTTTGGGTGGCAAGCCAAATTTCTTCAGCCTCCTGAAGTTGAAGAGGCGCTGTTGCGCCTTCTTCACCACACTGTCTGTGTGGGTGGACCATTTCAGTCTGTCTGTGATGTGTACGCCCAGGAACTTAAGACTTTCCACCTTCTCCACTGCTGACCCTTCGATGTGGATAGGGGGGTGCTCCCTCTGCTGTTTCCTGAAGTCCACGATCATCTCCTTTGTTTTGTTGATGTTTTGTGAGAGGTTGTTTTCCTGACACCACACTCAAAGTGCCCTCACCTCCTCTCTGTAGGCTGTCTCAATGTTGTTGGTGATCAAGCCCACTAGTGTTGTGTCATCCGCAAACTTGATGATTGAGTTGGAGGCGTGCATGGCCATGCAGTCGTGGGTGAACAGGGGGTACAGGAGAGGGCTGAGCATACACCCTTGTGGGGCCCCTGGGTTGAGGTTCAGTGAAGTGGAGATGTTGTCTCCTACCTTCACTACCTGGGGGCAGCCCTTCAGAAAGTCCAGGACCCAGTTGCACAGGGAGGGGTTGAGACCCAGGGCATCCAGCTTGATGATGAGCTTGGAGGGTACTATGGTGTTGAATGCTGAGCTGTAGTCAATGAACAGCATTCTTACATAGGTATTCTTTTTGTCCAGATGGGATAGGGCAGTGTGCAGTGCGTTGGAGATTGCATCATCTGTGGACCTGTTGGGGCAGTATTCAAACTGAAGTGGGTCTAGGGTGGCGGGTAAGGTAGCGGTGATATGCTCCTTGACTAGCCTCTCAAAGCACTTCATGATGACAGAAGTGAGTGCTACGGGGCGGTAGTCATTTAGTTCAGTTATCTTTGCCTTCTTCGGTACAGGAACAATGGTAGCCATCTTGAAACTTCTGGGGACAACAGACTGGGATAGGGAGCGATTAAATATGTCCGTAAACACACCAGCCAGCTGGTCTGCACATGCTCTGAGGACGCGGCTAGGGATGCCGTCTGGGCTAGCAGCCTAGCGAGTGTTAACATGTTTAAATGTTTTACTCACGTCAGCCACTGAGAAGGAGAGGGGGGGGGGAGGGAGCGCAGACTTTGTTAGCAAGCCGCAACGGTGGCACTGTGTTATCCTCAAAGCGGGCAAAGAAGGTGTTTAGTTTTTCTGGAAGCGTGACGTCGGTATCCGTGATGTGGCTGTTTTTGTTTTTGTAGTCTGTGATTTCCTGTAGACCCTGCCACATACGTCTCGTGTCTAAGCTATTGAATTTCGACTCTACCTTGTCACTGTACCGGCATTTCGCTTGTTTGATTGCGTTGCGGAGGGAATAACTACACTGTTTATATTCAGCCATATCACCAAACCTCTTTCCATAGTTAAATGCGGTGGATCGCGCTTTCAGTTTTTCGCGAATCCCGCCATCCATCCACCGTTTCTGGTTAGGGTAGGTTTTAATAGTCACAGTGGTTACGACATCTCCATTGCACTTATTTATAAATGCACTCACCGAGTCAGCGCATAGATCAATGTCGTTCTCTGAGGCTGACTGGAACATATTCCAGTCCGCGTGATAAAAACAATCTTGGAGCGTGGCTTCGATTGGTCATTCTTGCGTGGAATGGTTCTCGTCACTATTACATCCTGTTTGAGTTTCTGCCTATGAGCCGGGACAATCAAGATGGCGTCGTGGTCGGATTTGCCGAAGGGAGGGCGGGGGAGGGCTTTGTATGCATCGCAGAGGTTAGAGTAGCAGTGGTCGAGAGTATTAGCCCTATGTGTCGTGCAATCAATATGCTGTTAAAATTTAGGTAACATTGACCTCAAATTTGCTTTGTTAAAATCCCCAGCTACAATAAATGCAGCCTCCGGGTATATAGTTTACATAGAGTCGAGTGAAGTTCCTTGAGGGCCGTCTTGGTGTTCACTTGAGGGGGGGGGGGGGGGGGGGGGGGGGTGTACACAGCTGTGACTGTAATTGATGAGAATTCTCTTGGTAGGTAGAATGGCCGGCATTTGATTGTAAGGAATTGTAGGTCGGGTGAGCAGAAGGACTTGAGTTCCTGTGTTGTTATGATCGCACCATGAGTTGTTAATTATAAAGCAAACACCCCCGCCCTTCCTCTTCCCAGAGAAGTGTTTATCTCTGTCGGCGCGATGCATGGAAAAGCCTGGTAGCTGGACCGATTCCAACAACATATCCCGAGAGAGCCATGTTTCTATGAAACAGAGAATGTTACAGTCTCTAATGTCTCTCTGGAAGGCAACCCTTGCTCGAATTTCGTCTACCTTGTTGTCAAGAGATTGGACATTGGCAAGTAGTATACTCGGGAGTGGTGAGCGACGTGCCCGTTTACGAAGCCTGACCAGAAGACCGCTCCGTGTGCCCCTTCTGCATCGCCGCTGTTTTCGGTCAACTGCTGGGATTAGATCCATTGTACTTCGTGGTGGTTCGAAGAGAGGATCTGTTTCGGGAAAGTCGTATTCCTGGTTGTAATGTTGGTAAGTTGATGTTGCTCTTATATCCAATAGTTCTCCCCGGCTGTATGTAATAAGACTTAAGATTTCCTGGGGTAACAATGTAAGAAATAATACATAAAAAAACAAAACACTGCATAGTTTCCTAAGAACACGAAGCGAGGCGACCATCTCTGTCGGCGTCATCTTAATTTAAATAGGCCTGTCTGTAAACTAGTTGTAGCTTGTTCCCTTGTTCCCTTTGTTCTGGAAGTGTTTGTTATAGATATTATCGTTTGATAGGGAAAAGTTCTCCAGAATGGATCTTTCAAAGTACCACCCGTTGGTTCTCCTTCGCATTTACCAGACTAATTTACTTAAACAGCTGCAGAGACTGAATGTTCCTGTGTAGTCTTTAGTTTTGTAGAAATGTTCTTCTTCTCTGTTGAAAGTTTCAGAGTTCTAGCCATTATGTCCCTCTCAGCTCACGCTGTTGGTCTCGTTGGCCTAATGTAAATTTTGTCGGAAGTGGGTTTTATACACTTCTGGGAAAAGGGGGTTCCATGATGCCGATGTGGGCATGGCCATTGTCTTGGTTGAGACTTCATATGAAAAACAATTCTCTCATTTAGAAGGCTAACATCACATTACATCTTCTCACAAATAGTTTCATATTTAAACATATACGTTCCCCCACATTTGGATGTGACCCTGACAACTGGGAAATATATACATTCAGAGATACAGTTATGTTGTTAGACTGTCTTTAGTTACATCACAAACTATTAACAAATTCGACAGGATTGTTCTTTAAATACCCACAGACCATTCCAAATGTTTGGAATACAGAAATACTGTTTCATTATTCAACCTTTTGATGTTACCGGGCTCTGGCTGGGCCACTTAAGGACATTCAGAGACTTGTCCCGAAGCCACTCCTGCGTTGTCTTGGCTGTGTGCTTAGGGTCGTTGTCCTGTTGGAAGGTAAACCTTCTCCACAGTCTGAGGTCCTGAGCGCTCTGGAGCAGGTTTTCATCAAGGATCTCTATGTACTTTGCTCCGTCCATCTTTCCCTCGATCCTGACTAGTCTCCCAGTCCTTCCGCAGAAAAACATCCCCACAGCATGATGCTGCCACCACCCTGTTTCACCATAGGGATGGTGCCAGGTTTCCTCCAGATGTGGCGCTTGGCATTCAGGCCAAAGAGTTCAATCTTGGTTTCATCAAACCAGAGAATCTTGTTTCCCATGTTCTGAGAGTCCTTTAGATGCTGTCATGTGCCTTTTACTGAGGAGTGGCTCCCTTCTAGCCACTCTACCATAAAGGCCTGACTGTCACCTCCCTAACCAAGGCCCTTCTCACCAGATTGCTCAGTTTGTCTTGGTGGTTCCAAATGTCTTCCATTTAAGAATGATGGAAGCCACTGTGTTCTTGGGGACCTTCAATGCTTCAGAATTGTTTTGGTACCCTTCCCCAGGTCTGTGCCTCGACACAATCCTGTCTCTGTGCTCGACGGACAATTCCTTCGACCTCATGGCATGGTTTTTGCTCTGACATGCACTGTCAAATGTGGGACCTTATATAGACAGGTATGTGTCTTTCCAAATAATGTCCAATCAATTTAATTTACCACAGGTGGACTCCAATCAAGTTGTAGAAACATCTCAAGTTGATCAATGGAAATAGGATGCACCTGAGCTCAATTTCGATTCTCATTGCAAAGGGTCTGAATACTTATTTCTGTTTTTAATTTTTAATACAGTTGCAAAAATGTCTAAAAACCTGTTTTCCCTTTGTCATTATGTGGTATTGTGTGTAGATGTTGGGGTATTGCTGAGGATGTTTTATTTATTTAATCCATTAAGGCTGTAACACAGAATAAGGCTGTAACACTTCAACATGTGGAAAAAGTGCTTTCAGATTTGCAATATACAGATTAATCTAAAAATGCATTAGGGCTGCAAGAAATATTTGATACTAAGGAGAGAAAGACAGGAAACAGAGGGAAAGCATAATACATCCTTGATAAATCACCAATAATTGAATGTCAGTCTCAAGATGCTGCAAAATCAAACCAGGCAAATCATTTTGCTTTGTTTATCTATATGTGTGTGTGTGTGTGTGTGTGTGTGTGTGTGTGTGTGTGTGTGTGTGTGTGTGTGTGTGTGTGTGTGTGTGTGAGAGAAAGCGTCATCAAACACATCCCATAATGTTACAATCTTTGCAATGTTCTACGACTTCCTCTGTTATTATTTTCATTATCAAGGGCTATCAAATAAGGGCTATCAAAGAAGAACTATTAACATGCACACACTGAAATTGTGAGGCCATTTTGTAGCACAATGTTTTTCTGCTTTAAAGATAGAGGCACAATACTGCACACACGGGACACATGGAAAGTCTCCAACTTAAACGTAGAGGGATGTGAAGACTATTTGTCCTGTTTCCTCTAGCCAGAGGAGTGGAGAGCCAGGTGGGCTAATAGATCCTGTCTGTGTCCTGTCCTACTGTTTTGCCAAACGCTCTGATGGCTACACTTTAAAAAAATACGCTATCTAGAACACAGGAGGCTGCTGAGGGGAGGGTTCATAATAGCGTCTGGAATGGAGTGGATGGAATGGTATCAAACACATGGAAAACATGTTTGGTGAGTTCGACACCATACTATTTATAGCGTTCCAGCCATTACTATGAGCCCGTCCTCCCAAATTAAGGTGCCACTAACCTCGTGTGATCTAGAATCTAAAATGGTTCTTTGGCTGTCCACATAGGAGAACCCTTTGAATAAGCATGTTTGGTTCCAGGTAGAACCCTTTTGGGTTTAACGTAGGGTTCTACGTGGAACCAAAAAGGGTTCTCCTATGGGGACAGCCAAAGAAACCTTTTGGAGTGTGTAGAGTGTAGAGTGTGTAGAGTGATGATTAGCTCTAAGCCTCCTGCCTTGCATTCTCTTCCCCTCCACCAGTGTTAACTCAGTTCATCTGCAATGGCTCAAAATAGAATCTAAGCCATATCAATAATAACTGTAATCTATTTACCAAGCTGATCAGATAAAAGCACTGTGCAATTGTCCATTCACATTTTCAAAAGACACTCAGCATACACCAAGTACAAAGTACCAATAGGTCATACATATGCTCTGGGAAGCTATTAAATATATTCTGACAAACTGAAATCAATCACTACACCTGTATTTTAATCATTTTAGGACCTGGACATCAGAATAAAGAGGGCTGATTTCTGAGTGCTTTAGACACATATTAAATATACAGATCATTCATTTCTCTGCCTAAGCATACAGTGCATGTCAGTACATACATTTTCTCTGTAAAGAAATAAAGTGAAAATGACACCATGTCTGGTTTATTTTCTGAAAAATATTTTATTTCCAGAGTAAAATAAATGATATATTGCCATACAAAAAAGTGTAAGAAAAGGGACAATGCCAAAACTTTAACTGTAGAGAAACTGGAAAATAAGAAGTTCGATGTGCCATCAAGCCTTGAGGGTTTTCAAATAAATATGTCAAGGGATAACAAAATAAGAATGCCTATTACCTTGTAGGATTATCAGCCATTGCATGTAAATTACTCCAAGTACCTTTTGTGAGACTTCACATGCAGATTCTGCATGCCTAAAGCAACAAGCAGTGTTACGCTGCCCTATGAAAAGCCCTGTTTTAGTTTGCTTTGCTCTTGTTCATTGTTTGTTTCTTATTCCTTTCTTGTTATGACATTGGCTCCCATCTGATATGTGATGCAACTAAAAATGTTTTAATAATTAAATATCAAATTATTATATTATCATCTCAGTTTAGTTAACTTTAATAAAACATTCTGAACCTCACAAGTACAAATATATAAACTTTAATATTCATGGTTTAGCTTGAAGAGATATGGTATGTCATTATAACACACACAAAAATACTTGTTGATTTTCCAATCTTTGCTTTTCCACTATGGTCCAAAAGCCCCCCCCCCCCACCCCCCCCAAAAAACATAAATAATATTCTTATCTAGTAATCCCTCATATTAAAAAATATTAGGGTTTAATAAACTAGGCAAATAAAAAGCAGAGAAATGTTTACAACTTGAAGACTCTTCAGAAATGAGTCTGCAAAAAGACAGATATACAGTATCTCTTTCACAATGATAGAAATGGATATGAATAATATAAGATAACACATAGAAAGACAAACTGTATTCTATGTTCATAGTCAAAAACAGTGTTTCTGTTCCAGCAAGAGTACTGTTTTTGTACAATGTATGCTGACATTAACACCATTTCAGCTACCTCCACTGAACTGCATTCTGACACTGAAAGCATACAGTAACTTCAGACTATCATCCTATATAAGCGTTCTACTTCCTCTACTATATAGAGTACATGAGAAAGTGCTCTGTTCGTTTCATCAAAATAAAACGTAAATTACACAACACCAAATCATTTACACTTATATATTAGTTCCCTGGCGGAACGAGATGTAACACATAGTAATACTGACCTAACAGGACCTGTCATTTTCACTGACTGGATCCATGTTATACTCAAGCGAGTATGGCGCCCACAGTAGTATAATATTGACCATCTAATCACCTATGAGCAGGACAGAACCAGACAGTAGTTGTCTTCTACTAACAATCACAACAGAGTTCACTGGCACTGAACGACATCCTCGCTGATAACACCTCTACAAACAAAATGGCCTCTATCAAAAGTTACCAATTTGGAGAAGAGAGCAGCAACAGTCTTCCAGGGCCTGAATAGGACTTCAGATAAAAAACCTTCTATCATTTAATAAATAAAGACAGAAAGACGATAATCCTTCAAGAGAATTATGAAGGTAGCAGATAGTCCTCTTGATGGTTCAGAAACTATAAAACCGACTCCATATTTTCGCACCACTCATGGTCCTCTAGGTTGTATATAAACTTTGTCCTGTTTGGGTTCTGACTCCCATCCTTCATGTTGTCCATTGTGAGACTGGAGGGGAACAGTTCGGTTGGTGTCGTATAGCCCTCGTGATTTTTGATGTATTTCTTATAGTTCTTGCGTAAACAGTACCAGGTAGTGGTGTACAGAATGAAGGCGGTGACCTTAAGACCAATGGCCAGGCTCACATACAGATGTCTGTAGGCGATATTGTCGTACAGCAGGCAGGCTCCCTTATCCCCACACTCTGTACTCCAGAAAAGGCATGTTGAGTCAATCCCAGCACCAAAGATCAGAGGAGGGGGGATGAATCCTACAGAACAGGTGTGGAGAGGATTACAGCTGGAGAAATCAATACTGTAGCATCTGAAACCTCAGTATGTTTGATTTATAAACCAAATAATGTAATAGTGCAACCTGACTAGTTCAGATGCAAGTCTAACAGTACTGTAACTTACCAAGTAGTCGCAGCAAGAGAAACAAAACTCCAAGAGCATATGATTTCAGCTCAGGGCTCACAGTCCTAGGAAGAGGAGACAACAGTATTTGTTACACACAAGAAAGAGAGAGCTGTCTCTGAGTAATGTAAACCCTCTCTACATGTTGACTGGGTTCTACTGGGAAAGTTATAGCATGGTGGTAAGGTGAGTGCCAGTGGGGTTACCTGATGAGGATGATGACGGAGGGTGTTTGAGCCATGGAGCCGATCATGCAGCAGGCACAGATGACACAGAGGAAGGTGAGGAAGGCCTCCTGGCAGCCTGGACTGGGACACTTCCCTGGGACAGCTGTGGCCATCTCGCTGTCACTGGATATACATGTACACCCTGTCAGATTCTGAAGACAGGAGAATAGATGCATCTGCATTAGTATTACTGTCTTACATTATGTGACAATAAACCAGATTAACACAGAGACAACAAAACAGTCTCCCATCACTCTATAGGTAGGTTGTTGGGGCTTCGGTTCATTGCACAGGGATAAGCATCTGACTACAGAGCAAGGTGTAACAATGAAGACCATATAGCCCAGGGATGGGCCACTTTGATAGGGGTGGGGAGCACAAAAGATCTGAACTCATAAGGGACCGCAGTGGCTCGCGGGTCTGTGTACCCACATCCTTCCCCACACATGCAGTCAACTGATTTGTGCAACCAATCTCCAATACCAGTCAAAAGTTTGGAAACACCTACTCATTCAAGGTTTTTATTTTATTTTTTTTAACAATTTTCTACATTGTGGAATAATAGTGAAGAGATCAAAACTATGAAATAACCAATAAAGTGTTAAACAAATCAAAATATATGTAATATTTGAGATTCTTCAAAGTAGCCACCCTTTCCCTTGATGACAGCTTTGCACACTCTTGTCATTCTCTCAACCAGCTTCATGAGGTAATCACCTGAAATGCATTTCAATTAACAAGTGTGCCTTGATAAAGTTTATTTGTGGAATTCCTTTCCTTCTTAATGCGTTTGAGCCAATCATTTGTGTTGTGACAAGGTAAGGGTGGTGTACAGAAAATAGCCCTATTTCGTAAAAGACCAAGTCCATATCATGGAAATAACAGCTCAAATAAGCAAAGAGAAATGACAGTCCATCATTACTTTGAGACATGAAGGTCAGTCAATTCTGAAAATTTAAAGAACTTTGAAAGTTTCTTCAAGTGCAGTCGCAAAAAAGATCAAGCGATATGATGAAACTGGTTCTCATGAGGACCGCCACAGGAAAGGAAGACCCAGAGTTCCCTCTGCTGCAGAGGATAAGTTCATTAGAGTTAACTGCACCTCAGATTGCAGCCCAAATAAATGCTTCACAGAGTTCAAGTAACAGACACATCTCAACATCAACTGTTCAGAGGAGATTGCGTAAATAAGGCCTTCATGGTCGAATTGCTGCAAAGAAACCACTACTAAAGGACACCAATAATAAGAAGAGACTTGCTTGGGCCAAGAAACATGAGCAATGGACATTAGACCGGTGGAAATCTATCCTTTGGTCTGATGAGTCCAAATTTCAGAACCGCTGTGTCTTTGTGAGATGCAGAGTAGGTGAACGGATTATCTCCGCATGTGTGGTTCCCACCGAGAAGCATGGAGGAGGATGTGTGATGGTGTGGGGGTGCTTTGCTGGTGACACTGTCTGTGATTTATTTACATTTCAAGGCACACTTAACCAGCCTGGCTACCACAGCATTCTGCAGTAATATGCCATTCCATCTGGTTTGCGCTTAGTGGGACTATCATTTGTTTTTCAACAGGACAATGACCAACACACCTCCAGGCTGTGTAAGGGCTATTTGACCAAGAAGGAGAGTGATGGAGTGCTCCATCAGAAGACCTGGCATCCACAATCACCAGACCTCAACCCAATTGAGATGGTTTGGGATGAGTTGGACCGCAGAGTGAAGGAAAAGCAGCCAACAAGTGCTCAGCATATGTGGGAACGCCTTAAAGACTGTTGGAAAAGCATTCCAGGAGAAGCTGGTTGAGAGAATGCCAAGAGTGTGCAAAACTGTCATCAAGGCAAAGCGTGGCTTCTTTGAAGAATCTCACATATAAAATATATTTTGATTTGTTGAACACTTTTTTGGTTATGTGTTATTTCATAGTTTTGATGTCCTCACTAGTATTCTACAATGTAGAAAATAGTAAAATAAATAAAAAACATTGAATGAGTAGGTGTGTCTAAACTTTTGACTGGTACTGTATTTGTGCAGTTAAACTACTTAACTCTCTTACCTAAATGCATTATACCAGTAGCCAGGGTTGGCCCTAGCCTTTTGGGTGCCCTAAGCAAGATTTGGTTGGCCAATTTGTTTTGTGTTTCAAAGTAAATTTCCTGCAATTTTGCCATGAGGCATAGAAAAAGTGCTGCAGTTGTATGCATTTTGGCATGGGGTGGAGAGAAATTGGGCAATTTTACACAAAAATCTGATGCAATTCTACTGATTTTGCCATGGGGCAGAGATAATTTTCCTTCAGCTTTGTAGCTAATTTCCTACAATTGTATCCATTTTACCATGAAGTGGAGACATGTTTGCAGTTTTAAAGCTAATTTCCTGCAATTCTACACATTTTGCCAGGACTTATGCCATGTTAATATGATATCTGAGTGAGAGTGACTAACAAAATCAATAGGGCCCAGTTGGTATTCGGCCATAATGACTACAGGTTTAGATAGCTGGCAAGACTAACTTATCGATCTAAAAATTGTTAGCTGACATGGCTAATTGAGTGACTGTTAGTGACTGACATAACAAGAGAAAAACTACTGATGCACAACCACATTTCTAAATCACACCTTGTGTATTCTATTATTCAAATGCTCAAAAGTCATTTAAAACCCTGACTGGAAGCCTTCCAGGGTAGATGCCTGTACTTACTGTTGTAGTGCAGCCTGCGAAGCAGGAGGACAGATAGGTGACTCCGTTGGAGCCACACACTGGGCTGACTGATGAGGTGTAGCAGTTACAGTTACTCATGCAGGGGACCTCTGGTTTCTCGCCCACCCGCAGTGTCCTGGAGAGCGCGAGAGCGAAAGAGATAGAGAAAGCTGTTTAGACTATGCTGTGTACATATCAGAAAGGAATAAACAGAACATAAATGTCCCTGAAAGTTTCTGCAGCTACTATGTATCTAATTGAGCAGGTTTTAAATGGTGGAAATCACATTTCTGTGGAACTAGACAGCATAAGTTATTATCTCAGCTATTATCTCAGAAATCAGTGAGAGCGCTATTTCCAAACAGATTTTAAGTAACTTGTATATTGACTAATGTTTCTGTAGTCAGTGTGTGGCTGACCTTGTTCCCACTTTCATCAAACACCCTTCCCCCAACAGAAGCACTGCTATTACATATGCTAAACCAGTGGTGTAGGTACAGGCTGTTCTTACTCGTTGCCATAGGCGACGGTCACCCCAGCGACAGGCCCTGTGTCACAGCCAAGGAAGAGGAAGGAGACGTAGCAGGCGGTGGAGATCAGGTTGACCAGCATGGCCATGCGAATGGCCCCCAGCGCTGAGAGGTTCAGCTTTTTGACCAGAAGCCCCCCCAGGAATATCCCCAGACAAGCACAGGGGATGGCCGTCATTCCTGAAGAGAGTTTATACCGCCATATGTTAACCTTTTCACCTTCTCATATACTGTACTGATGCTTCACACTGTACTGCTCCCTGTGTACTGTGTTGCACCAGGGGGTTTGGGGCTGTGTGTATGTGTGTGTGTGTCATGCATGTGCTTGCCACTGGCCCTCACCTAGTAGTTGATTGGCTGAGGAGGTGGTGAGGTTAAACTGCTGCTCCAAGTACTTCCCCAGGAAGGCAGCGAAGCCAGCCACCACACCGATCTCCATACAGGCCGCCAGAGTGATGCAAGTGAACACCGGGTTTGACAGAAGGTGCTTGGTAACCTTAGGGATCACTGAGAAGAGAAGATGAAGAGATGCTTAATTTCAAAGTGCCACATGGACACAGACAACTGCTAACAAGTCTAACTATCGCTTGTTATTTCTGATATATTTTAGAAATAAATATTCTGCCAGTTATAATGTAACTGGTGTAAGGGTAAAATCAAAATCTGAAAACATTTTGTAATTTCATGTGGAATGCATATTTGTCTTTCTTCATATTTAGTAACAAGCTAAATAGTATCTGTGGAAGCAGAGGATTTAATTCCCTTCATTTTCTCATAACAGACAGCATTGATCATACACTACCCCCGATGGCTTATCAGAGAATAGTCTATACAAGGGCTCTCCAACTCTGTTCCCAGAGAGCTACCCTCCTGTGGATTTTCGCTCCAACCCCAGTTGTAACTAACCTGATTCAGCTTGTCAACTAGCTAATTATTAGAATCATGTGGGCTCGATTACGGTTGGAGTGAAAACCTACAGGACGGTAGCTCTCCTGGAACAGGGTTGGAGAACCCTGGTCTACACTTTAAAAAACAGCATCTGAAACTACGTTTTTTAAAATCTTTATTGCGGTTTTGAGAAAAAACCCGTCCTGATCATAGAAAGATGTTATTTTCTATGATAGAGTAGGTCAGGGCGTGACAGGTTTTTTCCCCTATGTTTTCTATTTCTATGTTGTCAGGTTCTAGTTTTGTATTTCTATGTTGGGGTTTTGTTTGAGATGATCTCCAATTAGAGGCAGCTGGTCCTCGTTGTCTCTAATTAGGTTTTTTTCCACCTGGGTTTGTGGGAGATTGTTTTTGAGTTTAAATATGTTTCAACTCTGCATCACGGTTTGTTGTTTTCGTTCTTTAGTTTATGTGTATGTATTGCAAGGTTTCACAGTGAAAATAAAATGTGGAACGACACACACGCTGCACTTTGGTCCGCTCCTCCTTTCAAATACCGTGACAGAATCTCCCACCACCAAAGGACCAAGCAGCGTGCCCAGGAGAAACAGGATTGGACTTGGGAGGAAATTATGGACGGGAAAGGACCCTGGAGTCAGGCTGGGGAGTACCGCTGTCCGAAAGAGGAGATTGAGGCAGCTAAAGCGGAGCGGCGATATTACGAGGCACTATACCAACCACGAGGCAAGTGCGAGAGGCAGCACCCCAATTTTTTTTGGGGGGGTGGCACACAGGGAGATTGGCAGAGTCAGGTTGGAGACCTGAGCCAACTCCCCGTGCTTACCGTGGGGAGCGAGTGACGAAGCAAGCACCGTGTTATGCGGTGATGCGCACTGTGTCGCCAGTGCGCATTCACAGGCCGGTGCGATCTGTGCCCGCGCTCCGCATTTGTCGAGCTAGGTTGAGCATCCAGGACGGGTTGTGCCAGCTCTACGCTCGAGATCTCCAGTGCGCCTCCACGGCCCAGTATATCCTGTGCCTGCCCCACGTACCCGGCCTCCAGTGAGTCTATTCAGCCTGGTACGTCCTGTGCCTGCTCCTCACACTTGCCCTGAGGTGCGTGTTACCAGTCTGGCGCCACCTGTGCCAGCCCCACGCATCAGGCCTCCAGTGCACATTCCCAGTCCAGAGCTTCCGGCGACAGTTCCCAGTCCAGAGCTTCCGGCGACGTTTTACAGTCCGGAACCTCCTGAGACGGCCCACAGTCCGGAACCTCTTGAGACGGCCCACAGTCCTGAACCTCCTGAGACGGCCCACTGTCCGGAACCTCCTGAGATGGCCCACAGTCCGGACCCTCCAGCGACGGTCCACAGTCCGGACCCTCTGGCGATGTTCCCCAGTCCAGAGTCTTCGGCGATGGCCTGCAGTCCAGAACCTCCGGTGGCGGTCTGCGGCACAGAGCCTCCGGCGGCGGTCTGCGGCACAGAGCCTCCGGCGATGATCTACGGTCCGGTTCCTCCTCCGACGATCCACGGTCCGGTGGCAGAGGGATCAGCGGGCGGAGTGGGGGTTACGCCCCGAACCGGAGCCGCCTCCTCTGTTGGAGGATCCGCGGGATGAGAAGGCTATGTGTACTGCACCAGAGCCGCCATAGACAGTAGTTACCCACCCAACCCTCCCTTTTTTTGGGGTGGGGGTTTGTTGTTGTTGTTTTGTTTAGTTGCGGTAGGAGTCCGCACCTTTGGGGGGGGTACTGTCACGTCCTGACCATAGAAAGATGTTATTTTCTATGGTAGAGTAGGTCAGGGCGTGACAGGTTTTTTTCCATATGTTTTCTATTTCTATGTTGTCAGGTTCTAGTTTTGTATTTCTAGGTTGGGGTTTTGTTTGGGATGATCTCCAATTAGAGGCAGCTGGTCCTCGTTGTCTCTAATTGGAGATCATTGTTTTTGAGTTTGAATATGTTTCAACTCTGCGTCATGGTTTGTTGTTTTCGTTCTTTAGTTTATGTGTTGCATAGTTTCACAGTGAAAATAAAATGTGGAACGACACACACGCTGCACTTTGGTCCGCTCCTCCTTTCGACAACCGTGACAGCGGTAAAGAGATCAATGAAACGCAGACCATGGGGGAAAGCGCAAGGACACCATCATTGGCAGGCATTAAAAAAATCGACATTAGTATAATCCGTGATGATTTATGTGTTCTAACAAGCCCACAATGTGGTTATTAAAATCCGATTTTAATATATATTGCTTTTTTTGCTGCATAATATTTACAAGTTGTCCTTTTCAGGATTATAAAAAAGTCTGCTAAATGCTAACTCCCGTTCCTTTAAGCTGGTAGACTGGCTAGCCATATAGAATCGTTGGTGCTAGTTAAAGCTGTTTTTACATGTAATACAGTTGATTGGTGACATCCACACAAGCATATACTCAGATATTTACCCCAACATTGATGGGGTAAACGTTCCTATTTAGTGTCTACTCTCTTGCACGAGTGTTAAATTCACACATAGTTTGTGGGGACTACATTATGTTTATTTGGTCTTATACAGAATGCTCCACCATTGACATGAGTATTGTATAGAACTATGTGTGGGCACATAATAGCCAAACAAATCATGGTGGGATAGAGATGGAGAATAAGTTATGTGATACGGTATATACAATAGCATAACAAGTGTTAATTTAAATGCACAAATACTACATGTACAGTCGTGGCCAAAAGTTTTGAGAATGACAGAAAAATGAATTTTCACAAAGTCTGCTGCCTCAGTTTGTATGATGGCAATTTGCATATACTCCAGAATGTTATGAAGAGTGATCAGATGAATTGCAATTAATTGCAAAGTCCTTCTTTGCCATGCAAATGAATTGAATCCCCCAAAAACATTTCCACTGCATTTCAGCCCTGCCACAAAAGGTCCAGCTGACATCATGTCAGTGATTCTCTCGTTAACACAGGTATGAGTGTTGACGAGGACAAGGCTGGAGATCACTCTGTCATGCTGATTGAGTTCGAATAACAGACCGGAACCTTCAAAAGGAGGGTGGTTCTTGTAATGATTGCTCTTCCTCTGTCAGCCGTGGTTACCTGCAAGGAAACACGTGCCGTCATCATTGCTTTGCACAAAAAGGGCTTCACAGGCAAGGATATTGCTGCCAGTAAGATTGCACCTAAATCAACCATTTATCGGATCATCAAGAACTTCAAGGAGAGTGGTTCAATTGTTGTGAAGAAGGCTTCAGGGCGCCCAAGAAAGTCCAGCAAGCGCCAGGACCGTCTCCTAAAGTTGATTCAGCTGCGGGATCGGGGCACCACTAGTACAGAGCTTGCTCAGGAATGGCAGCAGGCAAGTGTAAGTGCATCTGCACGCACAGTGAGGCGAATACTTTTGGAGGATGGCCTGGTGTCAAGAAGGGCAGCAAAGAAGTAACTTCTCTCTAGGACAAACATCAGGGACAGACTGATATTCTGCAAAAAGTACAGGGATTGGACTGCTGAGTACTGGGGTAGTCAGTTTCTCTGGGCATCTGGAAAAAAGCTTGTCCGGAGATGACAAGGTGAGCGCTACCATCAGTCCTGTGTCATGCCAACAGTAAAGCATCCTGAGACCATTCATGTGTGGGTTTGCTTCTCAGCCAAGGGAGTGGGCTCACTCACAATTTTGCCTAAGAACGCAGCCATGAATAAAGAATGGTACCAACACATCCTCTGTGAGCAACTTCTCCCAACCATCCAGAAACAGTTTGGTGACGAACAATGCCTTTTCCAGCATGATGGAGCACCTTGCCACAAGGCAAAAGTGATAACTAAGTGGCTCGGGGAACAAAACATCGATATTTTGGGTCCATGGCCAGGAAACTCCCCAGACCTTAATCCCATTGAGAACTTGTGATCAATCCTCAAGAGGCGGGTGGACAAACAAAAACCCACAAATTCTGACAAACTCCTAGCATTGATTATGCAAGAATGGGCTGCCATCAATCAGGATGTGGCCCAGAAGTGAATTGACAGCATGCCAGGGCAGAAAGCAGAGGTCTTGAAAAAGAAGGGTCAACACTGCAAATATTGACTCTTTGCATCAACTTCATGTAATTGTCAATAAAAGCCTTTGACACTTATGAAATGCTTGAAATTATACTTCAGTATTCCATAGTAACATCTGACAAAAATATCTAAAGACACTGAAGCAGCAAACTTTGTGAAAATTAATATTTGTGTCATTCTCAAAACTTTTGGCCACGACTGTACTATAAAGGGACAGAAAACAATTCTCACCTCTGAGCTGCTGAAAGCAGGTGGGACCATTGATGGGCTCATGGTTGTTGCGTCCCACCCCGTTGCTGGACTTGGGCATCTCATTATAGTCCAGGGGCAGAGAGGTAGAGGGGAGCATGGCCTGCTCACTCTCCCCTCCACCGTCACTGTCCTTCTCTCGGTCTGACAGGGTTTGGGGGAAGCCAAACATGAAGAGGGATGAGAAGAAGAGTAAGGCACCACACAGGAGGAAGCCCCCCCACCAGGCTCCGATCCACCGAGGGTCATCAGAGGTAATGTCCAGCTTACCTGTGGAGAGGGACAGAAAAAAACACATACAAGCATTGTTAACATCAAACACACATTACAGTGATTTCCCCATAATCATTTTACAGATTAATGTTATTTTGGTTAACCTTGAATAACACACTACTTAGCTCTAATTATTTGGCATTTGGTATTTTATTAGGATCCCCATTAGCTGTTGCAAAAGCAGCAGCTACTCTTCCTGGGGTCCACACAAAATATGAAACATAATACAGAACATCAATAGACTAGAACAGCTCAAGGACAGAACTACATACATTGTTTTTAAAGGCACACGTAACCTACATATCAGTGCATACACAAAAACTATCTTGGTCAAATAGGGGAGAGGCGTTGTGCTGTGAGGTGTTGCTTTATCTGTTTTTTTTAAACCAGGTTTGCTGTTTATTTGAGCAATATGAGATGGAAGGAAGTTCCATGCATTGCTAGTTCATTTAACTTCTTAATTAATGCAGTTTTTGTATTGTCTGTGCTCTGTTTGTGTTTTTTCCACAGTATTGGTGTGAGGTGAGGTAGGTTGTATTTCCCAGTGACTTACTAGTGTCGATGAAGACAAAGTCCACATAGAACTTGGTGCAGAGGGACCCCAGGAGGAAACCACAGGCAGGTCCAAACACCAGAGTAGAAAAGACGATCCCTGGGATGACAGGGAGAGATTAGTTCAGTAGACAACACAGGTATGGACAAGTTATCACCAGTTCCTGGGTGAAATGTAACAATTCTTAATTTAACCACAAGGTGTCGCACCGTGTTCACTAATCCACAGCCTTTTCCAGAGGGCAGCATGAGGCAAGCTCAGAGCGGATTTTTTTAATGCATGCTATGTAAATAATTATGCAAAACAAATGTATCAGCGTTAAGGAAGATGAATTGAACTGCACTTGAATATGTGTTTCACCTCTGATCCTAACTAGCCAGATCTTGACAATCATCAACCCACTGATGATGCCATACAATAAGGAGAGAAATATATACTTGCGCTAGCTACATACATCATGAAAAAGATTCAGTTGACCTACTAAAATAAACCTACTCCAAAAAAGCCTGAGTCTAACAGCGTGGCCAGCTGGAGCAACACTGTGTGACCACAAATCCTCATTAAAGTGCTGATTGTCAGAGAGTGAGAGCCTGGCACAGGGAGTCAGACAGACAGGGGAAGACAAAGGGCCAGAGCTCATGAGGACCAGGGAGGCTCTATTTGGCCTCCAAATGTCCTGTTTCACCTTTCAACACATCTCATTTAGTGTAAATTGATTCATTCAAAGTGGAACATAAAAACACATTTGAATGTGTTAGTGAGCCAGTGCTATACAGGGCATTGGATATTATGGATAACTTAGGTACGAGCAGAAGGATGCTCCTGGACCAACTGACACTCGCCAGAGCCTCCTGCTGATCCCCCTCAGTCCTGCTCTGGCTTAGGCTCAGGCACAGGCCAGTCGAGTCTTGTGCTGGGGAGGCTCAAAGCCCATGGTCATGTCATTCCTGAAATAAAATCCTGCTTAGCATAATACTGAGCTTTGGCAGACGCTGTTTGAAATGCCTGACGGACAGACAGACAATGGGAGGTGGGTAGACAGGCAGCACTTCAACTAACACAAGTCGATTCACAGCCAAAAAACCATAGATACTGTAAATGTCAGAAGATAGAAGTGTGGTTCTTTCATTTTCATCAGGTCTGTACAAAATACAGTATGTTTGCAGAGTGTGTTTCACCTTTCCCACTAATGCATGGTAGTAGTCACATTATACACTTTTATTGTTACAAATAATAAAATAAAATGTTTACTAATAATAAGTTACAGATAGTAAGAAGTCTTTTAATCCCAAAACATGTAATATGCATTATGGGTTTAAGCCTTAAAATGTTTCAATCGAGCAATGTGTTTACTGGAATTAAATTAGAACATTTTGAAACAAAGAACAAATGTTCTTGATTATCATGAAACAATGCTCTCTAGCAAGTACTGAAAACACTTAAGCAGCGGGTGTGGCATTAGGCCCTAGCTGCTTGACTAATTAGGATGATTCAGAGATACTCAAAAGCAGTAGCACTCCTTGCTATCCCAGCTCCCTTTGCAGTTGTGCTCCATTAAAGTGAGGTGGCGGAGGTAGGGAGCGGGAGCCCCATTAAGTTGAACAGCCACCTGACATTAGCCCGTGCTGGCTCCGGGTCGGCCTTAGCACTGCTGCCGATAGGAACCACAGCTACAGTCAGCATGACAGATGTTACGCATACACCTCAAGCAGCCAATGAATGAGTCAGTTTCATCATTCACTTAATTACACTGGCTCAGATCAAAGCTGTATATAATGTACATCCCTGTGAACAGTGACAATGAGTCCCTGCTTCCTGACCACACCACCATACTGCCCACCTATTCATTATATCCCACAGGCTATATGTTTCACTTTGCTGCTTATAAGGTTATCCTCTCAATAAATGACTATGTTTATCTTACGCAAGGCAATGCACAGCAATAAAGTACTGCACACTTTTCCTGTCATAACACAGGAAAAATCAGGTAACTTTGTCTGGATGAAGAGAGGGGAGTCTGGTGTGTTCGCTTTACGGTTGTCAAGCTGGAACAAAAATATATTGCTTCTTCCTGAGACCTAAGGCAAACCCTGGTTGTCTGGAAGGTTGGCGGTAAGGCCAACGTGGTCTGTTGGTTGAAGGCAAATATAGATACAGCACACTTGGCAAAAACTGGTTGAATCAACATTGTTTCCATTTCAACCCAAAAGATCTATGTGATGACATTGAATCAACGTGGAAAACTGATTGGATTTGCAAAAAGTCATCAACATATGGGAATTTTGTGTTTTCTTCACCCAACTTTTAACCTAAATCCAATGACATGGTGAAATGTTTTGTTGATTTCACGTTGAAATCACCTTAGTTGACTACTCAACCAAATACAAATGAAAACTAGACATTGAACTGACGTCTGTGCATAGTGGGAGCTACTGTGTGCACGTATCCCTAAAGCACTATTGTACAGCAGGATCTTTTTCCTGTTCCAGAGTGACTATATCACTAAGTCAATTGTACAACATGTATCACATATATATATATCAGTCAGGTTTCAAGACTGGGCATTCAACTGAGACTGCTCTTCTCTGTGTCACGGAGGCTCTCCGCACTGCTAAAGCTAACTCTCTCTCCTCTGCTCTCATCCTTCTAGACCTATCTGCTGCCTTTGATACTGTGAACCATCAGATCCTCCTCTCCACCCTCTCCGAGTTGGGCATCTCCGGCGCGGCCCACGCTTGGATTGCGTCCTACCTGACAGGTCGCTCCTACCAGGTGGCGTGGCGAGAATCTGTCTCCGCACCATGCGCTCTCACCACTGGTGTCCCCCAGGGCTCTGTTCTAGGCCCTCTCCTATTCTCGCTATACACCAAGTCACTTGGCTCTGTCATATCCTCACATGGTCTCTCCTATCATTGCTATGCAGACGACACACAATTAATCTTCTCCTTTCCCCCTTCTGATAACCAGGCGGCGAATCGCATCTCTGCATGTCTGTCAGACATATCAGTGTGGATGACGGATCACCAGCTCAAGCTGAACCTCGGCAAGACGGAGCTGCTCTTCCTCCCGGGGAAGGACTGCCCGTTCCATGATCTCGCCATCACGGTTGACAACTCCCTTGTGTCCTCCTCCCAGAGTGCTAAGAACCTTGGCGTGATCCTGGACAACACCCTGTCGTTCTCCACTAACATCAAGGCGGTGACCCGATCCTGTAGGTTCATGCTCTACAACATTCGCAGAGTACGACCCTGCCTCACACAGGAAGCGGCGCAGGTCCTAATCCAGGCACTTGTCATCTCCCGTCTGGATTACTGCAACTCGCTGTTGGCTGGGCTCCCTGCCTGTGCCATTAAACCCCTACAACTCATCCAGAACGCCGCAGCCCGTCTGGTGTTCAACCTTCCCAAGTTCTCTCACGTCACCTCGCTCCTCCGCTCTCTCCACTGGCTTCCAGTTGAAGCTCGCATCCGCTACAAGACCATGGTGATTGCCTACGGAGCTGTGAAGGGAACGGCACCTCCATACCTTCAGGCTCTGATCAGGCCCTACACCCAAACAAGGGCACTGCGTTCATCCACCACTGGCCTGCTGGCCCCCCTACCTCTGAGGAAGCACAGTTCCCGCTCAGCCCAGTCAAAACTGTTCGCTGCTCTGGCACCCCAATGGTGGAACAAGCTCCCTCACGACGCCAGGACAGCGGAGTCAATCACCACCTTCCGGAGACACCTGAAACCCCACCTCTTTAAGGAATACCTAGGATAGGATAAAGTAATCCTTCTAACCCCCCCCCCCCCCCCCCCCCCTTAAAAGATTTAGATGCACTATTGTAAAGTGGTTGTTCCACTGGATATCATAAGGTGAATGCACCATTTTGTAAGTCGCTCTGGATAAGAGCGTCTGCTAAATGACTTAAATGTAAAATGTAAATGTAATATAGGCCTCCTAGATTACTCTATGATCAATCACTTTGGCTCCAGTCTAGTACAGTATGTTGTCTATTTCTCCAACCAGCTGTAACAACAACTGCTGATCTGAAGCCATCTCTTACTGGGATTGGATAGCCTACAAGTCAATTCCAGTGAATCAGTAATTTATACACCAAATCATCACTGGTAGCTTCCCCATGGTGTTCTATAGTAAGTAGAGGTCTTAAAAAATTCTACATGGAACAAACGATGCTCAAAATAGTACCTGAGTTGTAACATTTGTATAAAAACAGGAGAGTTAGCAAAGTAAGCAGATATACCAATGAAGTTGTTTATGCAGTCTGACAGCCTTTTTTAGGAGAAACTGTAGCATCTTGTGTATACATGCTAACTGGCTTGTTGTGAATCAAATTAATGCTGTGCATGTGCTGTTTCAAGTGTTTCCTTAGAAACAGCGAGTGTTGTCTCATAGCAACAACACAACACCATCATTGCTCTCACCACAGAAAACCTCATAGAGAAAATTCAGTTAGGGAAATCACCTTCCAGGGGATGACGGTTAGACCACAACCACTCACAGGCTAAAAGTTTCCACCAAACTCTCCGCCTCTGAGTGCTTACAGAAACACAGTACAGTCTCCTTGGTAATCACACTCAACAATCCTACATCTGGTGCACAGTACATGTCATGAACCTAACATATTTCAACCTTTCAAGGACCACGCGTTCTGTGCATCTGACAGTTTTAATACCCTGTATTGAAAAAATGTTATTGTCATCCTGCTGGTTTAACCGTTCCAGATGAGGGAAATAGCAATGAACAGAAGATCTTCTTAGTACTGTATCTGGCACTCCAAGGGAGTCTTATCTGGAAGACATGAGATGGCCAGATACTCAGGTCTAGGAGTGGTTTTATTTGTTTTGAGCAGTCAGAAAAGAATCTCACTCTGAGGTTGAGCAAAAACACGCCCTGTTCCTCTCTCCATGCAGGAAGGTGCACCACATGAGCCTACCCCTCTGCAACAGAGGACAAGCAGGCAGCCCCCATCTACTTCTCTTTCTCAGGGCTTTATTCAAAGGGCTTTATTGGCATGGGAAACATATGTTTACATTGCCAAAGCAAGTGAAATAGATAATAAACAAAAGTTAAATAAACAATCAAAAATAAACAGTGAACATTACACTCACAAAAGTTCCAAAGGAATAGAGAGATTTCAAATGTAATATTATGGCTATATACAGGTTTAAGAGAGGTGGAAACTTTTAGCCTGTGAGTGGTTGTGGACTCACCCTAACCGTCATCTCCTGGAGGTGATTTCACTAACTGAGTTTCCTCTATGAGGTTTCCTGTAGTGAGAGCAATGATGATGTTGTTGCTATGAGGAGACAACACTCGCTGTTTCTAAGGAAACACTTGAAACAGCACATGCACAGTATTCATTTGATTCACAACAGGCCAGTTAGCATGTATACACAAGATGCTACAGTTTCTCCTAAAAAAGGCTGTCAGACTGCATAAACAACTTCATTGGTATATCTGCTTACTTTGCTAACTCTCCTGTTTTTATACAAATGTTACAACTCAGGTACTATTTTGGGCATAGTTTGTTCCATGTAGAATTTTTTAAGACCTCTACTTACTATAGAACACCATGGGGAAGCTACCAGTGATGATTTGGTGCATACGTTACTGTTTCACTGGAATTGACTTGTAGGCTATCCAATCCCAGTAAGAGATGGCTTCAGATCAGCAGTTGTTGTTACAGCTGGTTGAAAAAATAGACAACATACTGTACTAGACTGGAGCCAAAGTGATTGATCATAGAGTAATCTAGGAGGCCTATATGTGATACATGTTGTACAATTGACTTAGTGATATAGTCTCTCTCTCACTCTATTTGTCATCTCAGGACAGTACGTGAAAAGCAAGTGATCCTTTCCCCCATTCCTGACGTCAAGTGGATAGTCCTCATTTCTACCTATTACATTTCTCTCTCTCTCGCTCTCTTTGTCTTTCTCGCTTTTGCTCAGAATTCAAAGGTCTACCGGTTGAACTCTGTGGGATGATGAATGTGGTGTGGCCATATGGAGAGGTGTGATTTTGCATGGTTTATTTAGGAGAATCCCCACTAGGGCACTGACAAGCTTGTAAAGGTGTAAGCATGCTTCAGTTCGGCTGGCAACTAGCCGGAACCGAATGAATGTGCTCACCTACTCCCTTAAAAGACCTTTGCTTGAAAAACAATAAAAAAATGGTAATAGTACTGTTTGTCCATTTTGAGACGCCGTAGCCGGTATACACTTCGTCAAAATAGTCAGAATTAATGTAAAATAACTCAAGAAATCTGTAATTAATTGAGTTGCACAATTTCACATCTAACTAAGATGTTTGGTGCAGTATTTCTTAATGAAATGTTTTGCATGAAAACAAGTCGTCTCTCATTGAACGACAACAAAGACTTTATTGAACAATCACTACTGTGCCCGAACAGCCAAAATAACCCTCACCGAAGTCCAAAACAAACAAAAAATTCACAAAATGTTGTCTTAATATATGCACGATGTCACGTCTACTCCCACTCCCCCTCTCTGGCGCTCGTTGTCGCCAGTTTACTCATTATTACGCACACCTGTCACCATCGTTACGCGCACCTGCGCCTCATGACACTCACCTAAACTCCATCATGTTCCTGATTACCTCCCCTATATCTGTCACTCCCTTTGGTTCTTTTCTCAGGCATTATTGTTTCTGTTGATCTCTTTCATGTCTGTACGCTACTCTTGTTTTGTTCAATGTTCGTTTATTTATTAAATTCACTCCCTGTACTTAATTCACTTCCTTTAATTCACTCCCTGAACTGTTTCAGCTGGGAAGCATGCGGATGCCTTTACATTTAGCATGGCCTCTGGTTCTTCCCCATCCATCTTGTGGGTGAAGCAGCTCAAATGTTTCCAAACCTCAAGTCTTTCCACTAGATCTGAGTATTGCTAGATGAATGTGACAGCAAGCATTTTACTCTGCATGGGGAGGTAACAGTACACGCAATTGAGAATGAAAATCAGACACACCTTAAACTAGAAAAAAGACTTCCATTGATTTCATGAAAGCAGTTAAGACAAAACTGCTATATAATACTATGCTAGGGAAGTAATGGGCATTTTTGTTTAATGAAATAGATCTTAATTAAGGCCATGATCAGAGCCAAATGGGCTTGTTTGTAAACGTCCATAGTATTTCCCTTAATTGCGTCTGAAATCCCCTTTTCTTCCAGCAGTCCTGTTATGGAACAAGTACAAAACAAACACATTTCTTCTTGTTGTATTTTGTTCAAGAATGTATGTATCCTGTGAATTACATTTGGTAGAGCAGGTGTAGGCAACTAGATTTTTGTCAGAGTGGATGGTCGGGGGGCCGGAACAAAATTATAATAATTTGTACACTGCAAATTGACCACAACTAAGCCCATAAAGTATTTGAAAATAACAATAATTTTATACCTTGATTACATTGAAACATGATCACAGATGTCGCTTTTTTTATTTGTGGGAATATTTGGGAACAGATTTCCTAAACAAACTTTTTTTTTTACAGTTGTTTACAGATGAAACTGATATGGCTGCATCAGCTAGAGTCTCCCATTTCATATGCGCTATTGCAGCTACGAGATTCACAGGCACAGGAAATCGTTCTTTTGTCTGGATAGGTCAGAAAATGTGACGTGTCGCTCACTATTCAAATAGACGATTCCCTGTGTTTGTGAACCTCACAGCTGCGCTTGCAAGAATAGTGCATATGAGTCGGGACAACCAGCGCTTTTAAGGAATCTAAAGCAATTGATGTTGAGACGTTCACAGAGGGCGCTGTACACAGAAATCTCCGTCGGAACCGGTCCAGAACCACTCAAAGTCTCCTATATAGGGAACTTAACATCTATGCTAAACCATAATGCAGGCCACAAAAAGAGATAGTGAGCAGCCTTGCACTGTCCCTGGCACCATCACTCCAGTGCACAGGAGACTGCTGAAGGGAGAACGGCTCATAATAATGTCTGGAATTTAGTGAATGGAATGGTATCAAACACATGGAAACCATGTGTTTGATGTGTTCAATACCATTCCATTAATTCTGTTCCAGCCATTACTAAGAGCCCATCCTCACCAATTAAGGTGCCACCGCCGCCTGTGCTCCAGAGCCAACTGAAACCTCTTGAGACAAACGTTTCAAAGCTATGCAACCATAAAACACATAAGCCTACACACTAGAGGTCTTCACAGGTGACCCGGAATGGACCTGTGGCTTTCCCACCTGAATCAATATGCATAATTTTTTTTTAAAAGAGACCCATTCCGAATAGATCCAAGGACAGTCAGACCCGTTCCGAAAAGGCCCATTGAAAACAGAACCAAACAGTCCCGTGCTGGTTTGGATCCGAGAGACCCGTTCAGATCCGAGAGTAGAAAGAGAGAGAAAAAGAAACCTCAGACTGGGCGTTGCCAGCGCCATCAATAAACAAGTGATATTGGCCAAATGATCCACAGTTACGCGTCCTTAAAAACGGACTATAGCAAATTAAAAAAAAAATATGAATTATGTTTCGATGTGTAGCAAATTCAAAACTGTATAGCCTATTGTTTTATAGCCTATTGTTTAAAAAAAAATAATTGTCCACCTCACGGTTCAGCTGTCAGAGATTTGAGCGCTAAATGCATCAGGGCATTGCATGCATATTGGCCTAGGTATCCACTGTATGATATGAATATTTAACAAATAAATATAAAGGAAGAGAAGCTTAGGCCTAGCCCTAGAGAGACCGAGAGAAAGATAGAGATATGCCGGCTCCATGTTCCTGACACCGACATGCATTTCTTTATACTTATCTGCTGCACAGATATACAGTTGAAGTCGGAAGTTGACATACACCTTAGCCAAATACATTTATACTCAGTTTTTCACAATTCCTGACATTTAATCCTAGTAAAAATTCCCTGTCTTAGGTCAGTTAGGATCACAAATCTATTTTAAGAATGTGAAATGTCCGAATAATAGTAGAGAGAATGATTTATTTCAGCTTTTATTTATTTTCATCACATTCCCAGTGGGTCAGAAGTTTACATACACTCAATTAGTATTTGGTAGCATTGCCTTTACATTGTTTAACTTTGGTCAAACATTTCGGGAAGCCGTAAACAAGCTACCCACAATAATTTGGGTGAATTTTGGCCCATTCCTCATGACAGAGCTGGTGTAACTGAGTCAGGTTTGTAGGCCTCCATGGTCCTACACGCTTTTTCAGTTCTGCCCACACATTTTCTATGGGATTGAGGTCAGGGCTTGGTGATGGCCACTCCAATACCTTGACTTTGTTGTCCTTAAGCATTTTGCCACAACTTTGGAAGTATGCTTGGGGTCATTGTCCATTTGGAAGACCCATTTGCTACCAGGCTTTAACTTCCTGACTGATGTCTAGAGATGTTGCATCAATATATCAACATCATTTTCCATCCTCATGATGCCATCTATTTTGTGAAGTGCACCAGTCCCTCCTGCAGCAAAGCACCACCACAACATGATGCTGCCACCCCCGTGGTTCACGGTTGGGATGACATTCTTCAGCTTGCAAGCATCCCCCTTTTTCCTTCAAACATAACGATGGTCATTATGGCCAAACAGTTCTATTTTTGTTTCAGCAGACCAGAGGATATTTCTCCAAAAAGTATGATCTTTGTCCCCATGTGCAGTTGCAAACCGTAGTCTGGCTTTTTTATGGCGGTTTTGGAGCAGTGGCTTCTTCCTTGCTGAGCGGCCTTTCAGGTTATGTCGATAGAGGACTCGTTTTACTGTGGATATAGATAATTTTGTACCTGTTTCCTCCAGCATCTTCACAAGGTCCTTTGCTGTTGTTCTGTGATTGATTTGCACTTTTCTCACCAAAGTACGTTCATCTCTAGGAGACTGAACGCGTCTCCTTCCTGAGCGGTATGACGGCTGCGTGGTCCCATGGTGTTCATACTTGCGTACTATTGTTTGTACAGATGAACATGGTACCTTCAGGCGTTTGGAAATTGCTACCAAGTGAATTATAAGTTAAATAATCAGTCTGTAAACAATTGTAGGAAAAAATACTTGTGTCATGCACAAAGTAGATGTCCTAACCGACTTGCCAAAACTATAGTTTGTTAACAAGAAGTTTGTGGAGTGCTTGAAAAAGGAGTTTTAATGACTCCAACCTAAATGTATGTAAACTTCCGACTTCAACTGTATGTACAGAACGAGGCTAATTTGTTAATTTTCGATCAGAATATTTTTTATAAACATAATAATTATATTGCAAGATTAAAGGAGAAACTCTGGTATGCCTAAAACATTCTTATTCACCTTAAGTGTGCACGGTGTGCACGGCCTTCATAGCCCTGCAGTAGCTAAGCCTAATAATAGCCATACCACACCAAAGCTTCACAAAAGTTCCTTAACTTTATTAGGGTAATATCAAAAGTAAGTCAAGTCATTGTATATAGGGAAAATTCAAACAGGTTATTATATTGCAGCATTAAATTTACTTTTGGATCTCACCCTTTGGTATTTTCTTTTCATGGTTTGAGTGTGAGAAGCCCTATAGTATGCCTACTGGTAATTCTATTATATTGCGGCAAACACAACATTACAGATGGAACTTAATTTAGCCAATGAAAATGGCTCAACAGAATTAAACAAAACACGTGTTGCATATTTAAGAACTGGTTTAAATCATCACAAAAGTTTTGAACAGGCTCATATTGAATCAATTACCAACAAAGGCAAGTGCTTACTGTAGGCCTACCCAACAAATTACAACAATAGGCTAATGCCATTTATTTTACAACAGGCCTACTTGTAACCTGTCTTAAGCTAAATACGGAGCAAATAATGTAAAAGACAGTTCAAACTTAAATTAGCCAACGAAAATGTCTCAACACAATGAAACAAAACACTTTTTGCATATTTAAAGAATTTTTTACAATTCTTAAACAGCCCAAAATAATAAAAATAATGATACACAATAATAGTAATGATAAAACAAATAATAAAAACTACAAAAATAACTAAATTAATGTTAGAAAATTGCATCAAACCTGAATAGCGTGTTGCACACATGCAGTCCAGCTTTGTCCACTACAATATTAAAACTTGTCCCCGTGGACATTCCCCTTGTCAGCTTCTTTTGACTATACTCTTTCTCCTCTAACTTTACCAATACTTCAATGAAAAAGGCCTCCATCTTCGCAATCAACAGTAGCCTAGGCCAAGGATCCTTCACTCGCTGTCTCTCTCTCTCCTCAGCAACAGGAGCACGTGAGGTTAGCAGCCAGAACCAGTTTCAGCTGGACATACATTGGCTTGCGAAAGTATTCACCCCCCTTGGCATTTTTCCTATTTTGTTGCGTTACAACCTGGAATTAAAATTGATTTTTTGGGGGGGTTTGTATCATTTGATTTACCCAACACGCCTACCACTTTGAAGATGCAAAATATTTTTTGGGTGAAACAAACAACAAATAAGACAAAAAATTGAAAACTTGAGTGTGCATAATTATTCACCCCTTCAAAGGCAATACTTAGTAGAGCCACCTTTTGCAGCAATTACAGCTGCAAGACTCTTGGGATATGGCTCTATAAGCTTGGCACATCTAGCCACTGGGATTTTTGCCTGTTCTTCAAGGCACACAGGTAGCCTAGTGGTTAGAGCTTTGGGCCAGTAACTAAAAGGTTGCTAGCTTGAATCCCTGAACTGACAAGGTAAAAATGTGTCCTTCTGCCCCTGAACAAGGCAGTTAACCCACTGCTCCTAGGCTGTCAATGTAAATAAGAATTTGTTCTTAACTGAATTGCCTAGTTAAAAAAAAAAAAAAAATGCTCCTTCAAGTTGGATGGGTTCTGCTGGTGTACAGTAATCTTTAAGTCATACCACAGGTTCTCAACTGGATTGAGGTCTGGGCTTTGACTAGGCCATTCCAAGACATTTATAATGTTTCCTCTTAAACCACTCGAGTGTTGCTTTTAGCAGTATGCTTAGGGTCATTGTCCAGCTGGAAGGTGAACCTCCGTCCAGTCTCAAATCTCTGAAAGACTGAAAAAGTTCTCTGTATTTTGCGCTATCCATCAATCCTTCAATTCTGACCAGTTTCCCAGTCCCAGCCGATGAAAAACATCCCCACAGCATGATGCCACCACCACCATGCTTCACTGTGGGGATGGTATTCTTGGGATGATGTTGGGTTTGCGCCAGACATAGCGTTTTCCTTGATGGCCAAAAAGCTACATTTTAGTCTCATCTGATCAGAGTACCTTCTTCTATATGTTTGGGGAGTCTCCAACATGCCGTTTGCTTATTTTTTTCTTTAAGCAATGGCTTTTTTTCTGTCCACTCTTCTGTAAAGCCCAGCTCTGTGGAGTGTACGGCTTAAAGCGGTCCTATGACAGATACTCCAATCTCTGTTGTGGAGCTTTGCAGCTCCTTCAGGGTAATCTTTGTTCTCTTTGTTTCCTCTGATTAATGCCCTCCTTGCCTGGTCTGTGAGTTTTGGTGGGTGGCCCTCTCTTGGCAGGTTTGTTGTGGTGCCATATTCTTTCCATTTTTTAATAATGGATTTAATGGTGCTCCGTGGGATGTTCAAAGTAAAAAAATAAAATAATTATAACCCAACCCTGATCTGTACCTCTCCACAACTTTGTCCCTAACCTGTTTGGAGAGCTCATTGGTCTTCATGGTGCCGCTTGCTTGGTGGTGCCCCTTGCTTAGTGGTGTTGCAGACTCTGGTGTAGATATACTGAAATCATGTAACACTTAGATTGCACACAGGTGGACTTTATTTAACTAATTATGTGACTTCTGAAGGTAATTGGTTGCACCAGATGTTATTCAGGGACTTCATCGCAAAGGGGTGAATACATATGCACACACCACTTTTCCGTTTTTTAGTCTTTTTTTTTTTTTTTCAATTCACCAATTTGGACTATTTTTTGTATGTCCATTACATGAAATCCAAATAAAATATATTTAAATTACAGGTTGTAATGCAACAAATAGGAAGAACGCCAAGGCGGATGAATACTTTTGCAAGGCAATGTAAACTATACGTTTTATTGAGTTGCAATTGGCTGACACATATAGCAAGCTCGCGCAGTTCTCATCACCTCACACAAATTAAATTAACAGTGGATGGGTCCAATCTAGTCCAGGAAGTAAATCAATTGTAATTGCACATACCCAAGACCTGTGGCAATTATATCAGACCCAACCCAGATCTGAGACAAAAGTCTGAGGTCCCGGGTCGGATCTCTGAATTTCGGGTCTGTTGGACCCATGAAGACCTCTACTACACACAAGCACTCACCATGCCGCAAGTGTACTGTATCACAATCCAGTAGCATGTAAACCAGTACCATGTTCTGTGCATTGGATAGTATGTACAGTATGCTAGTGACATATAGTGCATTCGTAAAAGTATTCAGACCCCTTGATGTTTCCCAAAGATTTTACGTTACAGCCTTATTCTAAAATGGATAAGATAAAACATTTTCCTCATCAATCTACACCCCATCACGACAAAGCAAAAACAGTTAAAACATTTTAATAAAATAAAAACAGATACCTTATTTACACAAGTATTCAGACCCTTTGCTATGAGACTTGAAATTGAGCTCAGGAACATCCTGTTTCCTGTGATCATCCTTGAGATGTTTCTACAACTTGATTGGAGTCCACCTGTGGTAAATTCAATTGATTGGACATGATTTGGAAAGGCACACACCTGTCAATGTAAGGTCCCACAGTTCAGCGTGCATGTCAGAGCAAAAACTAAGCCATGAGGTTGAAGGAATTGTCCAAAGAGCTCCGAGACAAGATTGTGTTGAGGCACAGATCTGGGGAAGAGTACCAAAAAAATTCTGCAGCATTGAATGTCCCTAAGAACACAGTGGCCTCCATCATTCTTAAATGGAAGATGTTAGGAACCACCAAGACTCTTCCTAGAGCTGGTCGCCCGGACAAACTGAGCAATCGGGGGAGAAGGGCCTTGGTGAGGGAGGTGCCCAGAAGCTGATGGTCACTCTGACAGAGATCCAGAGTTCCTCGGTGGAGATGGGAGGACCTTCCAGAAGGACAACCAGCTCCACCAATCAGGTCTTTATAGTAGAGTGGCCAGATGGAAGCCACTCCTCAGTAAAAGGCACATGACAGCCCGTTAAAGGACTCTCACACCATGAGAAACAAGTTCTCTGGTCTGATGAAACCAAGATTGAGCTCTTTGGCCTGAATGCCAAGCGTCAAGTCTGGAGAAAACCTTGCACCATCCCTACGGTTCAGCATGGTGGTGGCAGCATCATGCTTTGGGGATGTTTTCAGCGGCAGGGAGTGGGAGACTAGTCAGGATCGTGGGAAAGATGAATGGAGCAAAGTCCAGAGAGATCCTTGATGAAAACCTGCTCCAGAGCGCTCAGGACCTCAGACTGGGGGAAAGTTTACCTTCCAACAGGACAACGACCCAAAGCACACAGCCAAGACAATGCAGGAGTGGCTTCGGGACAAGTCTCTGAATGTCCTTGAGCGGCCCAGCCAGAGCTCGGACTTGAACCCGTTCTAACATCTCTGGAGAGACCTGAAAATTGCTGTGCAGCGACACTCCCCATCCAACCTGAAGAGCTTGAGAGGATCTGCAGAGAAGAATGGGAGAAACTCCCCAAATACAGGTGTGCCAAGCTTGTAGTGTCATACCCAAGAAGACTCTATGCTGTAATCGCTGCCAAAGGTGCTTCAACAATGTACAGAGTAAAGGGTCTGGAATACTTATGTAAATGTAATATTTCCATTTTCTATTTGTGATAAATTTGCACAAATTTCTGAAAAACTTTTTTTGCTTTGTCATTATGGGGTATTATGTACAGATTGATGAGGAAGAAAAACTATTTAATCCATTTTAGAATAAGGCTGTAACGTAACAAAATGTGGAAAAAGTCAAGGGGTCTGAATACTTTCCAAATGCACTGTATGACATGAAATATTCCGCAGTGACAAAGAGTTGTGTACCCACCCAAAATATACTGAACAAAAATATAAACGCAACATGTAAAGTGTTGGTCCCATGTTTCATGAGATGAAATAAAATATCCCAGATATGTTCCATACGCACAAAAAGCGGATTTCACTCATATTTCTTCACTAATTTGTTATTATTCCTGTCAGTAAACATTTCTACTTTGCCAAGATAATCAATCCACCTGAAATGTTGTGGCATATCAAGAAGCTGATTAAACAGCATGATCATTACACTGGTGCACCTTGTGCTGGGGACAATAAAAGGCCACTAAAATGTGCAGTTTTGTCACACAATAATACCACAGATGTGTCAAGTTTTGAGGGAGCGTGCAGTCGACATGCTGACTGTAGGAATGTCCACCAGAGCTGTTACCAGAGCATTGAATGTTAATTTCTCTACCATAAGCCGTATCCAACATCGTTTTAGAGAATTTGGCAGTACGTCCAAACTGCCTCACAACCGCAGACCAAATGTAACCATGCTAGCCCAGGACCTCTACACCTGGCTTCTTCACCTGTGGGATCATCTGAGACTAGCCACCTGGACAGCTGATGAAACTGAGGAGTATTTATGTCTGTAATAAAGCCCTTTTGTGAGGAAAAACTCATTCTGATTGGCTGGGCCTGGCTCCCCAGTGGGTGGGCCTGGCTCCCAAATGGGTGGGCCTACTGTATGACCTCCCAGGCCCAACCATGGCTGCACCCCTGCCCAGTTATGTGAAATCCATAGATTAGGGCCTAAGGAATTTATTTCAATTGACTGACTTCCTTATATGGACTGTAACTAAATTGTTACATATTGTGTTTATATTTTTGTTCATTATATATGAGTAATTTATATTCTAAATAAAGGCTAGCGATCATTAGCCTACACGTTGGGGAAAAATATAAGGAAGTGTGAACATAATAAAGGCTGCTGAACCTAATAGCCTGTAGAGCTTATGCCTTTAGCCTTAGTTCATTTCTTTGCCTTGCTCTCTCTGCAGAGGGCAATCCTTGTTCCCTCCATTAATCCTGCTCAAGTTTACTAAGCATCCAGGAGAGTAATCCTCCTGAGCTCAGTTAGAGCTTGGGGACGCCGTGCAACGTGGGAGGCCAAGCAACATCCTGCCCAGCCCAGCACAATTTCACATGGTACCAGATTGAGAGGCAGAGACAGAGATCATCCTTAAGCTAGTGCCAACTGCCAGTGTTTCAGAGTCTGAGACCTTTCTGAATTAGGGTATACACCGAACGGGTATCACAAAAAACAACACAATGTATAGGCGAGGAAGGGCAGGAGGGCATTCGTACAACTGCCCGGAGTGGACACAAAACACATGTTAGTTTACTGTAACATTGTTTGCTTCAGTAATATCACTTTCTATTGACCTTCAGATAAAGCCATGAGTGTTAAGTACAGTGAACTCCTGCTGCCTGGAGTGATTAAAGGGATACTTCGGGATCTAGGCAATGAATTTATCTACTTCCTAAAAATGTATTTTTTTAACCTTTATTTAACTAGGCACATCAATTAAGAACAAATTCTTATTTACAATGACAGCCTACCCTGGCCAAACCCTAACGACCCTGGGCCAATTGTGTGTCACCCTATAAGACTCCCAATCACGGGCGGTTGTGATACAGCCTGGAATCAAACCAGGGTCTGTAGTGATGCCTCTAGCACTGAGATGGAGTGCCTTAGACAAATGCGCCACTCGGGAGCCCAAAAATCAGTCTGCATAAAGTATGAAGTAAGTTAGAAGTAGTTTCGCAAGCCAATGCTAACTAGTGCAATGATGAAGTCTTTGGTATCTACTAGCATGCTATCAGTTACCACAGACTTCTAGTCATTGCGCTAACACTAGTTAGCAATTGCGATAACGCTAGTTAGCAACTTCCTTCAAACTGCACGCAGAGACATAAAAATGGTATCCACAACTTCACCGGACTTCTGGGGAATGCTGAGCTATGTGAAGAGAGAAAGCGCCATATTTTCTAGAGATGTCACATATAGTTTACACAATGTGCTCCCTGGTCTTGCCCAACCCGTTTCCTCTTCCCTCTCTCTCCACTGAGCTAAATGTGCACTGAAATTGCACCTTATTGTTCTGTCAAGGCATTTTGTTAAGGGTAGTCTAGGATGGGGGAAATGTAACTGAATACATTATGAGTCTGCTTTTCTAACAAGGAAAGGCAAAGCAAATGGGAAATGGACAGTTGCCAAACTTCTGTATTCAACTGCTGCTGATGTTAGCGCTCCAACAATGCCCTACCTATGAATTTATCTGTTGTCAAACAAAACCTTTCCACCAATGTTATTCAAATTCTAACATTATAAGAGAAAAATAGATATGAAATATAGTATGTTAAAATAAAATTAAGACTCCTTCATTAAGTTATTGAATAATTGTCTTCAATCCCTCCATTTCTACCTGGTATACGCTATGTCCTGCTGCAAAAATACAGAGCAAAATTGCAGTGCAATAACGTTACAACATCTTAGGTACTGCGTATTGTCAAGAACGATAAAGCTAGTAACATAAATGTTGTTGTAGTCTACAGTTCTTTTCAACCTGGATTATTAAGGAGATGAGGTGTTTTCACAGTTGCTTGAGGCTGTCCCATTCAGACTGGTGATTAAGTCAGCATCAGTCCTAGTGAAACATTGGTCTGTTTTCAGAGCTCACCACTGTATTAAGAGATGTAAATCACACTGACTTTGATTTCTTGTCAGATGGGGAGTATACTGTATGCCTTTGAGTGGAAAAATATAATCACACACTATTGAGCTGGTTAGAAAATTGACTGTGCGCTAATTGAATATCCCAAACAGCCTTAGAAGATATTTGCCTAAAAACAGTGTAGCTGACATTAGAAGCCTACTGCTAGAACAATACCCTACTAATTATATTATTTATGCACTTTTGTTGTACATGAGGAAATTATTACAATACATTATTATGGTAAATGTAGTATTATACTGTATCAAATTAAACGTTCTAATTTTCTATGTAGGATTCCCATGGGAATATTAGAAATAGATTAAAAATCACTCCTGAGAATATATCAGAGGCAAATAAATATTGGAGCGTATAACAATTCACCCAGAAACCCTAACCCACCATTCCTTAGAGAGCAACTTTCCATTTCACTTCTGACCATGGGTTGATACCATTTGGGTCTCTGAGCTGACTTCCTTGACCTTCAACACATAAGACATAAAAAATTCCAAACATCTCTGCATCATCTTCACATTACATCATTTACAAGCTTTTATACTTCCGGTGGTCTTAGTAGCTCCACATTCAATCATTTCTGAATGTGTCATTCATTAATAAGAAGGTGGAAGACGGTGTGATGCCATAACCTCTGGTTATCAAATGGTAGCCCTGTGAGGATCGACGCTGGAGACCGGAAGCAGGTACAGGGAGAACATTTAATGAACAACGGACATGAAACAGGAAAGGAACAGCGTCTGGACAGGGGAAAAATAATGACATCAGTGCAGACACCGGGAACAAACGGGGGAGCAGACAGTTATAGACGGGGCAATCAACAAAGGGAAGGAGTCCAGGTGAGTCCAATGAGCGCTGCTGCGCGTAATGATGGTGACAGGTGTGCGTAAAGAAGGGCAGCCTGGCGCCCTCGAGCGCTAGAGAGGGAGAGCGGGAGCAGGCGTGACAAGCCCCTAGAATAGTGTGATAATATCAGTGCCGTTTCTAGACATAAGCAACATAAGCGACCGCTTTTGGGGTCTCAACTAACTGTTAGTTAGAATAGTAGAATCCACAACATGCAACGTCCAATCAAATCTCATTTAGGTTACCCAAAAAAGCTAGAAACAGCCCTGGATAATATCCATATTGGTTGGGACTTCAAATAGATTACTACATTTGTGCAGTTGAGTCATACTGTACTATAACATTTTGAAAGGAAATATACTATATGTCTTTTCTGAAATACATTTGTCTACACAATGAGGGAGCAGGCTGCACCATCCCAGTGTCACAGAGGGGTAATCAGAACTTAATGAAAGCATTTTACTGCTGTTTGATATGAGAGCAAAGCAAACTGTCTTGAATCTTCCTATGGGAATGAGTGTGAGAATGTGCTGCCACTGGTGAGGTGATTCAGCAGCAACAACACTGTTTGGTAGACATTCATTTTTGATTGGGCTCTGTCTTTCTGCAGCAGCTTCCAGCTATCTCATTGATATTAGGAGAGTCCCTGTAACTCATTAGCTATGCAAGGTCCCCTGACCAACCCCAAAGGATAACTGAGGTAATTATAACAGGAATAGAGATGCTCATCTCATGCCCTGCTCAAGGACATAGGTCTTCAGAGTTGCCACACTCTCTGTCTCTCACAGTCGCTAAAATGGCTTCTCTCCTTTCTGTAACCTACTTGACCATTTCATACATACAACCAACCTGTCCAACAGAGTACAGACTGTGGGAGTGCCATTCAGTAGTTTGGTAAAAAGCAAAGCAGTGCATTTAGCTGTATTATCCCTTACAAAAAAAGACTGCAGTAACTGCAGTTGACTGTGGTATTTTGGACACAGTATTTGCAGAATAACTGTAGTGTACTGCAGTTATACTGCACTGTAACTGCAGTTACACTGCCAAATTACCGCAGTAAATTGTTGTTTTATTTTGGAAGCCGTATTTGCAGCATACTGCAGTTATATGGCACTCTAACTGCAGTTATACGGCACTCTGACTGCAATATTTTTTCATAAGGAATGTCAACAGTGACAGCTCAGACCAAGCAAACAGGACAAATAACGGACGAACCCGCTGAGTAAACTTAGGTGAGGACGTCTATTTTCATCGAGTACACCGTATAAGAGGGGATTAGGCCTAGCCCGATCTGCATCCTGTCCACCAGTCACAACTAACAGCATTACCCTGCCTGGCCTGTAAAGTCTTCAGGCTATGGTGTATCACAATGTCAACATGTTGTTCTGCAGGCATCTGCTTTAAACAGAGTTAAACACAGACAAATGTATCTTACTGATGTGTCCAGATATGCCTCCAGACACACATGGTCTTATACATATAGTCTGTGCAACAGTATCATTGTTTCAACATAAGGATTTAGGTTGAGTTTCAGGTGTTATCTGAGAACTTCCTAACTGTCCTGTTTTGAAGTTGACCACACACCTTTTTCACATTTGGGATGATATGTTAATCACCTGTCATAATGTTACCAGTACAACACTCCACAACTATGTTGACCTAAATAACAAGCCAAAGAACTAAAGTAGGCTCTCAACTCATAGTCAAATGCCATTACAATACATCAGGATCATCCTGCTTACTGATGCCCCCCTAGACCCCACTCACATCAAACCTTCAGCATGTTAACCAGCCTGCTGCTCAGGTATGGTCATATTCTGGTTAGGGTGTTTTAGCTAGTTATTGTGCAGTAATGTGTAGGTCAGTAGGAGAGGAGGGGGATGGAGGCTTTCTGTGGAAGTGATCGGTCTGGTATTTTATTTAGCTGACTGGAAAATAAAAGTGTACATTTGAAATACATAAAAAAAAATAATAAGCATACCTTTTCAGATAATCATACCTTTCAGCAAATGACCTGGCGTGGGCAATTTGGGAAACGTCACACAGACACACACATACTGCAACACTGTACAAAATACTATGCTAGACCTGGGACGATAAACCCAAAATGATCGACACCGACCACACAGACCACCGTCTCCAGCGACGGTTCCCAGTCCAGAGCCTCCAGCGACGGTTCCCAGTCCGGAGCCTCCAGCGGGGATCTATGGTCCAGAGTCCCCGGCGACGATCTACGATCCGGAGTCCCCGGCGACGATCTATGGCCGCGTCCTCAGAGCATGCACAGACCAACTGGCTGGTGTGTTACGGACATATCCAATCAATCCTTATCCCAGTCTGCTGTCCCCACATGCTTCAAGAAGGCCACCATTGTTCCTGTTCCCAAGAAAGCTAAGGTAACTGAGCTAAATGACTACCGCCCCGTAGCACTCACTTCCATCATCATGAAGTGCTTTGAGAGACTAGTCAAGGACCATATCACCTCCACCCTACCTGACACCCTAGACCCACTCCAATTTGCTTACCGACCCAATAGGTCCACAGACGACGCAATCGCAATCACACTGCACACTGCCCAAACCCATCTGGACAAAAGGAATACCTATGTGAGAATGCTGTTCATTGACTACAGCTCAGCATTTAACACCATAGTACCCTCCAAACTCTGGGTCTCGACCCCGCCCTGTGCAACTGGGTCCTGGACTTCCTGACGGGCCGCCCCCAGGTGGTGAGGGTAGGTAACAACATCTCCACCCAACATCGACGAGACGGCCTACAGGGAGGAGGTGAGGGCCCTCGGAGTGTTGTGTCAGGAAAATAACCTCACACTCAATGTCAACAAAACAAAGGAGATGATCGTGGACTTCAGGAAACAGCAGAGGGAGCACCCCCCTATCCACATCGACGGGACAGTAGTGGAGAGGGTAGAAGGTTTTAAGTTCCTCGGCATACACATCACGGACAAACTGAAATGGTCCAACCACACAGACAGCGTGGTGAAGAGGTGCTGCTCAGGAGGCTGAAGAAATTCAGCTTGTCACCAAAAACACTCACAAACTTTTATAGATGCACAATCGAGAGCATCCTGTCGGGCTGTATCACCACCTGGTACGGCAACTGCTCCGCCCATAACCGTAAGGCTCTCTAGAGGGTAGTGAGGTCTGCACAACGCATCACCGGGGGCAAACTACCTGCCCTCCAGGACACCTACACCACCCGATGTCACAGGAAGGCCAAAAAGATCATCAAGGACAACAACCACCCGAGCCACTGCCTGTTCACCCCGCTATCATCCAGAAGGCGAGGTCAGTACAGGTGCATCAAAGCAGGGACCGAGAGACTGAAAAACAGCTTCTATCTCAAGGTCATCAGACTGTTAAACAGCCATCACTAACATTCAGTGGCTGCCAACTCCAGACACTTTAATAATGGAAAAATTGATGTAATAAATGTATCACTAGCCACTTTAAACAATGCCACTTCATATAATGTTTACATACCCTACATTACTCATCTCATATGTATATACTGTACTCTATACCATCTACTGCATCTTGCCATCTTGATGTAATGTATCACTAGCCACTTTAAACAATGCCACTTCTATATGTTTACATACCCTACATTACTCATCTCATATGTATATACTGTACTCTATACCATCTACTGCATCTTGCCATCTTGATGTAATTTATCACTAGCCACTTTAAACAATGCCACTTTTATATGTTTACATACCCTACATTACTCATCTCATATGTATATACTGTACTCTGTACCATCCACTGCATCTTGCCTATGTCTTTTCTATACCATCACTCATTCATATATTTTTTCATTCCTTTACACTTGTGTGTATAAGTTAATTGTTGTGAAATTGTTAGGTTAGATTACTCATTGGATATTACTGCATTGTCGGAACTAGAAGCACAAACATTTCGCTACACTCGCATTAACATCTGCTAACCATGTGTATGTGACAAATAAAATGTGATTTGATTTGACTCACCACATATGCTACTGCTACAGCTCAGTCTATTATCTGTCCTGTTGCCTAGTCACTTTACCCCTACACACTTAACCAGCATGGCTACCACAGCATTCTGCAGCAATACGCCATCCCACCTGGTTTGTGCTTAGTGGGACTATAATTTGTTTTCAACAGGCTGTGTAAGGACCATTTGACCAAGAAGGAGAGTGATGGAGTGCTGCATCAGATGACCTGGCCTCCACAATCACCTGACCTCAACCCAATTATGATGGTTTGGGATGAGTTAGACCGCAGAGTGAAGGAAAAGCAGCCAACAAGTGCTCAGCATATGTGGGAACTCCTTCAAGACTGTTGGAAAAGCATTCCAAGAGAAGCTGGTTGAGAGAATGCCAAGAGTGTGCAAAGCTTTCATCAAGGCAAAGGGTGGCTACTTTGAAGAATCTCAAATATATAATATATTTTTATTTGTTGAACACTTTTTTGGTTACATGATTCCATATGTGTTATTTAATAGTTTGTTGTCTTCACTATTATTCTACAATGTTGAAAATAGTCAAAGAAAAACCATTGAATGAGTAGGTGATTCCAAACGTTTGACTGGTACTGTATTTGTAAATAGCTACCTCAATTACCTTGTACCCCTGCACATCGTCTCGGCACTGGTACTCCTTGTAAATAGCCATTTTATTTTTTACTCGTTATTGCTATTCGTTATTAACTGTTTATTTATTCCTTATGTCACTATTTGTATTTTATATTTTTGTATCTTTATCTTTAACTCTGCATTGTTGGAAAAGGACCCGTAAGTAAACATGTCACTGTTAGTTTACACCTGTTGTTTATGAAGCATGTGACAAATAAAATGTTATTTGAATCAGTCCTATTTCATTGTTTTGGGGATGCAACACTATAGCTTGTGACCATCTTGTGACAGTGTGGATGTCAACAAAGAACAAAATCACTTAAGTAAGACACTACAAGCTGCTGTAGGCTGAAAACAGCAATTTATTGAATGGACACATGACACACTCCAGGACATTGTCATGGCAATAAATGCTCTTTGGATCTATAAAAGAACATGCCCACTGAAGTCATTCAGAGACAATGTGCGGCTATTGATGTACTTTGTGTGGGGCTTCCATTAAAGGAGAATAATAATACGTAACAGGGACAGAAGGATTATGTAGCACTTAGATCCAGAGCAAGACAGAAACAGAGCAGCAGGCACTTTTTGTCTATATCAAGTCTTTGCTATGATTAGAAATCACCTTCGTGTTAACATTCTAAACGTGGATTGTCATTAACATTGAACAATCCAGTTTGGGTGAAGACAGAGCTTGACACCAGCAGCATGACCCTGTATAAACCAGAGAGACCATTTAAGGACAATAGCTTGCAGTCCTAAGCTTTCCCTCTCCCCTCATTGACGATACCCAGCTAAGAAATTGGTTCCCAGAATGTTTCTGTTTGTTTGGTTAGGGATAATGTTCTGTGAGCCACAGTCTCATCCACACACCCGGCTGAAGAACTGGGGGGACGCTTCAGTCACACTGGCTCCGGAGATGAAAATGAGTCACTGAAGTGTCATCCTGTGTGTTAATCTGGGAGAGTATATACTGAACCACATAGTTCCTAACTTGGTATTTCAAAAAGGAGTCATACGTCATGTTTCATGCTTTTAGCATCAATCAAATATGTGTTTGTCTATGTGTGCGTACATACCGTATGTGTGTGTTTGTCTGTGTGCGTACATACTGTATGTGTGTGTATGTCTATGTGTGCGTACATACTGTATGTGTGTGTATGTCTATGTGTGCGTACATACTGTCTGTGTGTGTGTCTGTGTGTGCATACATACTGTATGTGTGTATGTCTATGTGTGCGTACATACTGTATGTGTGTGTATGTCTATGTGTGCGTACATACTGTATGTGTGTGTATGTCTATGTGTGCGTACATACTGTCTGTGTGTGTGTTCCTGTTTTGTTTGTTGTCTGCCTACATACGTGTGAAGAGTTCTATCTTCTAAACACTGTAAGTCAACATCATAAACTTGTGTCACCAAATAATCAAAGCTCGATGATGAGTTGGTTATTTCAATCAGCTGTGTAGTGCTAGGGCTAAAAACAAAACGTGCACGTTCCTGCTGAGAAATAAAAAAATAGATATTCTCTTGTTTACAGCCTGTGATTTGCAATTATTTGAATAATGCTAGGTTAGAGCCCTTTCACAATGATAATTATAGTCATTCTGTGTTGTAAGAATGCATAAACAGATTCAGAATGTTTGCAAACAGGGCATTGATGTGGAACTGGAACATTGGTGGACTCTGTCTGACTGCCACCTCTGTGTCAGTACCAGGTCAGGGAGGGAGGGAGGGGAGGGAGAGAAGGAAAGAGAGAGAGCTGCCGTAGGCAGTCCTGGCTCTCAAGAGAAGACAGGCTATGTGCAAACTGCCCACAAAATGAGGTGGAATCTGAGCTGCACTTCCTAACCTCCTGCCAAAGGTATGACCATATTAGACACACATATTTCCCTCAGATTACACAGATACACAAAGAATTTGAAAACAAACCCAATTTTAATAAACTCCCATATCTATTGTGTGAAATACCACAGTGTGTCATCACAACAGTAATATTTGTGACCTGTTGCCACAAGAAAAGGGCAACCAGTGAAGAACAAACCCATATTTATGTTTATTTAATATGCACTTCGTAATATCTTTATTATTTTGGAACTTTTGTGAGTGTAATGTTTACTGTTAATTTTTATTGTTTATTTAACTTTTGTTTATTATCTAGTTCACTTGCTTTGGTAATGTTAACATATGTTTCCAATGCCAATAAAGCCCTTACATTGAATTGAAATTGAATTGAGCGAGAGAGAGAGAGAGAGAGAGAGAGAGAGAGAGAGAGAGAGAGGAGAGAGAGAGAGAGAGAGAGAGAGAGAGAGAGAGAGAGAGAGAGAGAGAGAGAGAGAGAGAGAGAGAGAGAGAGAGAGAGAGAGAGAGAGAGAGAGAGAGAGAGAGAGAGAGAGAGAGAGAGAGAGAGAGAGAGAGAGAGAGAGAGAGAGAGAGAGAGAGAGAGAGAGAACAGTTTAACATCCATAGCAACCCTGTGCTGGGCCTTGTTGCAATTTGTATGATCTGTTTGTTATGCTGACTCAGATGTTTTCCTAAGGCCTGGAGTGTGACACACACAGTGTCCATTGTGCTTATGGGTGGAGGCAGGCAGGGCAGAACATCAGGCGGTCTATGGGATGCTAAGGCGGGGTGCAGCGCTCTGCTCTCTTCTACTGGAGTGCCCCCAGCTGCCACATAGAAGGAGAGGAGGAGCCAGTGCAGGGTAAAGGGATCAGTGACTGACTGCAGCTGGTAGCAGCTCCTTCAGCAGGTGGCTTGGCCTAATTACCAGGCTAAAGATGCCAACAGCACGGCTCCTCCTTCCTCAACCAGGAAAATATAATGAAGCTGCTTGGACAAGAGAATATCTGCCACAAATTACAATTAAGTAGTCATTTTTCTGCATCCTGAGGAAGAGGGTAAATTGATGAGGTTTGCCAAATGTGAGGCTTGTTCAATGGAGAGGGAGAGGTTGGCAGTGATCTGTAATGTGGAGAGCGCTCAGCGCTATTGACTATCCACAGTGAGCTCATTTTTGAAAGTGAAATATGGAAGTGATATTGTAATGTGGTGAGGCCAGAATATTTTTCCCCAAGGCATTATTGAATGGAAAATAGATAGGCCTACAGTTCATCAGGTTTTGCATCACATATTATTTTTTCTCGGATATAGGGATTACACATACGAAACACCTGTGAATTCATTAAAAACCAACAGAATACAGGAGGACCAGCGAGAGGGATCTCCTGAGCCTGGCTACTTAATAAAAGTTGATTCAATCAAACATCTGATTGTTTGTAATAATTACTGCCCACCCTATTGATTCAAGTCCATTTAATTAGGCAATGTTATCCTGCGCTCCACGTCAGCATTGATACAGGGATGAAGTGCTGAACATGCTACTGGGTAATCCTTGGAGCCTGCAGAGCCACTACTTACAGACCACTCAATCAATGAGGTTGGGGATTTGTGTTAATGCCAGGAGAGGACAGTGAATCTGCACACTTTGACCACCAACCACAAGGTCAACCTAACCTCAGAAAATAAACAGCTACTGTGCATCCAAGAACTGATCTAACCAGAAGCCTGCGTGGATCTTGCGTTCTTCTAAAGCGGAAGTGCCAGTTCCTGGGCTGTGATTTGTGAACACTTCTCTGTGTCACTGGGTTGTGAGCAGAGGCTCGCTTCTCACATCAGCCTCAGCCCTCTGACAGCTGCATCCTTCCCAGCAGGCATATGGCCAGAGCCGACAGCCGTGCCAGGGAAAGGCTGAGCATCTCAACCCAATAGTCAAAACCAGCTAGACAAACAGGCATTTCCGTGGCAATGGCTTGCTGATGTTGCTGTGTTTATGATCTGCCTCTGCCCCCTTTTATCCCTTTAACCCCCCCCAGACCGTGTCCCCTTTTTAATCAGCGGAAGGTGCACACAGCTAGAGAGGATGAAGCGAAGCGAGAGGTTTCACTTTCCCCCAGGTGACACAAGCTTGTCAACTGCCTTCCCGCCTTTGGAACAACGACTCCCATTTTTAATTCGGCGACATGAGCATCTCATCATTATATGCAGGCCTCTGGCACAGCACAGAAAGAGTGAAGGACGGCAGGCAGGTAGCCTAGTGGTTAAACTGTTGGACTAGTAACTGGAAGGTTGCAAAATCGAATCCCTGAGCCGACAAGATAAAAACTCTGTCCCTCTGCCCCTGAACAAGGAAGTTGAAACCCCCTGTTCCTAGGCCGTCATTGAAAATAAGAATTTGTTTTTAACTGACTTGCCTAGTTAAATAAAGGTAAATAATGAAAGGAGACGAGACCAAAAAGACAATATGAAAACAAGCGGAAATAAAAAATATATATATATATTTTTTAAATACAGGCATCTGGAATATCGCGCAAAACAATACATGCAACTTAATCAAATGAATTTGATATATCGGCCAGCCCTATGACAGGGCCTGACCCAGATTGCCTTGAGAAGGCTGCATGGTGACAGGTTTACTGATGGGACTGGAGATAGAGAGGGAGATGAGAACGTTATGACGACCACCCCTCTGCCTAGCCCAACAAACATCCACTCTACCTTCCCTAAGCATTCAGACACAGAGCTGGACGGGTCTTACAGTAACAGGGCTCAGAAAGATACAGTAGGGGCCAGAGATGGGGTGCGGTGGTTTGGGATGGGTGGGAAGTGTGCGGACAGTGGACCAGGCCACTGGCCCTACTCTCCGGTGCTGCAGATGGCGGCCTATACTGTACAGTGAGTGATATGCTGAGAGGCAGGCCATGGGTGGCAGGCAGCACACTGCTCTGGTGTTAACGTGTTAAGGCCTCCCTCTGGGGCTCTGGGCCACATCTGTTATCCAACACTGACCCACTTCATTCAAAGGTCTGACCTATTTTGAGGCTTCAAACTCAACCTCCACATCCCTCTCTGGTGAGACCAGTTGGAATTCAAGGGACGGATGCATGGTGCTCATCTGGCAGTGTGAGCCACACTGCAGCTTTGAGTAAAGTGCTCAAAGTCTCCAAAGCAGAGATATACCAGGGCATCTGGACAGCAGCTTGACAGCACATACATGGGTCAGTGCTCAGTGCTCTGGGTCTGGTGAGGGCAGGGGAGCAGGGCATGGTCAAGGCTCCAGACAACCTGTTAACACCAGTGCAACATGCTCTGGTCAGTCATCTGTAACTCTTCATGGTTGACTAGACTCTAACTCAAATGATAGAAGCACTAGCAAGAGCTACAAGGGAGATACCAGTATTGGCACACAGACAACCTTTTAAAGCACAATTCTAAGGCATGTTGAAGGACATCTTTTAGATACATAGCTATAAACATTGGCAATAAAGGTGCTGTGTTATATTGGCATCAATAAAGATATAGTAGCATAAATGAATAAAGAAACCATTCAGCTCTTATCCCTCACCTTCATCTAAATTTACACAGAGCACTGAGACATCATTGCTTGGGTGACAAGTTAATGCCCACATTTGTCATATATTCATGGCCACTCAGAAAGTATAGCCTTCACACAATGTAGTATCACATAAGGGACAACAGCAGAAAGCAGGTTCATACAGCGGATACCGGCCTTACTGCTGCAGCTACCCTTACATCAGTAGAACACACGTGTGAACAAATCACATGAAACGTTTTACATGTGAAATAGCTGTTTTCACCTGTTGAGCTTAAATTTCACACGTGAAACCATATTTTCACATATATTAAATGTTAACACCACCTTTTTCACATGTGACATTTTTCATGTGATTTGTTCACACATGTGTTCTACTGATGGGGGGGGAAATCGATACAGTTACATATCACAATATTATTTTTCAATGATATTATAGTGATATTTGACTCAAGTATTGGTTCATAAAAATAAAAAAATAATTCTATTTGTATTTTTGCTACTGTAGGTAGTATTAGCTAGAGCTAGTTGGTAGTACTTGCGCGAAAACTGGTAATTTTCATCCTATAGATTGTTCTCCGTCTTCTTTTTAAACAGTGAGTCAACATGTTTTCAGCTCTTTTATTTCCCTGATCAAAACCAGCTCTCATGCTCTCTCTTGTCTCTCTGTAGCAAAATGTTTGGAACATCAAATCACAATAAAAACGCAGTATCGAATCGCAATACATATAAAATTGTAAGAATCACAATACATATTGTATCGGCACCATAGTATTGTGATAATATTGTATCGTGAGGTCCATGGCAATTCCCAGCCCTAGTGTGTTCCGAAAACCACGAGTTTTTCACATGATTTTTTTCATGTGTTTTTTTTTTAAAGGGTATCCCAGGCTTCATCTCATACAGAATCTGAGGATTAACAAGTAGGCAGCAATTCTGTGTCCAGACACCCTAACAGCACACAAAGGAATTTAGTGACACCATCTAACATCTAACTAAGAGCAGCCAAACCAGACACACATCAACAAAGTTGTGCCATGGGCAGTTGTACTGATTCCTGTATAAACGATGGGCTTGTAAAATCATAGTGTTGGATAACTTAAGGATAACATGAGGAATGCCCAAATGGCAGCTGCTACACATTATATAGTATAGCCTATTCCTGCTTCATTGATACAGGGCACAGGAGGTGACTGACTTGCATTGCATGGCATTTGTTTTGCTTCATCAGCAGACAGCATTGATAAATGCTATCATTATGTTTAATTAACGACAGCAGAGTAAAACGAATGATAATGATGTTATACGCCCGCCCTATTTTAATGACCACTGTTAATAATGGCTATCACTTATCAATCACTGTAGTACAGTTTGCCATTTACCAGCATGTGTGCTCCTTTGGGTACAAGGTATCCTGCTTCTTATTGTCTCAAACACAGCATTATGGGATTGCTTCCCATGATTTCATTTTCCAACGTATGTGTAGCTGTAATTTCTAGGCGCTTTCCTGCCATGCTACCATGTTGCTGTGCAGTTAGATCCAATTGACATGGCTCAGTAAGGCCACTGTGCTCTGACAACTGGTGTGTAGTTACTATAGCGGTGCCTCTGAAGCATCCAGGGAATTATGCAGCCAAGCAGGTGATGACAAGCCTGCCATCAGGCTAGTGGAAGTGCAGGTCCACGCAGAACAGAAGGATGAAGAGAACTTCTCTGCTGCCTGTTGATGAATCCATGCTGTTTATTGCCTTAGAATAAAACAAACTGGTGTTGCTAGGGCACTCTCAACATGGAGCTTATCACAGAGATGGAAAAACCCATTTAGAATCTAATCCTTCAAGATGACATAACAGTGCTGAGTTTAAGTAGCTTTTAAACATGCCCCGCGGAAGCCACTGATTGGATTCAGAACATTTTAGCAGAATGTTGACGTGTCTTTCTAGAATCACTCTGAGGTTTATGCCACTGCAACAGAACCAAAGCTGAAGTGACATTTGTAACAGAGCTAACATGAACCTACATTGTGTCGCAAAATGTGGTGGATGTTGATACTGTAAATACAGTACTATACTACATAGATACAGTACAATATAAGAGCGAAATTGTCTTGTGAAGTGACTTGATATCTCAGGAGAGTACAGTGCATTTGGAAAGTATTCAGACCCCTTGACTTTTTCCACATTTTGTTACGTTACAGAATTATTCTAAAATTGATTAAATTGTTTGTTTTCCTCATCAATCTACACACAATACCCCATAATGACAAAGCACAAACAGGTTTTAGAATTCTGACCCTTTACTCAGTACTTTGTTGAAGCGCCTTTGGCAGCGATTACAGCCTCGAGTCTTCTTGGGTATGACGCTACAAGCTTGGCACACCTGTATTTGAGGAGTTCTCCCATTCTTCTCAAGCTCTGTCAGGTTGGGGATCGTCGCTGCACAGCTATTTTCAGGTCTCTCCAGAAAGGTTCAAGTCCGGGCTCTGGCTGGGCCACTCAAGGACATTCAGAGACTTGTCCCGAAGCCACTCCTGCATTGTCTTGGCTGTGTGCTTAGGGTTGTTGTCCTGTTGGAAGGTGAACCTTGCCCCATCGGGTTCTTGGTCACCTCCCTGACCAAGGCCCTTCTCCCCCAATTGCTCAGTTTGGCCGGGCGGCAGGCTCTAGGAAGAGTCTTGGTGGTTCCAAACTTCTTTAATTTAAGAATGATGGAGGCCACTGTGTTCTTGGGGACCTTCAATGCTGCAGATCTTTTTTGGTACCCTTCCCCAGATCTGTGCCTCGACACAATCCTGTCTCGGAGCTCTACGTACAATTCCTTCTTCCTCAATGCTTGGTTTTTGCTCTGACATGCACTGTCAACTGTGGAACCTTATATAGACAGGTGTGTGCCTTTCCAAATCATGTCCAATCAATTGAATTTACAACAGGTGGAATCCAATCAAGTTGTAGAAACATCTCAAGGATGATCACTGGAAACAGGATGCACCTGAGCTCAATTTCATAGCAAATGTTCTGAATACTTACATAAATAAGGTATCTGTTTTTTATTTAAATGTACAAACATTTCTAAAAACCTGTTTTCATTTTGTCTTTATGGGGTAGTGTATGTATTTAATACATTTTAGAATAAGGCTGTAACGTAACAAAATGTGGAAAAAGTCGAGGGGCTGAATACTTTCCGAATGCACTGTATATGTTTTTAAATAAGAACGTTTTAAATTAAACAAAAACCTGTCTTGTCGTTCTCATATTGTTCTTCATATGTAAACATCTCCTTCCTCCTCTTTAGGCATGTATTGAAGTGATTCATCCCCTAACGATATTGTTGCGACTTGACTTTAATATTAATCTGAAGATGTATTTATCTAATGAACTATGTTTAATTGTTACCCGATTAAATTAATCATGTAACAATCTCCCGAATTAAACTCTAAAAGGTATTTACCTATCACATCTATAGGTAAAGAGTGAGTGGCCTAGTTACAGTTTTGACTTAATCCGGCTTGAAAATCTATGACAAGGCGTGAGAATGGCTATCTAGCAATGATCAACAACCAACTTGACAGAGCTTGAAGAATTTAAAAAAGAATAATGTGCAAATGTCCCTTTTGAATTCAGGCTGTAACACAACGAAATGTGGAATAAGTCAAGGGGTATGAATACTTCTGAAGGCACTGTAGCTTGGTAAAAAAGCTGAAGAAGATGGATGCCTGAGGAAGTGTGCAGCGTTTTCCTTTTTATTTTAATCTAGCTTGGTAAAACATGGTTGGCAAATAGGCAACATTTTGGATAGCTAGCGAAATTGTACAGTCAACATTTTGTCTATATCGATGCTTTTACAATTACCAATCGTTTAGTTAAACAAATAATTTATGAAACCATGATGTGATGTTTGACAGGATTGGATGTTGCAATCAATTTCAATTGCATTTGAATTTCTTCGTGTATCAGCAAAGTTGCTTGAGATCATGTCAATTACAACTAGCATCTGCAACAGAAAGTGCATCCAAATTGCATTCGTGTGACATAGGCTTAAGAGTGACGATTTGACACGCAATGGAATTGCATTTCAACAAGCCACATTTCACGACACCTCTCTGATAGAGTATTTTGTTTGAACCTTATCTTTATCAATGAAAATGCATGCAGCATTAATTGAAAAACACAACATCGAAAAGATCCAAGCTTGAGAGTTCATCCTATTATGGCCTCCCCTCACATCTAGGAAAACGGCTCTGAAACCTGTGAAGTTAATATGATCTTCAGTTACAAGATGGACAGCAGTGATAACACTTTTCCAATCATCAAACAACTATGTGTTATAGACCCCATATCATAGAAACACAGCCTTTTACAAAGCACATATCCAATATATACATTGACACTGAATAAACTAATGTGATCCTTTCAGTCTTTATCTAGGTCCTCTCGTGTTACAGGAGATTACCCAGGATGGAAAAAGCCTCAAAAGCTGTGAGAGGTGGATGGGTGTGGTTAAGTTAATGCTTTATGGAGGGAGCATCATTGCTAAGCTACAGTCAGTTCATACATGTATGTATGTATTTGCAACCTGAGGCCCTGTGGGAAGAGCCATAGTTAGAATGAGAAGGTGAAGGATCATAGAGCAGTGGGAATGGACGGATATCCTGTTGACACTAACTCTCTAATCATATTTGTTTCCTTTGGCCCAAACGACATGGAAAACAAGATCAACTCGTAAAACACGGTGTTTATCCGCAGCACCACTTTCAACATCATGTCGTGATGGTAGCCATTTCACTCCTTCCTAGACAAATCCTTTCAACCCTCAATATTACATTTGAGCAAAATAATACCATGTTCAGTGATCAACATGACTGGACCTGCAAATTCAACAGTGACCGATCACAAAACTCAAAGTAAAGAATATATAGAAAATGCTAACATAGTTTGAATCCGTTTTATCTGCTGTTAAAGCACTATAATTCCTGCCTGGTCGACAGGCCAGCCCAGCTCTGCCGCTGAGTTAGTAGGCGTTGTTTTTCACAGAGCTATGTGGTATGCATGTGCAGTCGGGCCGCTCAGACCCGGCTGGCTGGTTGACATTCCTACCTCACTCTGTAATTATGGCTCCACTCCTACAAACCCCATGCTCTCTCTCCTCTCTCTTCCCCATAGCACACTCTCACATTTACACGGGCCTTCCACTGATGTCATCCTGCCATTACCTCAACAGTTTATCCAGGTGGCTATTTCCAATAGGCTATGCCTGGGGCTATAGGTGGTGTCATTGCCATCGATCATTTAGAAATGAACATATCACAGCAGAACATACATCTGATCAGAGACTTCTACCAATGGTGTGATAGTGGTAGTATATTATTCTAATCACCATAGTTTCATCTCACACACTGGGTCCCACTGCACTACGAGGAGACAAGGCAATGTGTTACTGTGAGCTGCAGATTAATATTCATGTCTCCTGACACATTGATGTACAGTATGAACCTGGTTGTGTCAGACTGAGAACAGACTCAAGACAGTGATAAATCTTGCAAGCAGCTTTCTTTAACATGTTCAAATAGTACATATGACTTTCTCGCCCTTTACAAGGATCACACTGCATAGTTCTGCAGGAGTACCATCCTCTCTCACTGCTCTCTGACAGCCTATCCTACTACCATCTCTTCCTCCTCTGTCAACGGTTTCTATGCCCTTTAACCCTTTAAATGCACCGCACTGCTCCATCCATTTTATGGACAGTATATGAGGCTCTTCATTCAGGTTATCCTTACAGCATTAATGCATAGTAGTGAAATATAAAGAGTCAAATCTGCCATAACGAGCATGTAATAGAATGTTCAGGCTGTACAGACGGACAGACACACAGACTGCGGGAGACTAGGGGGCTAAAGGGTAATCACTATGCTGACTGTCTGTTTTAGTCATTAAACATACAGAATCAATTAGGCTACCATAACACCAGCTATTAACCTTCATATTGTGGGCCTTTGTGATTTATTAAGCCCATATAAAACAACATATTCAGCCTTCTCCAGTGCAGGTGCTGTATGTTACATTTTTTGTTGTTGTTGTAACGTCTATGGGTGTGTTTGGTCTACATTCGTCAACAATAATATACTTCTGTAGGGCCTCCCGAGTGGCGCAGTGGTCTAAGGCACTGCATCACAGTGCTAGCTATGCCACTAGAGATTCTAGGTTCGAGTCCAAGCTCTGTCACAGCCGGCTGTGACCGGGAGACCAATTGGGCGGTGCACAATTGGCCCAGCGTCATCTGGGTTAGGGGAGGGTTTGGCCGGCAGGGATGTCCTTGTCCCATTGTGCACTAGCAACTCCTGTGGTGGGCCGGGTGTAGTGCCCACTGACATGGTTGCCATGTGTACGGTGTTTCCTCTGACACATTGGTGTGGCTGGCTTCAAGGTTAAGTGGGCATTGGGTCAAGAAGCAGTGCGGCTTGGTTGGTTGTGTTTCGGAGGATGCACAGCTCTCGACCTTTGCCTCTCCTGAGTCCATACGGGAGTTGCAGCGATGAGACAAGACTGTAACTACCAATTGGATACCATGAAATTGGGGTCAATTTTTTTTAAATATATTTGTATATTTCTGTATGTGGAAATATAGAAGCATCTACAGTATTTCAGTTTTTCGAGGCAGTGAAATTCAATGCTGTCATGCTGAATCCGGAGTGTCTTGCAAAAGTGTTTGAAAAATATTTAGCAAAGGAAAAATACAACTGAAGTAAAACTTTTTCTGATTACCTTAACAATGTATATGTTCCCTGCATACAATGATGTGAACATTAATGAACAATCATTGAATACATAATCAGCATGTGAAAAGAAATCTTCGAAAGATTCAGACAATCTCGTCCATTCATGCTGCTACAAGCACATGACATGCCCACAGCATGGGGATTAGAACGATCAGCTGAGCACATGCTCCCAACTCAATAACACATTGTTCTCCAACGCTCACCACTTGTTTTCCTCCAACTCTCATTGCAGCTTATCTGAGGAGAACAGCACCAAATCTCCCTCTGTGCCTGCCAAACTTTAATCAATGAGAGTCCACTTCCTACTGTACAGTGTTAACAAGGCGCTGCAGTTGTACATTACGTCAACACTGTTTTGTTCTGTGCTTGTTTGTTTCTGTCACTTCTAGAAAAAACATAACTCCCTGTGAAAAATAGCTAGGACTTGAAACAAAGCGCATATGAGTAAGAATGAAAGTTAGGGAGGTCTACGCTGCTGGCCTAAGATCACACAAGACACTGAAGGCCTTTATCCTTGAGTTTGACCATCACATCCTAGTTACACTAACAAATGTCATCCCCATTACTAATGTTGTGAGTGTTTCCGGAGGTTGTCTCCCGTTCAGCCGTCCTTTCAGTCTGTTGTACTGCTGAGATATCAAACATGGCCACGTATGCAGCCAGTAGCTGATTCACAAAGCCACGTCGTCTCTATCCCACCAAAGGCTACTAATGTCCATACATGGACAACAAGTTATGGCCATGCCTCTATCAAAATAGGAAACCTGCCTGCTTTGATGAGAATTGGGTACTGTATATACCAGGTTAACAATGCTCTCTCTCTCTCACTATCAACAAAAAATACAGAAGAAAGAGCACATGTTGGGCCTCCCGAGTGGCGCAGCGGTCTAAAACACTGCGGCGCTTGAGGCGTAACTACAAATCCGGGTTCGATCCTGGGCTGTGTCGCAGCTGGCCGCAACCGGGAGACCATGAGGCGACGCATAATTGGCCCAGCGTCGTCTGGGTTAGGGGAGGGTTTGGCCGGCCGGGATGTCCTTGTCCCATCGTGCTTTATTGACTCCTGTGGCGGGCCGGGCGCATGCACGCTGACATGGTCACCAGTTGTACGGTGTTTCCTCCGACACATTGGTGCAGCTGGCTTCCGGGTTAAGTGAGCAGTGTGTCAAGAAGCAGTGCGGCTTGTCGGGGTCGTGTTTCGGAGGACGCATGGCTCTCGACCTTCGCCTCTCCCGAGTCCGTACGGGAGTTGCAGCGATGGGACAAGACTGCAACTACCAATTGGATATCACGACATTGGGGAGAAAAAGGGGTGTAATAAAAAATTAAAATAATAATTATAATAATTATAATAAAAAAAGAAAGAGCACATATCGCAGGGAAATGTCCAATAATCCCTCAAAGATTTGTCACCTTGACAACTGTAGGTCTTCAAAGCGAGCTGCAGTCAGAGAAATAAGTTGTGCTTCATCTGACTGTGAATTATCTCTGTAGGTGGTCTTCCTCTTGCAGCAGATTTGAGCCAGCAGCCTGCATCTAGCCTAATGGCTGTGCTGTAACATGCCCTGTGTTCGCCCTTCAGCCAATCAGAATGGAGTATTAAGCCATGGTGTGTAATTGTGGTCATACAAGATGGTCTCATGTTAAGATTACACACATTCTGAATGCTCAATGTACGCCAGCCAGCTTTACAGTTAGGCAGAAAAACATCAGTGATCATGTGCCTTCAACAATGATGTCAAAACATGGGCATTTACAGTATCCTTAAGGTACATTCACAAATAATAATCTGCTATTTAAGGTTATCTCAGAAAGTGCTTTGAATGCACTGTAAAACCTTGAAAAGCCACGTCAGCAGTGAAATACCTGCGTGAGAGAGCAAGCCAGCTGAGTGGAGATATTTTGCACTTTAATGCTCCTTTTCCATCCCTGGCGTCTGCACTTGACTGTGACACAAGCACAAATGTAATTGAGATTATAAACCCCTCACAGATCTGCTCACCTGGCGGTCACTTAGGTCAGATTGTGCTTGGGGACAAAAGAAAGACTGAGCACAACACAGAGAATACATTCACACTGTATTGACTCAGAGGCAGGGATGTGTACACACGGCACCTTCCCGCAGTGAGAGAAACACAACCGCTGTTAGTCCTTCCACCATACAGATGTTCCAATTTAAGTAGTCTTGTGAATCCCTTGGTGCTGGAACAAATTCATTTTGAAATGGTAGTGTGATAACAATGTCCTTCTAATAAATATTATTTCAATATATAATAAAATATATGCCATTTAGCAGACGCTTTTATCCAAAGCGACTTACAGTCATGCGTGTTTACATTTTTTAAGTATGGGTCGTGCTGGAAATCAAACCCACTATCCTGGCATTACAAGAGCCTTGCTCTACCAATTGAGCTATAGAGGACCACACAAAATATTTTGCCGTTTTGAAGCTACTTTCCAGCAAATCTACACAGTTTGGCATGGAGCTGAGAGACAATTTTTCAGTTTTAAAGCTAATTTCCTGCAATTCTATGCATTTTTCCATAGCTCATGCTGTGTTCCTCTTCTCGGACATTATAACAAAACCAATGGGAATGTGCCCTGAATGCCCGGTTTTGAGAATTTGTAGGTTGTCCCTATTTAAAAAATATATATTTTACCTCGGCGGCCCCAGTTTGAAAACCTCTGTATTCATGCATCTACCTCACTTACCTATATACAAAGAGGAGTCTTTCCTCTTCACATGGTCATCTATGTAGGACACACCCAGGGGCTGAACTGGGGTGGCTCCAATCCCCAGCAGCATCTGGGCCCCAATCAGCAACAGGTACATCATGTTGGTGTTGGCCTTGTTGGAACACATCTCCTCTATGTACTGCCCACCATTCCTGGTACTGTTGGCGCACCCATTCCTGCCCACCTCAGTTCTCCATGTCTGCCCTGGCTGGTACTCGTATTGTTTGGTTAGAAACTCCGGCAGTGCTGACAGAAGAGCTCCTAGCGCCATGACGATCCCCCCACAGCCAATCAACCTTGGCCGGTGGGCTTTGGCCCCGAAGTAGCTGACGAATAGGATGAGAGCCAGATTGCCAATCTCAAAGCTGCTGGCGATCACACCCACGTCGGCACTTTGGAGGTTGAATCGTCGCTCCAGGGTTGTCAGGACACTCACCTGAGAAAGCAACAGCGGAGGAAATATGTTACTCATAAAAGGCAATTATAACTAACTTCACAAAACTGATGAACTTTGTAAATGGCAGGGTATCATCATTATGAGGCTGAAATATGACCAGGCTTAAAGCCTATTGCTTTCACACTAGCTGAGAATTATGTCATTGAGAGGAACATGAAAACACCTAGCTTACAAATAGCAACTAAATAAATAGGTTACAGTTTTACCATGAGTAAGAAAATTAGAATCACTTGAAACATTTGATGCATTTGAATGAATGGCCTTTGGTATAAGGAATCACATCACAGATGCATGCAGTATTTTACAGTTGAAATTTAAAAACAAATAACCAAGACTGTAGGCCTAAACATTGAGAAAATAAATACATTTGTATTTAGGGTATTTTTGTATTTTTGAATAAAACTCTATATATTGGAATAATAAGGGTTAACGTGCCAAGGGGTTTCCAAACTTTCGGTATATGCAAATGAGAGAAAATAGGATATTATTTGCATGGTGGAATTTTGAATCAAGTAGCACAGACCGCAAGAGATGAGAGAAATAAAGCACGGCTATGAAAAAACCATGTTATTGAGGTTGTGTCCTTTTACATAATCCCTTTCCTTTGGATATACTGACTCACAGACCTCTTCAGATGTTTCTCATTGTGGTCTGAGTAAAATCCCGTTTGCCAAGATCCATCCCTGTCTTTCATTAGCTGGGCACTGCAGCACTTACTCCCAAGGCTTTATTGAAAGTGCCTTCTCCCCTAACGCTCACTCTCTCTCTCTGAGTTAATGGTGCAGCATTTAATGCAAGTGAAAGATAAGAGCATAACACTGTCTCTAGATGGAAGCTGGGGCAGCAGGGGATTTTGTCTCCCCTCTGCCATTGTTGGTAAAATACATGGAAGTCAGACATTACGGATTGCATTTCAGTTCATAAGATAAGATCCTAACTAAATATAATGATCAAATTGATCTCCATTTCATTTAGATTTTCTTCATGTGATATGCGCTCCATCACAGACTATCATGAAAGCAGACAGTGAATGACCATTTTTTTTTTTTTACAAAGCACTGATTTCAATGATGAACGCAACCTGAATGACAAAAAACAACTTCACACAGGTTCAGGACTGTACATAGTTTGATAAAAATGACCTTGGTGAATTTGGCCAACTGAGTCTTCTGCTTTTGGTACAAGAATGTGGTTGAAGCCCAGCTACCTGCATTGGTTGCCTCCTAGTTGGTGATATGGAACACCCACAACTAATAGGGTAGAAAGATTCTTAAAGAACATAGCCAACCACCCACACATTTGTATCAACACTGTACATGCAACAACGATGTATGGACAGACCAAGACAAGACTCTGAAACAGACATGTATGGAATACACACAAATGCTCTACCATAATGAAGAGGGGCAATATCCCTTACTCTGCAGGACGTATAATACGCTGCCCATTCTCAAAGGTGTGGATCCTCCGATGTATCTAATTTTGCATGCAGCATCCTCGTTTGCCTTTACTTCAATTGTTAAGTATTGCCTGGAAGGATTTCATAACAAATAATGTGGGTTTGTAATGACTGAGAACCAACTGCTGAGCCATATCCCACCGTCACATTTTCACAAATGTTTCGAACTATTTTCAGATGTGTCCCAAAATGCCCTTGAAAGGGCATGGTCCTGTTCCATTCCCACAGCGATGTCAAACAGGCTAATAGGCTAAGTTAAGCTCCTCTAAGGACCCGTGGAGACAGGAAAATAACAGCTAACATAGATGCCAGCAGGAAAAATGATATTTTCTCTGTGATTACAAAGTGACTTAAATGACTTTAAATAGTTGGTGTGACTGAGTAATAACTATACTAATACAACTAGCTACGCTTTGAGTAAATGTGAATACAACAACAGGTTGAACAATGTAGTGATGTCATCCTTTGCACAAGGCCTATTATAAAATGTTTTATTCTCCTAAAACTACAGCTCAGCAATAGGGATGCTATGGGTGTCCAAAATGGGCTTGCAGTATCATCTGAGTTGCCAGAGAATGTAACGTGGCTTCCCAGCAATACTGGAAGCGTGAAGAGTTGGGTTGGAAACATCACCATTTGCTCCTGTCCTCAGAGCCCATTCCAAGCCAATGCAACCTGTTCACGGCACAGCTGGAGCTCTCAGCACTCAGCAGACACCAGCACAGACTACTGAACCTCCACCTCACCACCACACCACAGCAGAGGAATGGCAGCCAGGCCAGATAGACCATGTCATGTCATCTACTGCCCAGGCCAGACTCAGGCAGCATTTGGCCTGACAGCTTAGTGAGCCCTGAAAAATGCAGTGAATTTAGAAGAGTACCTGTCCCCTAAATTCCAATGCACTCTGCCAGCGAAGCATTTTACTAAAGAGTAGGCACAGCATTCTGAGATACTCAATAATTGACAAAAATATCTTTAGTTCCAGAAAGAAGAGTAACCCTGGCTACAGTAAGCTAGTTAAAGATAGACCTGGAACCTTGAACCAAAAACTAAACAATCAGTCACGAAAGTTTGTTTATTTATTGCAGCATGGTTACAATGCAAACTTGTCTGGCTGCGTTTTTGTAGACAATGTGACTGTCACCTCAACATTACCTCAGAGGAACCAAGCCCCACACAGACATCCCTTTTTTAAACAGGAGGATGAGGCTTGTGTAAGCACAGTATGAGACATAACAACATCCGATTGCTAAATAAAAGTGTTGAGGTGCATCTCAGGTTCCTATTCTGTATAGAAGGCCTTTCAAAAGGACAATTCAGAGTCTGCCAGAGGCCTTTTTCTGACAAAATCCTATCTAATTCCAAAACATGAAGTTGATCCCTTGGCAATTAAATATTTCACTGACTGTTTGTACTCTCTAAGCTTTACCAATCTGCAAGTTGCAAGATTGGAGACTGCATGGTAGTAACAACAAACTTTAACTAACACCTAACCTGAATGGATTAAAGTCTCGAAAAAGTTGGTGTCTAATTATCATAATCAACTATTAAGTTGGGTTTGAAAATCAAATATATGAGGGGAAAATGATAAAATACATAGCTAGTTCAGCCTGTTTTCCCACGAGTAGGTGGAGCACATAACAGGAAACACATTCACCGCTGTCACTCATTACCACAACATAGAACATGGGACTACAAAGGCTGAAACCACATTCAGTTGAATTTCCGAGAACTGAGAATTAAAGGTAGGCCTACACACCATTTCCAGATACTTCTCAAAATGAACTAGGGAAGCTGACAGTCATATCACAACCCCATAGCATTGAGAGTAATTGTCCATGCAGGTATGTGCACTGACTGTTTACCCAGAGACTATGTTGCCTGGAAAAGAGCCCCGTCCACTGTAAGCTGCTAACGTAGAGCAAGAGCATAGGCCACGACCCCTGACTTCCAGGCTGGCTGCCTGGCAGCACAAAAACACTTTAAGTCGCCTCATCCTATCATGGACACAAGAGTACCTCTGACAGGAGGACATCTAATGAGGTCATGACAGGGTCATCAGCTTGTCCCTGGAGCTGGTGCCTGCTTTCCAGCCCATTCAAATGGAGCAGGTGCCATGTGAAAGAGACTACCTGTGCTGACGACCATAGCGCATGCAGAAGGCCTGTCCTGTTTGCTTAGGCAAGTCATGCGCTTCCCTCTCAGATCCATCATTGGCAAATACCTGCCTGACCCCCAGAGTATACTTTACAAGCAGACATACCTGCTGAGTGACTAGCCTTCCACCAACTCATCTTTGCTTACCAATTTAAAGTACACCCTTTTTAGTTCAATGTTTGTTAACCTTCTTTAGAATAACCTCCTGAAAACTGTAGTTGAAAACATTTACATAGTCAAAGTGAAACAGGGCTTTAAATGGCAGTTCTACTGTAGGCGTCAACATTTGAGCTAAACTAAGCTATAAGTGCCTATGTATAACCAAGGACACAAAGCCATCAGTCCCGTGGAGGCACTACTGCAGATGTGCCATATTCCGTTTCAACTACATTTTAATGAAATGAGACATGACTGAACCAATTATCACAGAGGAGTCCTGATAGAACCATTCCTTCCACTGTGACTGGCAAGTGTGTACATAGCAGAGACACATCACAGAAAAATGACTGCAATGTTCAATCCAAGTGAGAGAGAAAGGGTGGAGACTACTGGTTATAGGGCCTAATTTCACAAGAACTTTACTTCACATCCACGTAGTGTTATAAAGTTAGTCAATCCAAATAGATTTAAGAAACATGTTACAACAACATGTTATAAAAATAGAATAAAGAGATCGAAAAAAGAAAAAAAAAAGTACCAAGTACGTGGGAAAACATTCCACTCAATCATTTGGGGTCATTAAACTCATTATCAAAAGCAGGATGTGATGGATTCTCGTTAATTGTACTTTTGGCTTAAAGTCCTCTCCTTACAGGGGAAATTCTGACTGTATACCAACATGCTTCATCCACATAGGCAACACTATTCCCATGGTCAGGAGGAGGCTTTCGGTTCAGTGCGACAGAACAGATAACATGTTCCACTCCAAATAAGGCTAAAGCATTTCAGTTTACATCTTTGATTCCGCTGGGAAGTGTCACTAGCCCAGCATGTGACCTAAAATAACCTACTCATCCATCATTTGTTCTTTCATTTGATATGAGAACTGTGGTAAAAAATGTTGATCACCATAAACCCATTGAATAACTCTGCATGGATGACCTACAGGACTAAAACGATGTAAAAGCTTCAACCAAGTAGGCCTACAGAATATCAAAAGCATCAAGTTTGAACTAGAGATAAGAGTTGAATAGGCATGCCTGCTCTTCATAATCAAGATAGGATTGCTTTCAAGCCTGACACTGATAATACAGGTAGGGACCTAACATTTCACTCATCTACATGAATAAATGGTGTTATTGCAGTACATTACACTACTGTATATTACAGCTATAGGAGCCCTTTGCCGCATAGACTACTAACAAGTCACCTGTTCATTCTTGTCCTCTATGGAATCTGAGTGTTGTTTTGGACAATTGGATTATTTAGGTGCGGCATTAGGAGATTAAATCATCAACAACTGTTTTGTTGACAGAGGAGAAATATGCTATGTTTGCTGTTGACAAATGGACAATGTTAAACTCTGCAACCAGGCGAAAATGTGTTGCATCTCCCAGATGTGTATGGGCACTGGCTACTGCGTATAAAAAAACACCGGTGGATGTCAAGCCTTCTTAAACCGGTTAGCTACACATTATCTCATTATGTCATAGCTGTTGCACGTTTCATGACAGACACTTTGCTTACACGCACAGTACTGGCACGGATATAGAGTTATAGCTAAGATAAAATGGGCCAAATACTAAAATGCATATAAAACATGCGTCTGGCAAGATGTTCTCATGAGAGACATGACAGACAATGACACAGTTTAAAATGTTTCACTCACCAGGTAGGCTCCAACAGTGCCCTGTGCCAACATCAGGGCACATTCCGATATCAAGAATATCTTGATGTTTGAGAAGCATGATGACTTTTTACGGATGCCCTCTCCAGGGCTCCTGTCCGAACACATTTGTTTTTTCACCTGCATCCTTTTGAGACGCTATTTTGTATCACAGCGAGAAACAGAAGCCAGAGGGTAACCGGCCAGCCCGGAGATAAACATAGAAGACACCGACTATGTTTCCCCTGTAGGCTACATTCAGTGGGTGTCTGACGCACGGTCTCTGTCTATTTTCTCTTTCAACCTATGCTTTACATCTTACAAACTATGACTGTAAATATACAGCCAGACTCCAAAGGGCTTCCACTCCACAAGCGTTAAAAATGTCCACTTCGTCGAATAAGACACATGAACTCACCGACGATTTTCTCATATGCATACGAGAATAAGAGACGCTGGGTTTTCTCTCAAATAACATGTTTTCCGAATCTTGACGCTCGTTTACGAATGTTAAGCGTAACAATGCATAGATTTTAAAAAGAATCGATAAGAACCTTGCCACGGCGTCGCTGCTCCAGCTATACTTGGCATGGTCCTTGTAGCCTGCTGTACAGTATGCGAGCATACACTCACTCCCTCCACCACTTGTGTAGCCTACTAGTATGTTCTGAATCCGCGCCTCTTCCAACCACTAAGAGACGTGGCCTATCGTGGCGATGTGTAGCATGCACCATATTCTAAACTAATTTGCGTTCGAATAGACTCTCTCTATAAAACATACACGTTGATATAGGAAATTTGTTCATTCTAATTTATAGGCCTATTTAAAATAATAATCATTTCACATATTGAGCTCAAAGCAAAAGGGCCATTTCAAGATATTAGCAACACATTGTGTGTTGCTATGGATTACTCAATGTTGAACAGAAAATGTGAACATGATTAAATAAATGGCCCTCATGATGCTAACTATTACCGTAACAAATCCTTCCTGTATGATATACATGCACACATTAAATCATCCATCCTATTATTCTGTTTGCCCACATAACTGAGGTCTGAGATGATTATATTAGTTGTAGCTTAGTCAATGGTCTTTAAGCGAGAAGAAGTAGACAGGACTGAGAACCATGACCTTTTGCCTCTAAATGATATCACAGCTGGCCTTCTATGAGCAAAAAAATACCCTCTTATCTGACACTCCAGCAACCTCTAACCTCTACCTTTTTACACTGTCATTATGTGTACCCAAGCCCACAAGCAGTGGACATCCGTGTGTCCAACAGAGAGCCATATGACAGGTGATAATCTACAAAGGGAAAATATATAGGAGTTTAGTGTTGGTGGTTCCATAAACCTGGTCAGTTTAACTAGTGCTTGTTAAAGGGATAGTTCACCCAAATTGCAAAATTATACATTCGTTTCCTTACCCTGTAAGCAGTCTATGGACAAGGCATGACAGCAATTAATGGTTTGGTTTCATTTCCCTGCCTCTGTTTCCACATGCTAACGTTTTAGCATTTATAGTACAGATCCCATTCAAGTCGTGGGACCGATTTTAGTATTTTTTTTCCATCATGTCCAAATCATCTGAAAGTATCTCAAATTGATTGTGAAGCTCAACAAAGTCCCTAATAGACGATTTGAACATGATTCGCAAAAAAGCTAATATCGGTCCCATGACGTTTTTTCCACATGATCTTTTCATGGTTTTTTTGGTAAGGGATGTGATAAGCAGGGCCTTCAACAGTAGCATTTCATGGTGAGAGAAGTATACAAATGCTGATTAACATTCTACAACAGTTTATATCCATTGCTTTCCTGTGTGCCTGTTCCTAAATAATAATGCTTTGACCCTTTGACAGCACTCAAGGAAATGATCGAGATACAAATGGAATGTATGCAATTTAATTTACAATTCTATAGGTGAGATTTTGTAAATTAAAACAGTGTGTCACAGTCCAACTGAAATGCTGTTCCACTGTTATGCCTGCCTATGTGTGATTTCACAGTGCGAAGTCATTTATTTTAATCTGTATACAGTTCTTTCAGTGAAACACGTTGAAGCAAATGTTGCAAATAATGAAATCAATGCTGTAATTAAAACACATGGATGTCCTCCTTCCCTCTACCCTTTTTTCTGCATGAGTAACAACATCACTGAGGTGAATAGAGGAAGGTAATTTGCTTCTGCCAGCGATTAATAATTGCCTGCACACCAGAAGATCATATTCTGTTGGGTGCCCATTAATTCAAATGAAGTTATGGTGTAGAGGGCATGGAGAGAGAGGAGAACTCAGGCAATGCTATATCATTTAAAACAAAACACAGGTGAAAGATTAACCTTGTTTAATAAACATTTCATGAACTCTGCCCAATTATTGGCACATTGCCGATTACTTGTGTATTTAAATCACTAACTCTGGGTCAACGTTTGGGGATATTTATCAAGTGGGACATCTATCAATATTCAACAGAACTATTCTGCATATAGTTTTTCATTCATGTAGAGTCCTCACAAGTGTTGTTCGATGACTAGCTTCTGACAGTAATTTCACTTGTCAGGATCAACATTATTCAACTACAGTTAATCAATAAGAAGACACCAATAGATCATTTGGTGTGTCAATAATCAATCCATGGTTGACTGATTTTTTTGGTCACTTAATCAATTTGTCATTTGTAATTCAACCTCTAATTTTAAAGGGTTAGACTTTCAGCTTGTTTGCTGCTTGTTTTAGTGGTTAGATGTATATATGTAATAGAGAAGATAATAAATGAATTCATGAATGAGTGAGAGTATGTAAAAGCTTATAGAGTCTGTGTCTGTTTGCATATGGAAGTGGTATGCCTGCCGATTTGCCTGTGTGTGTGTTGTGTTCAAGCATCCTGCCACACACCCTTTCCCAACAGTCTTCTCAGTACATGAGTCAGGTTGGAGGTGCAGAAGTGAGTGGGTGGACTTGACTGGTACTGCCAGGAATGTATGAATGGAAAATGGTGCTGCTCTTAGGAATAGCGGTTATTTATAGGATTTGTAAAAGGGCGGACCGCCAAAGAACAGCCCAGCCCTTCTGTCCGGTCCCATCAGGGAAAAGCAGGAAAGGGAGGAACAATGACTAAATAAATACTCAAAGTACTCTGAAAACACAGTGATTTTACATACAATTGTAAACTTAGAATGAATTAATCGACTAATTAATACATCCTTGGTCATTATTTGTTATTTAAAAAAACATAACAAACAGAACCAGAATTCCTAAACACAGTTGTTATTAACTTGTGTAGAGTTGTTTGGCAGCATGGTTATTAATCCAAAAAGCAAGATAGGTTGCAATGCATTGATTCTGTGAATGACAATCACTGCTCTTATGTTATTGCTATGGGGGCTGTGGCGAATGTGCCCCATGGGCTCTATATTTCAGCTGGAGTGTGAATGGGGAAAGAGCCCTGAAATTGAATTTTACTTTAATGATCTATGACAATATGGGCCAAAGTAAGGTGCTCTTCAATGTATCACAGTTACCACATAGATTATGTGCTTCATTCAAATGATGAATTTAACATAATGTAAATCATTGCTACACACTAAGAAAAGAGGGTTCAAGGGTTATTTGGGAAGGGTGATGATTCTATGAGGAACCATAATGACTTAAATACATCTTTGAGCCCTTCAATGGTTCTTTGCTGTTAACAAAATGGTTCTTTGCTCTTTTTGTGATAATTAAAATGTAGGGATGGTGACTCATTAGAATATTTGCTTGTTTGGTTTGCTCATGGCTCTTTTTGTGCAACCGTGAGTGAGAGTGTCAATCCAGTTCACATAATCTGTTGTGTTATGCTATTACCTCTCATATATGACTATGACCAGTGAAGGTGTCTTGTGAAATACTCACGTACGGCCATGTGTCAGTTGAGAACGGTAGACTAAGTCAGTGGTTCTCTATTCTCTCCTCAGCAACCCCCAGCTGTTCCAGAGCTAACACATCTGATTCAACTTGTCAATTAAAACAATAATAACACTTATGGAATATTAACAATATAATATAGATAACCAGAACAAAATACACTGTATGGCTCTTCAAAAGGATCTACAAAGAACCTTTGATACTGAGAAATGTTCTTTATAGAACCATTCTTCATAAAGGTTCTATAAAGAACCAGAAAAAAGGATTCTAAATAGCCCCAAAAAGGGTTGTAACCATAGCGTAACCCTTTTTTGGTGCTATATAGAACCTTTTTTTATGATTATTTATAGAACTTTAGGAAAGGGTTCTTTATAGCACCATACAGGTTTCATTTAGAACCTTACGAGCATGGTTCTTTATAGAACCTTCCATTTTCTTATTTAAAGCACCAAAAAGGGTCCCACTATGGTTACAAGCCAAATAACTCTTATTTGGTACTCTATAGAACCATTTATTTTTTGTGTTCATCTCTTTTTGATGGAAGTTTGTGTTAAACATTGAAAGGTAAAATGACATTTTAATAACTATGCCATAAAGTATGTAGGTAAGTAAGGCATTATGATTCCCTGACTGCTCTCAGGTGGCACCAGGTGAATTACTGTCGTCATTATCTGCACCTCTCAGAATGATGCTGAAGAGAAGGCAATTTAACACAGTGCCTTTTGGGGTATTTTACCGGATCAGCATGACCCTGGAGATATGACATCATAGAAGTGGATGCGTTCACAAAACATACTCTGCTTCTCAAGGTGTTTCTTATTCACACACAGTCCTGGGGGCTGTAATAGTGCCAACAAAAGCATTTATCCACTGCTCATGTCATCAGTTGTTGATGTGCACACCTAAACCACTACAATACCTGTAAGATGAGGCATAACATGTCCTTACACTATTAATCAAATCAACAAAACAAAGAGAGTAAATCAAAGTACATGCTTTATATTCAATTGCACAAGATGAACAATAGATGGAAGTCAGGGATTGACATGCTATGGAATGAACTGTAACAGCAACTATTCTGAGAGAACCCAATGTGGGGTCTAGACAATATTTTAGTATATCACTTAGAATATTCACTCTTCTGTATAAGAATACAAGAGTCAGAGAGTTAAGAGGAGACATTCTAACAATAACATCATTAACCTTTTGATGATGCTCCATACGGCACACATATGTCTTGTGTGAGTTAGAAAAGGATGTGACAAAGAGTTGTCAAAGAGATAGCAAATAGCTTTCTGTCTCTGGGTTCCAAGTAATCCACTCCTGTGTCCACACACATCAAGATTTCCATTTCCAATGGAGATGGTGTGTCATACACAGCATTGACTCAACACACATATCATTTCGCTTGACTGACAGGACCCATTATGTAGATGCATTCATATTGCTCTCATCAATTAATATCACCTGGAATGTATTGATATTATTTATGTGATTGTCATTAGAATTCACAGATGAGTAAGATATACTAATGAACAGTGTATAATTGTACCAACTAGCTCTCACAGTCTCACATCAGTATTAGACGTTCATCCATGTTTCTCAAACGTCAAAGTTTGAAGTTGTTCCAATCATCAAAGTAAAGTTTAGGCATTAACTCAGAATTTTTAAGGTTAGGGTCAAGTTAAGGCATTAACACCAAATTCTTAAGGTTAGGCATTAACTCTGAATGGGTAAGGTAAGGGTTAAGGTTTGGGATGGGCTTAAAACAAAAATACATTTCTCTCGCTGGATTTGAACATGCAACATTTGAAATTAGAGGCAGTTGCTTATGACTGTCCACCGTCTCCATCCACAACACCAAAGCCTACTTGAAGGTAACAGCACTCACGGTTGCCCCTAGTGGCCGGTTTCATCTCTCGACGTCCTCAGACATGGATGGATATCGAATACTGACTTGTATCATAGGCGACCTGGCTGATTGTACAGTCTCCGCAAATATGCATAACACTTTCAATGAAGCAAAAAGGGCATAATTTATACAGTGTTACTATAAACCTCAACATTCTGTTTCCAATTGAATATGTCAGCAGTGTCTACAAGAGAAGCTTAAAGTCCCTGTAAACTATACCACTGCCCATCCCCTCCTAGAGCCATCTCCATGGCAACTGCTGTGGCATTAGAGCGAGCGGGGCTGAAGATTTTCAGGGGGATGCTGGGATCCTGTGACAGATGAGATGAGGATTATGGAGCATCCATTTGGTTGTTAAATATCTTAGAGGCAAAAATACATACAGGCCGCAAAATGGCTTGGAAATTACAGCTTGTGCTGTAAAATTCCCCAAACTGACCATCCGAGCATAATGCTGCCAAAGTTAGAGACAAATTACTGTGCATTTAAAATATTTCAGTTGACAAAATAGGAGGGGCATACAACAAGAGTATTAATGCTGATTACAAAATTCTTGCCAACAGAATGTTATATATAAGGGCATATAACCATTTGCTGCCAAAAGACAAACATTAGATCATTTATTCTAAAAACTTGGAAGTCAATCTATTCCATATTGACACAATGGAAAAATCTAACGATTTAGTATTTAAATATTGAAATAGCACGGAGAAAATCAAATTGGTACAATTAAAGGCCAAGTGGCAAACAATAATACAGGCGCTAGGGATGGGGGTGTGAGCATGTGGGTCGGGGCAGATGAGATGTAATCATTGTTTGTGGAATGGTCTGCCTACCAATGTGAGAGACGCAGACTCAGTCTCAACCTTTAAGTCTTTACTGAAGACTTATCTCTTCAGTAGGTCCTATGATTAAGTATAGTCTGGCCCAGGAGTGTGAAGGTGAACGGAAAGGCTGGAGCAACGAACCGCCCTTGCTGTCTCTGCCTTGCCAAATCCCCTCTTTCCACTGGGATTCTCTGCCTCTAACCCTTTTACAGGGGCTGAGTCACTGGCCTACTGGTGTTCTTCCATGCCGTCCATGGGAGGGGTGCGTCACTTGAGTGGGTTGAGTCACTGACGTGGTCTTCCTGTCTGGGTTGGCGCCCCCCCCTTGGGTTGTGCCATGGCGGAGATCGTTGTGGGCTATACTCGGCCTTGTCTTAGGACGGTAAGTTGGTGGTTGGAGACATCCCTCTAGTGGTGTGGGGGCTGTGCTTTGGCAAAGTGGGTGGGGTTATATCCTGCCTGTTTGGCCCTGTCCGGGGGTATCATCGGATGGGGCCACAGTGTCTTCTGATCCCTCCTGTCTCAGCCTCCAGTATTTATGCTGCAGTAGTTTATGTGTCGGGGGGCTAGGGTCAGTCTGTTACATCTGGAGTATTTCTCTTGTCTTATCCGGTGTCCTGTGTGTATTTAAATATGCTCTCTCTAATTCTATCTTTCTCTCTTTCTGTCTTTCTCTCGGAGGACCTGAGCCCTAGGACCATGCCTCAGGACTACCTGGTATGATGACTCCTTGCTGTCCCCAGTCCACCTGGCCGTGCTGCTGCTCCAGTTTCAACTGTTCTGCCTGCGGCTATGGAACCCTGACCTGTTCACCGGACGTGCTTGTTGCACCCTCGACAACTACTATGATTATTATTATTTGACCATGCTGGTCATTTATGAACATTTTAACATTTTAACATTTTGACCATGTTCTGTTATAATATCCACCCTGCACAGCCAGAAGAGGACTGGCCACCCCTCATAGCCTGGTTCCTCTCTAGGTTTCTTCCTAGGTTTTTGGCCTTTCTAGGGAGTTTTTCCTAGGGAGTTTTTCCTAGCCACCGTGCTTCTTTCACATGCTTTGCTTGCTGTTTGGGGTTTTAGGCTGGGTTTCTGTACAGCACTTTGAGAATATCAGCTGATGTACGAAGGGCTATATAAAAATACATTTGATTTGATTTGAATTTGATTTGTGTGTGTCTGTAAGTTGTTGTTCATATGTATAAGTTAAAATAATAATTATAAAAAAATCTATGTATATATGTTTATTCTGGTATTACCCACCATGTAGCTTGTATATGGCAATTGGAAATCAAAACAGGGTGTTCTACGGAGATACAATAGATGATCAAAAGTAATTGGCACCTGCTCGTCAAACATCTCATTCAAAGATCATGGGCATTAATATGGAGTTGGTCCCCCCTTTGCTGCTATAACAGCCTCCACTCTTCTGGGAAGGCTTTCCACTAGATGTTGGAACATTGCTGTGGGGACTTGTTTCCATTCAGCCACAAGAGTATTAGTGACATCGGGCACTGATGTTGGGCGATTAGGACTGGCTTGCAGTCAGCATTCCAATTCATCCCAAAGGTGTTTGATGTGGTTCAGATGAGGGCTCTTTGCAGGCCAGTCAAGTTCTTCTACACCGATCTCAATAAACCATTTCAGTATGTGTAACCGATGTGAAATGACTAGTTAGTTAGCGGTGGTGCGCGCTAATAGCGTTTCAATCAGTGACGTCACTCACTCTGAGACCTGAAGTGATTGTTCCCCTTGCGTTGCAAGGGCCGCGGCTTTTGTGGCGCGATGGGTAACGATGCTTCGTGGGTGTCAGTTGTTGATGTGTGCAAGGGTCCCTGGTTCGAGCCCAGGTTGGGGCGAAGAGAGGGACGGAACCTACACTGTTACATATGGACCTCGCTTAGTGCACGGACCAGGGCATTGTCATGCTGAAACAGGAAAGGGCCTTCCCCAAACCGTTGCCACAATGTTGGAAGCACAGACTCGTCTAGAATGTCATTGTATGCGGTAGCGTTAAGATTTCCCTTCACTGGAACTACGGGGCCTAGCTTGAACCGTGAAAAATAGCCCCAGACCAATATTCCTCCTCCACCAAACTTTACAGTTGGCACTATGCATTCAGGCAGGTAGAGTTCATCTGGCATCCGCCAAACAGAGATTCGTCTGTCAGATGGTGAAGCGTGATTCATCACTCCAGAGAACATGTTTCCACTGCTCCAGAGTCCAATGGCGGCGAGCTTTACACCACTCCAGGCAGATGTTTGGCATTGTGCATGGTGATCTTAGGCTTGTGTGCAGCTGCTCGGTCATGGAAACCCATTTCATTATAAGCTCCCGATAAACAGTTATTGTGCTGACGTTGCTTCCAGAGGTAGTTTGGAACTCGGTAGAGAGTCTTGCAACCGAGGACAGACGATTTTTACGGGGTTCAGCACTCTGCGGTCCTGTTCTGTGAGATTGTGTGGCCTACCACTTCTAGGCTGAGCCATTGTTGCTCCTAAACATTTTGACTTCACAATAACAGCACTTACAGTTGACTGGGGCAGCTTTAGCAGGGCAGAAATTTGACAAACTGACTTGTTGGAAAGGTGGCATCCTATGACGGTGTCACGTTGAAAGTTACTGAGCTCTTCAGTAAGGCCATTCTACTGTCAATGTTTGTCTATGGAGATTGCATGGCTGTGTGCTCGATTTTATACACCTGCCAGCAACTGGTGTGGCTAAAATAGCCAAATCCACTAATTTTAAGGGGTGTCCACATACTTTTGTATATATAGTGTATGTGTGATGAGATGAGAATAGCTGAGGGGTGGGATTAAAGGATCATGATGTGTAATCGGTATGACTGAAAACACTATATATAATGTATGTTGGAAATGTCTGCATACTCTCTATCCATATGTAATGTACATAAAAAAAACAACCTTTGTTTGGTAACTACTGTGCAAAAACAGTACCATGTATGAAAAATGTGTGTACAATGTATATGCAACAAAGAAAATGTAAAAGCAAACATGTCAAACAAAGTTACGTTTGTCCTCTGAAGTGCTGATTTCTCAAATGCTGATTTCTCAACACCGGCATAATAAAGTATATGCAAGTGCTGCACAACCAGACATTAGGCATACAGCAGACTATGTCAAATAGATCCAACTGCTGAACCAAGATGAATCTAAAACCAGCTACTGGTGTGCCTTTTTCGTCAACAATTTCCACTATAAAGTTGGCAGTAAAAGTCTCAGCAGTCCAGGTGTTTTCCATGTGCATGCCGCCATGTTTTTGTTTGTTTGTGTGTTTCCTGGTTACCATGGTGGCAGAGGAAAACACCGGGCTGACAGCTGAGGAGAGAGGGATAAGGGGAGGAGAGGCTGACTGCTCTGTCCCGCAAGGCTCTTTAGGAGGAGACATCTTACAAACTCCCAGCCTCCCTCTGAGAACTTTGTAATGCAGTGAACCATGCAGGACCTAAGGCACTGTGGGTTATCTATGTGCAAATGGTTCCTGGGCTTTTTCCATCAGTGTTGATGCCCTGACTGTTCAAGCACATACTGTAGAGCTAAGAAGACAAGCAGTGACTCATACCTTGTGTGTTCATATCCTCTCCAGCGTCTCATCCCGTCAGCGGGATCAAAATCCAGCGAAAAATCATATCGCCAATTAGCATTAAAAAAAAATCATAATTAAAATTTTTTTTTTTTTATATATATATATTTTTTTTATAGATACACCTCTCCTGAATCGACCCACGTCGTCCGATTTCAAAAAGGTTTTACAGGAAAAGCAAATCATTAGATTATGTTAGATGAGTCCATCGTAAAAAGCAGCTTCATAGCCATTTTCCGACCAACCACTTGCATCACATATAATCAAAAAACAGCTAAATGCAGCACTAACCTTTTACAAACTTCATCAGATGGCACCCCTAGGACATCATGTTATACAATGCATGCATTCTTTTGTTCAATAAAGGTCATATTTATATATAAAAACAGCATTTTACATCGGCGTCTGACGTTGACTAAATAATTTCCCCTCAAATGCGTCCCGGTAAACAATGCTACAATTCCCTAAATTACTATCCGATAACGATTTTTTACATTTATATTGTCAATCTAACATTTATAGATGAATATCTCTTGAGAACACCTGTCATACCAGATTTTAAATTAACTTTACTGGGTAATCACACTTTGCGATAAAAGGAGATGCGATACTCAGAAAATGAGCTAATATACAGAGTTCGGCGCCATCTTGGAAACAATCGCATGTCACATCTCATCTTGTATAATATTGTCAATAATCGCCTACCTTTAGTTGTCTTCATCAGAAAGCATCCCAGGTCCACAACAGATGTATTTTCGGTAAAAAAGTCCATACTTCACGTTCCATTAGCCTGCTGTTGGTAGCGCGTCCTATGGCTCTCTCCAAGCGCAGGGCTGAAGTTCCGGATAAAATGAGATTCTCCCGCCTGTAGGTTCGTTCAAACATGTCAAACGTTGTAAAACATTAATCTTCAGGGCCTGTAACACCAAGAGAGCCAATAAGATTCGAGGGGGATGATTTCATTGGCTTTAAAACCGTTTCCAAAGGTGGGGGTAGACATGGCCGCCGGCGTCATAATGGTGATGGCCCATCCCCTGTGAGCAATTTCCAACGCGTCTCATTCACTGAGTTTCGACTGTATAAGGCTCAAACCACTGTGAAAAGACTGGCGACATCTAGTGGAAGCAATAGGAAGTGCTCACTGAACCATGGTTAACGGTGTGATTTATAGGGAAAGATGAGAAGTCGAGTCCACAGTTCTGAATTCCACTTCCTGTTTCAATCGGTCTCGGGGTTTTGACTGTCATTTGAGTTCTGTTATACTCACAGACACCATTCAAACAGTTTTAGAAACTTTAGGGTGTTTTCTATCCATATATAATAAGTATATGCATGCCCTAGCTTCTGAGTTTGATTAGTAGGCCGTTGAAAATGGGAACGATTTTTTTTCAAAATGCGCTGTGGCGCCCCCTATCCTAGGGTATCCTCAAATATCTTAGAATTGGGAGTGTCAGTAAAGTTCCCTTCACCTCTTTGAAAAGGTAATCACACCCTACTAATGTTTGACAATGTCATAAAACAGGAAGTGTAGTGTTATGAACAACACTGATAAACCTGTTCAAAATTAAGTGTTTATTTATTTTTCTCAAATGAGAAACTTCAAGGTCTTGACCCGACTATACATTTGTATTAGCCCATCTGACAGTCAACAGAGAGCATTAACGTAAATATTGGGTGTTCACAAGCACTGGCTTCACTAATGACAATCCAGATATCTGGATCTACTGTACCATTACACTAACGTGTTCCATGGAGCAAACACAAGGATGCTATTACCAGCTACATATCATATTCTCAGACCCAAATGGAGCCACTGTACAACAATGCCTCGTAAACAAAAATCTACAAACACTTCATCAAAGCTTCAATCCGCTGTCACTGATCACAAAACCTGAAACATTTCTTCATTCCATAGAAAGAACGTGAGCAGTAATAGAAGATGCATTTCATATTTATTATAAGTTAGTCACATACCTGAGGTTTATTTATTGATCGTTAAGGTTTAAGATTCTGTGGCTTTTTATAATGCTTTTTATTTTGTCGTTGAAATGGACTCTATTGCATGTTCATACGCAGACAATGACAGCTCCCCCTCTCAGCCGTTGCACAGAGATACTGGGCCAATCTGGCCTCAGGCACTACATAATCAAGTGCTCCACAGCAGAGCTGGAATTTCACCTGGAGGGAGGAGTGAGCCAGGCCCAGGCCCCCATTGTCCCCATGGATAACCAGCACAAAGCTTTTAGTAGGAAACCCACAGCATCACTCCTACCTGCCTCCAACTCCCCACAACTCCTTCTCCCTAAGATCATTTAACTACACTCATACCCATGCATATAAATGTTCCTGACTTGCATTGGCCACGGTATATTATTGCACATTCAACTATGATCTGTTTTTGCCTGCAGCAAAGCGTTGCTTAGACAAACTCAGGATTTTTATAAACATCACTCTGCTGTATTGCTTTACAAACCAAACAGTTAAGGCCCCATCTGTATTGTGTAAGTATAAAGACTGCTGTGTAGCAAGTCAGGGCTGAAATGCAGTATTTCAACTACTGGAATGAGTTCTAGTGGCGGTGGACTGCAGCTTACAATTAAAAGGTCACTGAGTGCATGGTGTACAGTGTGCACGCCCTTTGCCACAGCACTCATGACAGTGAGAGAACACCTCAATTCGGTGGGGCATGGACTCTACAAGGTGTTGAAAGCGTTCCACAGGGATGCTGGCTCATGTTGACTCCACAGTTGGGTCAAGTTGGCTGGATGTCCTTTGAATGATGGAACATTCTTGATACACATGGGAAGCAGTGTTGCAGTTCTTGACACAAACCGGTGTGCCTGGCACCTACTACCTTACCCATTCACCCTCTGAAGTGCACACATGCACAATCCATGTCTCATTTGTCTCAAGGCTTGAAAATCCTTCTTTAACCTGTCTCCTCCCCTTCATCTACACTGATTGAAGTGTATTGAACAATTGACACCAATAAGGGATCATAGCTTTCCCCTCGATTCACCTGGTCAGTTTGCCATGGAAAGAGAAGATGTTCATAATGTTTGTACACTCAGTGTATAACGCAGACAATAATATCAGATTCATAGTACAACAGTGTGCTGCCCTCCCTTTGTACCCAAGTGTATAATATTCAGTACTGACCAAAAGTGCAATTAAATGTGAAGTTCAGCTTTTTTTTTTCAGAAACCAGAGAGTTCTGCGAGGCACATAAATACTCAATGATTATAAAGACAGTAAAATGCTATTTGCAGCTTAGCTTCAGGAGTTACTTAAAACATTTTAGGAGGCTTAGTGATTGTGGCCTGTCTTAAAATAGTGTGTCAGTGTTCTTTGTTCAAACCATGTCACACTGAGACTTTTCTGTCTATTTTTAGACTAGTATCAGTAAAAGGGGCAGCGTGTGGTTTTCAACTTCTATCGCCTGTACTGTTGATGTGAGTGTTTAAAACATGGCACATACCCTGTAGTTCAAATGAACTAGCAACCTGGTCTGATTTCTTCCCCAGGGTAGGTTAAGGGATTCAGTGCTTATTTCCAGATGCAGGTCAGCTCCACAGATATGGGGCGGCCTGCTGTTTACTCATCCCATCTCCCAGTGATCTGGCTGGGCTACTGTACCCTGACTAAGTCCTCTCAGGCTACACTCACAAACACCTCGTTCTTGTACTTACTCTACAACGGTTGTGGTGTACTATAAGCCCAGCTGAAATAGTCAAAAAATGCTTGTGTTTGTTTGTTTTGGCTCATAGCCAAATGCTCGTGGGCATTCTAGCTCAGCACTTGCCTGTTCAATAGACATGGCATAGAGAAATGACCATGATATTATGAAGCAGTCAGAAGAGAAGATGAAATGCAAAGCCACTGGACTGGAAGGACAAGTTGAACTGCATATGTAAGGAGTCAAAGTGAACTGCTAAGCTAAGAGGAAAGTCCAGGACCTAGATTATAAACCTGTTGGTACGGTACCTTGAATAACCAGAGGGCCACAGTGAAAACAATAGCAAAAAGGGCTGCTTTGGAAGAGCTATTGCTGTAACCTCATTCACAAATAGGGACATTGGTTGCAGATCTGTCATATATTACTGTCTCACTGAGAATTATACAGACAGACACTACTCTGGTCCTGTGATGGTAAAAAAAGACTGATGCATGAACAAGGCCCTCAAAGCTCTCTTAATGTGGCTGTTCCACTTGAATCAGGTGGCAATACATCCATATTACTGGACTGAAGTCTATACATCAGTTGTATTTCTTATAACATTTAGAGGCAATTAATTAGAAACAAATGTGTGTAAATTACTATCTAGGGTTTGTTTATTGAGGTAAAAGGTAAGTGTTCCTTGGAGAAAACCCCCATGCTTTATGACTTAACTACCGTGGATCATCTCTTTTGAAGTGCACTAATTGCTGCAGAATGAGAGGGGGAAATGATGTCCCTATCAACGCTGCTCTTCTCTGCTTTTGTGTACATTTGGCTGCAGTAATGAGACATCAGAATGGTATATCAGAGCTCTGGATAAAAATGATTAAGAGGGATATTAGGCATTTACTGCAGGAACGACATTTCCGCAACATGGAGTTTGGACATATTCCCAAATTTTAATTTCAACGGACCAGTAATCTCTTTAATTAAACCCTCCCCACCTGGCACACTGAGCACAGTTAGAACTGGCAAATGAGGAGAAACAGACTTATACATCAACTGTCTCCTCAGCCATCCAAGGGATTCAGAGGGGAACTTAGAGCTAAGCTGTTTGTGAGACTGAAGGCATTATCCACCAAGTGGGTGGGATTTCACGGTCTCTCTGGGAAGAGGTGTCAAACTATCACTGCCACGTGCGATATAGTGTTAGATCATAAGAGGGTATAAAATAATTGTGAAGTTGTCGAGTTTTGAAAGGTTATTAATCTCCTTGGTAACAGAAGATTCCATGTCCTGTGTATGGTCTATAAGTCATCAACTGACAGGCAGTATGCATTTGGCGTGTGACATGAGTGGTGATAATTAATGTCGAAAAGCCATTTAAGAGGACACCAGATCCAAAAAGCCCACTGTCACAGTAGACACAAAACCCTGCAAGCTGTCCCGTGCGCTGCTTAACGTTTCATGAGGTTTACTGACTAATTTTGCTCCGCTGCAGTCCATTAGAATAACTGGAAATGTATGATATATGTCTACTAGCTATGCTATTCCTGGACTTCACTGTGTCAAGATTTTTTGCATTGCGTTACTATGATGTCAAACTTGGCTATATAGGAGTTGTACTGTAGATACATTGCCACAGTAACAGCAAGCCTGTAACATATTTTCACTTAATGTATGGAAATAGACCTTGATCCCTCCATGTGGACACAAGATGAGTTTCAGTACAATGTACAATAAGCCTACATTCTAACACAAAGTGACTAATATTTGCATCAGCATGTAATTGTAGATTTGAAATGGGGCATTATGAAGTGTATAATCGACTTTTGTTTAGCAATGAAATACTATAAATTCCCACAGACTAAACTTCCAGTTAGTATGATTGCGGTTAGCATTCAGAATGGAGACTAGACTAAAAGAGGGAACTTGAGGCAAACATGCTTAATGATTCAGGGGGGTCTCACTCCAGAAAATCTGCTATAAATTTTCATGGAATTTTCAAAGCTGCTGACTGTGCTCCCTTTGCCTCTAGCTCCATGACTACAGTGCAGAGAGGATTGTCCAGTGGTGGAAAAAGTATCCAATTGTCATTCTTCAGTAAAAGTAAAGATACCTTAATAGAAAATGACTCAAGTAACCCAGAAAAATACCAAAAAGTATTTTGTTTTAAATATACTTAAGTATCAAAAGTAAATGTAATTGCTAAAATATACTTAAGTATCAAAAGTGAAAGTAAAAGTATAAATAATTTCACATTCCTTGTCACAACGTCCACAGAAGGTGGCGCCTCTCCCAGAATTGCTGTGACATTCCTTATATTAAGCAAACCAGACGGCACGATTTTCTTGTTATTTTTTTATTTATGAATAGCCAGGGGCACACTCCAACAATCAGACATAATTTACAAACTAAGCATTTGTGTTTAGGGAGTTCGCCAGATCAGAGGCAGTAGGGATGACCAGGGATATTCTCTTGATAAGTCTCTGAATTGGGCCATTTTCCTGTCCTGATAAGCAATCAAAATGTAACGAGTCATTTTGGGTGTCAGGGAAAATGTGTGGGAAAAAATTACATTATTTTCTTTAGGAATGTAGTGAAGTAAAAGTAAACATTGTCAAAAATATAAATAGTGAAAATAAAGATACGCCAAAAAAACTACTTAAGTAGTACTTTAACATATTTTTACTTAAGTACTTTACACCACTGGGATTGTCAACCCAATCCATTCCAAACCACTTAAGTAAGATTGTCTAGCTAAACGGGAAGGCATGGAAAGAGAGCAAGGAGCCTCCATTGTTTACAATGTGACAAGAGCCAGGCTGCCTTCCATCCACAATCACTCCTCTGCTCTGTTTTAATAGCAGGCTCAGTGGTGCTTGACTGGGAAGACAACATGGAACATTTCATTACTCCCACCATGACTTATATAATCTAGTGAGTGCTAGTTAACTGAGACTCTTCCTTTTATTCACCATGTCAGAAATCTCTCTATGCTGGACAGGGAAGGAACACATTTAGGGAAAAAGGCAGCGTTAGCTATCTTTAGTTTCTCGACTGTGTTGAGTCTCCTGATTACCTTTCAAACATCTATGCATGTTTCAGTGATAGTGTTTAGGTTTCACCACTGAGAATGTGGTGTTGGTGAAGCTACTTTGAAAATATAGTTTCACAAACTACCAGTTACTTCACACTAGAATACGTTTTAAGCTACGCTAAAGCTACCCTTAACAAAAATTAAGTTCACTTAACCAAAGTTACTTTGAAAAAGAAGTTCACTACATCCAAACTACTTTGTGGAAAATTATCATATCTAAATCTGAAATGTCATAGGCTACAAATTGCAAGAACACTCACTCTGGAGTCAGCTGTTAACAGAATGTATAATTTAGCTTATTACACACAAAACCTATGTTCCAAGTGTGAATTAGGCAGTTCTGATCTTTAAACAAAGAAAGGAAATTCTTGCCTACTACACCCATATTTTCTGGGGGTTTTTTTGTAGCACCAAAAATTGTGTGTAGTTCCAGTAGTTAGCTACACGCTACATGGCAAAAAAGTAATTAACTACTGAAAACACTACCTAAATTAGAATTTAGTTCAACTACCACCAAGCTACTACAAAATGTAGTTAAATTACTAGTTGAACTACATGTAGTTCACTACTCCACAACACTGGCAGAATGTCAAACAGTACTAGTTTCGAGTGACTGAAAATAAAAACAGGTGTTGTTGCAGGAAATCAATCACACAGCCTATCTGACGGAATGCAACCTGAGAGGGAATGTGGGGGAGGGTATTATGGGTAATTTTAGGGACCGTTTAGGGACCATTATGAAACACTTACCATATTTATGCCATAAAATATTCATTGGCTGCTTTTCCCTGAGTAACAACCATTTCAGAAGTCAAGTGTAACTGAACTAAAAGCAACAAGTGAAGTCAGCCAGGGAGAGGTTGACAGCTTGGAACGAGGATTTCCTTGAGGCAATTTAAGACTACATCAGTAACAAAGCAGTGTTCAACAGTCTTCATGCATTCTGACTTCATATTATCACAATTCATTGCTGAAATTACTCATCGTAAGTATGTTATACGGCATTTTTACAATAGCTTTACCATAACCATTGTAATTCTATCAAGTAGATGGTTCTGAGATCACCCAATACCCTACCCACAACCAGAATCCCTCAGCTATTATAATATGTGGACTCATCTGTGGGAGTTTTGCAGAAAATAATAAAAGACTCATCGCCACATGAACAGCATATTTACACACTGAAGATACTGTCTCCTCCCCCCTCTTGGAGCAGTAGTTTATTTTCAGCTGCATATGAAAAGACAGGGTGGTCCAGTCCTTTCTGCTCAGCCTGTAATCCTGAAGTTGCCAGTTGAGAGAGCTTCCTTCCTGATGGGGAAATGACATGCAAATAGCCTCCTCTTCCCTCCCTTACATCCAACCCTGCATGTACTGCAGCTGTCTAATGAAGGCATCATCTGCCTCTGATGAATTATGTCTTTACAGCTGCAATCAGCAGTAGAAACAATTAGAAAGCGTTCTCCCTGACCCTTGTTTTGATAAAAAGCTGAGGGATGGGCCTGGAGAAATGGAACCATTCTCAAATTCATAGACAGAACTATGGATGCAAGAACTGACCATCCATGAGATCAACAATATCGTTTTAACCACGTTTTGAGGCTATAAAGTGTTTGTTTACATTTACATTATTTACAAACTTTGGAGTAAAACAAGCTTATATTTGGGGTTCTGATGGGGTATGACAGGTGAGCTAAGCTCATGAGGAATTTATAAGTTATATTCTTCAATAGTCAATGGGTAAATATCATTAATTTATAAGTCCAAAAATGAATGTAACAACTGGTCCGAAGAACTGTCCTTTGGTTTAAGTCTGTAAAGAGGCACTCCAACATTCTTTACTGCATAATTAAGTCCAACAATTTTAGCATCTTTATCAGGAAATAATACAATTACAAAGATACATATTTGGCTTCATGCTGATTTTGTTGTATCACCAAACAAACAGCAAAAATGACATTTTGCGTGAAGGTTTTACAGCAAGTCTGTTGGCTAGACTCCAATACAGCCGGAGAAGGAAGCCTGTAGCTAGAATCAGATAGGAATCAGATGTAAGCCTACAGTATATGAGATTCAAATGCCTAATAAATTATCCTAAAAACATATATCAAGAGGGAAGCTTGTGACTTATGAATGGATGAAGACCAGTCACCAGAGCATCTCTTAGCCAAGGTCCCTTCAGTGGCCTGGGAGGATCTGTGGGGCTGTCATTCCCTCAGCCTGTCTGAAGCTCCACCTCTCAGAAGAACAAATGACCCTAGCCAGGGCTGCAGTGATAAAGAACTCCCTCCTTCTAGTTTATGGCTCTGCCTGTGTACAGTGCAGTCAGGGACCGAGCAGAGGTGTGATGTATAGCACGGAGCCACACTCAGTTGTCCTGGCTAGTCGTGAAATAGTGCATGTCCAATAATTCAGCATAATGCACCATCCATTATGGCAGCTGTTAGATCAGTTTGTAAAGACGGGCAAACACATTGCTTTCCCTAGCCGCATATTTATCTTAAATGCACAGGCATTGCGATATTTCAGAGAAATCAATGGTTCCTGCAATTCGGCTGGCGAGGAAGCCCTGCTGAAAACGTCAATGAAAATATACAATCTAATCTATGGCAACAGAGAAAGCCACAGAGCACACTGTTCCGGACTCCGACAGATTCTAGATTTTTACAGATTCTTGCATATCTAACCTTTGTCGTCAAAAGTATCACTTGCAAGACAGAACATAACTTTACTAGTAAAATACTGTTCTCAGTGAAATGTCTGTGTAAATGTAAGGTGTCCTGCAGGTTTCTCTGTACTAGTGTCCTTACAGGATGGGTTGGACACAGCCAGTCAGGTGAGTAGTCTACAATGGCAGTTAAATGTGGGATATCTGAATTAGCATCGCTTGGTTTCAAAAGAACATCAGGACTGTGAAATAGTTTTGTTGAAGCCAAGGCTTTACCAATAACAAATGAATATGGCATCATATCACAACTGCAGTTGGCTCAGTTTTAGTCTCTTTTATTTGCAGCAGGATTTTTCAGAGAGAATTACAAATCCAATGTAAATTTCATACAGGCTTGCTTGCCACTGTTGGCCTTTCATTTCCTTTTCATTCTATGTTTCTTAACACACCCTTGTATCAGGGATAAGTGGAATTATCAACCATTTAAAGTAAGTGTGAGCTATGTCCATAAGAAGATTTATTTGCATAAGCACACACACAGCGGAGGGAGCTTCCGGTCAACTGGCTTTACATAAAAACATATTTTCAATGGAGATGTGCTATTTTCAATGTTCAATGTGCTCACTGTTGACAGTTGCATACTGTATGTGACAAAAAAAAATGTAACTCTGAAAAAAGAAACATTACCATACTGATTTTAATATTTACCATATAAATAAATGTATTATTAAGCCGTACGTCTGTATATTGGTTATGAAATGGAAAATAGCGGCAGCAGCAGTTTCCCATGGACAGGGAGCCAACCACAATCAGTAGGTCTACTGTATATGTCATTAAAGCAACCAATCTTCTGTTCAGGAGACATCCAACCTCTTCTCTCAGCTTTTAGCCGAAAGCAGTTACGTCAGAAATAATGAGAAGTAGAGAAAAATACTGTACTACTTCTTTAATAAACTCTACAGGATCGGTCTCCCCGCGCGGTATGGTTGAACTAACGTAGGCTAATGTGATTAGCATGAGGTTGTAAGTAACAAGTACATTTCCCAGGACATAGACATATCTTATATGGGCAGAAAGCTTAAATTCATGTTAGTCTAACTGCACTGTGCAATTTACAGTAGCTATTACAGTGAAAGAATAACATGTTATTGTTTGAGGAGAGTGCACAGTTATGAACTTGAAAATGAATCAATAAACCAATTAGGCACATTTGGGCAGACTTGATAGAACATTTTGAACAGAAATACAATGGTTTATTGGATCAGTCTAAAACCATGCACATACACTGCTGCCATCTTGTGGCCAAATCGAAATTGCGCCTAACCTGGAATAATACATGGTTACCTTTCTCTTGCATTTCAAAGATGATGAAACAATAAAAAATAAATACGGATGTTTTTTTCTTTGTATTATCTTTTACCAGATCTAATGTGTTATATTCTCCTACATTAATTTCACATTTCCACAAACTTGAAAGTGCGTCCTGAGCTACAGGCAGTTAGATTTGGGCATGTCATTTTAGGCAAAAAAAAAAAGGTCCGTTCCTTAAGAGGTTTTAATCTCTGCCCAAAGTACTGTTAACTATAAGGGACCATTAGCACTTACAGCAATGAATGAATTATTAGCTCATGCTTACAGCGTGCAGTTTCCCTATGCTAAATTACCATGTTGCCATAGGTTGTCTTTTACATTCCAAATAAAACCTGTCTAAAAGGAATACAGTAGTAAGAAACGCATGGTCAAAACCCCTTTTAGCATTCTTAATGTGTTGTTAAAGTAAGGGGAGGAATTTTGAGAGTGGATTTACCATCTGAAATTCAATGCATGTCTTTATTGCAACATAGCTTTCTCAAACAGGTCATACAACATTTAACGACCAAGGGTCTGTTTTTCCTTTGTTATTTCTGGGCCTGTGTTATCTACAGTTAACTGCAGTTGTTATTAACAATTTTAGCATCACAGACTGTAGGCCTACTTTAACATTTAGAGACAGTATCAGTTCATACAACAATAACACTGCCACCCAGGTCAGAGAATATACTGTAGACCCACTGTCCATACAGCAGATGAATCGAGTTCCCTCCACACTTTTCCCTCACCCTCAGTTTGCTGTCTACACAGATTCCAATCATTGCACATCATCCAGCACATTTGGCTGTGCCTAATGACTGTCACACTAATGAATAATCAGTGTTATGCCATTTAAGTACTTCAGTTGACTTCAAGAGACAAATCTGACAAAAATAGACTAATACTCCCAGGGTACACAGTTAAATGGACTGTGGCATGCACAATTATGGAAATCTATTTCAGGAAACATTCATAAAATAATTGGTTTGTTATTATAAAGTCATTACACAATCATAGTGACTTTCTATATTTTTTATTTGCACAATACCCACTGACTACAGAAGTCCACTGTCTACAGAATATTCAGCATTGGCAATGAGAGGCCAATAATGTTGTCAGACTCTAATCTAAATCTATGACGTTAAAATGCCTATTTACTCTGTCCATCTGACTGCACAACCCACTGTCTCATCAGCCCAGCCAGGCTACTTCTAAACTTGATCTCCACTATAAAAAGCATCTAAACATTATCTTACATTTCTTTTAGACAAACCTTTACTTTTTAACAGCGGAGATTTGCATAAACCTTGCTGTCGACATTTGCAACATTGTTTCAATATTCAAATTCGATCTCCAGCTGTCCAATAGTAGAATGAACTTGTCCGGGAGTCGAACAGCCGTGCCAATATATTCTCCAAACACTGGCTTCTTGGGCATTATCGCTTAAATACGACCCTTTTTCATCTGAGAAAGAATGTATCACTTCACTGACAGGGAAACAAATGTGCCTCTGACACCCGTGTTGTATTTCACACACAGGTGCAATAATAATAACAACTATGTTATGGCTTCTGACAGCATGGGAAATGAAATAACTGTTTTCAGGTGGAAGACAGTGGCAACTGAATTCTCAATGGTAATCGTTAGCATATACAGTAGGTCCAATAAACCAAGTTACTCGTTCATAAAATACCCGAGAGTTGTGTATGTATAATATAATTTTTTCGGATCCTATTTTTGGTATCCATTTGTACTCGTTGCTTTTTTAAGTGCACAGACTACGATCAGATTTTTTATTGAGCTAATATTTTAAAGTATTCTGATTTATTGTGTGGCAGTATGCATGGTAACTGGTGGCTATCATCTAATTTCCAACACCTTTTTTCAAACTAAATACATTTGATCCAGACCATAACATGTTGCTCTTAATTACCTGAAATAAATTATTCATAATGACATGCTCTGTGTTGATTGACTCCATCTGTTGGCCTCATTTCTAAATGACTATCAAAACTATACCAAGACAAGAGGTGTGGATACTTCAGTTCTGAAGAAAGTAACATTCTAAAACTGCATATTACATATTATGTTTGACTATTTAATACAGCTAGCCTATGACCTTTTCAAACAAGCTTACAATTCCTATCAAAGTACAAGGCAGTTGTATTAAGGGGCCTATTTCCAGCAAGGTTCCCTTTCATGTAACAATTTGCAGAGCTTTTATTTCATAAGCAATATGTTATGCGAAGGTGCTGTATCTCAAGGGATCGACAATGATTTCTTTGCGTGGACAAATATGGTGCATTTCTTTCAAACATATTGAAAGGATCATATGAATATGTTTATTTGCTTTATAAAATGTTGGCATATTATCAAAGACAACACTGTTTTCTAAATGTACATGTATAATACAGACGTTTTCACTATGTCAGAGCATCTATCTTATCTGTAATATTGGCATTCTACATTACACTAATAAAAGGAAGGGAAATAAATGCATCCGAGTACAATTCTACTTGCAGAGAAAAAAGTAACTGCTATGTACAAAAAGCCAAATACACTATATACACAAAAGTATGTGGACACCGCTTCAAATTAGTGGATTCGGCCATTTCAGGTGTATAAAATAGAGCACAGCGCCATGCAATCTCCATAGACAAACATTGTCAGTAGAATGGCCATACTGAAGAGCTCAGTTACTTTCAACGTGGCACCGTCATAGGATGCCACCTTTTCAACAAGTCAGTTCGTCAAACTTCTGCCCTGCTTGAGCTGCCCTGATCAACTGTAAGTGCTGTTATTGTGAAGTGGAAATGTCTAGGAGCAACAACGGCTCACAGAACGGGGCCGCCGAGTGCTAAAGCGCCTAACGCGTAAAAATCGTCTGTCCTTGGTTGCAACACTCACTACCGAGTTCCAAACTGCCTCAGGAAGCAACGTCAGCGCAATAACTGTTCGTCGGGAGCTTCATGAAATGGGTTTCCATGGCCGAGCAGCCGCACACAAGCCTAAGATTAACATGTGCAATGTCAAACGTTGGCTGGAGTGGTGTAAAGCTCACCGCCATTAGATTCTGGAGCAGTGAAAACAAGTTTTCTGGAGTATTGTATCACGCTTCACCATCTGGCAGTCCGACTGACGAATCTGGGTTTGGCAGACGCCAGGAGAATGCCACCTGCCCCAATGCATAGTGCCAACTATAAAGTTTGGTGGAGGAGGAATAATGGTCTGGAGCTGTTTTTCATTGTTCGGGATAGGACCCTTAACGCTACAGAATACAATGACATTGTAGACGATTCTGTGCTTCCAACTTGGCAACAGTGGCAACAGTTTGGGGAAGGCCCTTTCCTGTTTCAGCATGACAATGCCTCCGTGCACAAAGCGAGGTCCATACAGAAATGGTTTGTCAAGATCGGTGTGGAAGAACTTGACTACACAGAGCCCTGACCTCAACCCCATCGAACACCATTGGCAGAATTGGAATGCCGACTGCGAGCTAGGCCTAATCGCCCGACCTCACTAATGCTCTTGTGGCTGAATGGAAGCAAATACCCGCAACAATGTTCCAACATCTAGTGTTAAACCTTCAGAGAAGAGTGGAGGCTGTTATAGCAGCGAAGGGAGGACCAACTCCATATTAATGCCCATGATTTTGGAATGAGATGTTTGACGAGAAGGTGTCCACATACTTTTGGTAATGTAGTGTATCTTAATATCACATTACCCAGCTTTCTGATAATGGAATTATTGTATATACAGTCAGCCTGCAGTAAACTATCAGTGTGCCTTGTGATTTGAGCTAACAAAGATCTAAGCCTAATCTAAACCTCTAAGATCTAAAGGACTAAACCTTCTTACAACCTGTCATTTCAACATTCTTTCCTTATGTTATAAAGCAGTCAGTGAGGAGGAGCCCTGTTATTATTCTAAGAAAAAAATCATGCCCTTTTCAAGTGAAACCAAAATACATTTAAAGTATACACTATTAGCTATATCTTCCAATTACAAAGCAGTAACACAACTCAAATTGTGGTTATTGGTTACTCTTCTGAACTATTTTCTATCATTCACTCCTGCTAAATTAGGATGGCAAATACTTCACCTCAACTTTTCATTTAGAAAAGGGAAAAAACGTCAGTCACAGTAATGTCTTTAGGTTATATTTGAAAAGTGTGTTTCCAGCAAACCAAATTTGGTTCTGTGAAAGTTCCCAGAACATTCAAAATCTAGTGGGCTACAGTCATACCTGTTGATGCCAAAATTATCAAATGTTCTGCTTCCATCTAGTGGTTGGTTGTAATATCACAGCACACGTTTGGTTACATAGTACTGTAGCTTTTACAAACGACTCAAAAGTTTCATTGTGTTGTTTGCTGCTAGTTACATATAAACAAAAACAATGTTTCGCAATTATTTACATTTAGATAATCATATTCAGATAGTAAGTGTACAGTATACATAAAATGCAATCTTGTAGGCCTATTGTATAACTTACACACACTTGCAAAATATTAGTTTCCACTCACCCTTTGCATGCAAACACGTTTTGACATTGTCCTTAAAAAAATAATGATTATCTTTGGTAGCAAAGTAATCAGACCTTATCTTACACCACTCAATAGTAAAGCACAACAACAGTTTTCCCAATACTGTATGCAAATTCTCAACAGACACTATCCTCATGCGTATGCGTAATTGCCATTTGGAAGATACAATGATTATATCCACAAACTTAAAAAATAATGTGAGGTATATTTTGTAAATACGTGTGCTGCAAATGTGTTGGTTATTCAAAAGTCGGGTTAGGTTTAGATATTCTTTACGCTAAGACAATAGTTTTCTTCAGTCTTTAGGCTATGCTAAATAAAATCCAGAATGGAATGGTCCGGAATGTCCCCCTTAACAAGTGTGCGCACCACTCCTTGGGGCATAAAACTCCTCTCTGCTATTCAACATCTTAGATGGTCTTGAGCCAGTCGGACCAATAAACAGCAGAAAGAATAATGACAGGCCTCAACGCTTTAAAATTGGACGCTAATGTAGTAGTTCTTGGGAAAGACAGGGTTGGTAAATCTGGTGAGACCAAATCTCTCATTATTTATCGTTTTGTGCAATGTATTCAAGTCTACAGTGCAATGGTCAGTGGACCATTCTGGCATTTCTAACTGGATCCATTCCTTTCCTCAACATACTTAGTAGGATGATGATGATGACGACGATGATGATGATGATGATGATTATTGTTTCACAGCGTTGACAGTCCGCTTTTTAAGTAGAAGATTCATTGGAGAATATGGGAATATTGGTAAGTGTTGTTTGTCTGTCATCACCAGATATTGTAATATCAAGCTAACATTTGACTATTGTAGGCCTATACAGTACAACTAAATTACTATTTGTCTGTTAATTGCTTTCAGAATCAATCTACAGCCACAATGTTGTCATGGATGGAAGGGACATAACTTTTAACATCTGGGATTCACCATGTTGTCAGGTATTACGAAATGTTAACATTCAATCTATTATAATGCAGGTTAGTGTGTTTCATCATGAATCTTGTTATAGAGGCAGCTCTGCAGAGTGGTCAATAGCAGGCACAGCCACAAAGTCATAAAATCTGAATTTAAACCTAATATTAACCCTAACCTTAACCACACTACTAACCCTAATGCCTAACCCTAACCTTAAATGAAGGTCAGAAAGCTAACTTATTTTCATGCATTTTTACAATAGAGACAAATTTGACTTTGCAGCTGACTTATCTAAGGGAAAATCGCTCAGTTCTGCCTCATGTCAAGACACGCCAACCTGCTGTTATAATATGCCATCATCATGATGTCTGAAACTGTATTCAGTCCTTTGAAATGACTGCAAGAATTCAGTATATTTGGCATCTTATACAGAGCACTTCAGTTAATCATAGGCTTATTTATAAGTGCCTTTATGGTAGACACAGATTTATGATGCTGCCATTTTCCCATACTGCAGTGAGTATTACTGCAGAGAAGCACCTGGTTGTCTTTGGCATGAATGAGTCCACTTTTACTAGCACCATGCACGACCACAATGACTGGACACAATCGGCCCAGAGAAATAGGGCTTACATGGACTGACTAACTTATCCCAAGATTCTTCCTTTCCCAATACATAACCTATCACTCTTTGATCCAAGCAAGCCTATACATTTTTTATATCTTTTAACCTTTTCCAGGATCTGTCCATGGAGACCTCCCCATATGAGAAGAAAGTCCAGTGGGCGAACGGTTTTGTCCTGGTCTACAGCATCTGTGACAGGGCCAGCTTCAACTCTGTCACCAAGCTGATCCAGTCCATTAAGGACTTCCGGGGCATGGTCATGGTGCCCATGGTGATCGTAGACAACAAGAGGGACCTGAATCACAGATGGACAGTCCTCAGTGAGGAGGGCAGAATGCTAACCCTGACAATAGACTGCCAGTTCTATGTGGTTTCAGCTGCTGAGAACTACTACAGTGTCCTCATGGTGTTTCACGGACTAATAGACAGGATATGGAAGTCCAAGTCTGCCATCAAGAAGCAAGCTGGAATTAAAGACATTGTGAAAAGCATGTCTGCAGTTTTTGCCAGGAGACGGACGGATTCGCTGTGAGACTATGGCACAGGGAGGAAGACATTGTATACTGTAATCAATGTATGCATAGGTCTGACATGAGTTGTTGTATGATGTCTGTGCTCTGGCATCAGGACATGACTTGGTATGTGACAAAGGGATCCAGAGACTGCCTTATGGCTAACACACGACAATGAAGGGCAGAAACAGGGGCAGTTGGCATTGTAGTTGTGGAAATGGCAGTGATGGAAAAAGTGCCCAATTGTCATACTTGAGTAAAAGTAAAGATACCTTAATAGAAAATGACTGAAGTAAAAGTGAAAGTAACCCAGTAAAATACTACTTGAATAAAAGTCTAAAAGTATTTAGTTTTAAATATACTTAAGTATCAAAAGTAAATGTACATTCCTTATATATTAATTTACATTCCTTATATTTATTAAACCAGACGGCACAATTTTTAAAATTTTTTCTATGGATAGCCACTCCAACACTCAGACATCATTTACAAACGAAGCATTTGGGTTTAGGGAGTCCGCCAGATCAGAGGCAGTAGGGATGACCAGGGATATTCTCTTGATAAGTGTGTGAATTGGGACATTTTCCTGTTCTGATAAGCATTCAAAATGTAACGAGTAATTTTGGGTGTCCGGGCAAATGTATGGAGTAAAAATTACATTATTTTCTTTAGGAATGTAGTGAAGTAAAAAACGACTTAAGTAGTACTTTAACATATTTTTACTTAAGTACTTAACACTACTGGGAAATGGAGACTAGTACCCAAAGTTATTGCTTTAGCTGTGGCTGACTGCTGCAGGAAAGGACTGACTTGGAGAGAGCACACTATCCACAGAAATTGTAGATCTTGTATATTATTTACAATGAAACAATTCCTTTATTTAACTGTCTAGTAGCTGCTCTTTACACTGAATACTTTTGCAAAGAAATGCATATGAATATCATGGCCAGTGACCAGTCCAGTGACATTCTGTGGCCGTCTGGGAAAAGGTGCCAAAGTTAGCTCATAAAGAGATAAATTATATTTGATCAAATTACTATTATCCTTAACCCATTATCAACTATTGCAGGGCAAACACTTAATAATTACTTTCATATACAAAAATTACTTTTTTAAACCAACATGAGCACTTTTCATATCAATATTGTTTGTCACCAAGATGAGTGACAAGGCTCCTGGAAATTAATACAATATTGGGATGTAGCTTAAGTGATAAACACTTGAGATAAGTATATGTGTCACGACTTCTGCCGAAGTTGGTGCCTCTCCTTGTTCGGGCGGCGTTCGACGGTCGACGTCATCGGCTTTCTAGCCTCCACCGATCTACATTTCTTTTTCCATTTGTTTTGTCTGTATTGTTCACACCTGGTTCCCATTTCGTTTGAATTATTTCCCTATTTAACCCTCTGCAGCCATCATGGTTTTGTGCGTGTTTATTGTTGTCAGTTGTCTCGTTTATGCGATTCTGGATTTTCGTTCTCCTTGCTGGAAGATTGATTTTGAGTAAAGTTACTATTAGTACTCATCTCTGTGTCCTGCGCCTGACTCCACCTTACCCACATCACCTAGACTCTGACAATATGTATACATTTATGTTTATATTCCTATACTGAAATGAAATAAAAACATTTTTTATTGCTATGAGCTGAATAAAACCCCTATACCGTCATCTTATTTTAATTTTATTTAACCTTTATTTAACTAGGCAAGTCAGTTAAGAACAAATTCTTATTTTCAATGACGGCCTAGGAACAGTGGGTTAACTGCCTTGTTATTGACATCTTATTGAATTTATGTATGGGAATACTGGAATAAATATTGACTGTCCAGTATAGTTTGTAAATTACTCTTCTTGTAACGTCAGCAACCAATACAGTAGCAGCTTATGCTACAATCTAAATCACCAGTCAAACACTTGTCAAGATACAACATCCTCTGAATATAAGGACATATAGGAATATTTGACCCTGTTGATGAGAAAATTCCAGCCTACCCCAGACAGAATAATGAGCCGAACATGACAGATGGAAGAAATATAACTGTTCCGTTAATCATCCCACCAGTTCAAGGCAAGTAAGGATTTAATGTGAAGTGAGGATATGTAAACATAGATACATGCTATTAAGAAACAGTAATGAAAGTGTCATATTTCATTTCATGCATGTCCCTCATCGTGAAAAATGTGGGTTATTTCTTCAAGACAGTCTTTTGTTCAACATTTTCCCATGGTAGGTAGTAAGAAGGAAAGATGGATCCCCAGAGTCAGATTTTTTCTCAAATCCAACGTATTAATCCCTCTAATGACAGCGGTAAAGACACAGAGCTCAATGTGGACAGGATCAAGGCGTGTCGCTTCATTGATCTGTCTGTTCTTAATGATTTAAAGCTAATGAGCACAGTCACATTATTTCAGACATGCTTATATGTCTTCTATTGGGTATTTGACAACAGAATAAGAGGCATTCTTTCAAGCAAAGTCTTGGCCCTCGTCTTATGTTTGCCATATCACAAAGACACACGCATCATATACAGTACCAACCAGTTAAAAGTTGGGACACACAGACTCATTCAAGGGTTTTGTAAATGTTTTACTATTTTCTACATTGTAGAATAATAGTGAAGACATCAAACTATGAAATAACAAAGATGGAATCATGTAGCAACCAAAAAAGTGTTAAACAAAAAAAAGTATATTTTATATTTGAGACTCTTCAAAGTAGCCACCCCTTGCCTTGATGACAGCTTTGCACACTCTTGGCATTCTCTCAACCAGCTTTGTGAGGTAGTCATCTGGAATGCATTTCAATTAACAGGTGTGCCTTGTTAAAAGTTAATTTGTGTAATTTCTTTCCTTCTTAATACGTTTGAGAAAATCTATTTGTGTTGTGTTGTGTTGTGGCAAGGTAGGGGTGGTATATAGAGTTAATTTTATATTATGGCAAGAACAACTCAAATAAGCAAAGAGAAACAAAAGTCCATCATTACTTTAACCTGTTGGGGCTAGGTATTTTCACGGCCGGATAAATAACGTACCCGATTTAAACTGGTTACTACTCTTGCCCAGAAACGAGAATATGCATATAATTAGTAGATTTGGATAGAAACACTTAAAGTTTCTAAATCTGTTTGAATGGTGTCTGTGAGTATAACATAACTCATATGGCAGGCCAAAACCTGAGAAGATTCCATACAGGAAGTGCCCTGTCTGACAATTTGTTGTCCTGTTGCATCTCTATTGAAAATACAGCATCTGTGCTGTAATGTGACACTTTCTAAGGCTTCCATTGGATCTCTAAAGCCGCCAGAAAGTGGAATGGGGTGTCTGCTGTCTCTGGGCAAAGTACAGCAGCAGAGTTTGTAAGTGGTCAGCCTGGGGACAGTGAGACTGAGATGCGCGTTCACGAGACTTCTCCATTTTTTTCTTTCAGCCTTTGAATGAATACAACGTTGCCCGGTTGGAATATTATTGCTATTTTACGAGAAAAATAGCATAAAAATTCATTTTAAACAGCATTTGACATGCTTCTAAGTACGGTAATGGAATTTTTTGTCACGAAATGCGCGCGCGTTACCCTTCGGATAGTGACCTGAACGCACAAACAAAACGGAGGTATTTGGATATAACTATGGATTATTTGGAACCAAAACAACATTTGTTGTTGAAGTAGAAGTCCTGGGAGTGAATTTTGACGAAGAACAGCAAAGGTAATCCAATTTTTCTAATAGTAATTCTGAGTTTAGTGAGCCCCAAACTTGGTGGGTGTCATAATAGCTAGCCGTGATGGCCGAGCTATGTACTCAGAATATTGCAAAATGTGCTTTCGCCGAAAAGCTATTTTAAAATCGGACATAGCGTTTGCATAAAGGTGTTCTGTATCTATAATTCTTAAAATAATTGTTATGTATTTTGTCAACATTTATCATGAGTATTTTAGTAAATTCACCGGAAGTTTTCGGTGGGTATGCTAGTTCTGAACATCACATGCTAATGTAAAAAGCAGTTTTTTGATATAAATATGAACTTGATTGAACAAAACATGCATGTATTGTATAACATAATGTCCTAGGAGTGTCATCTGATGAAGATCATCAAAGGTTAGTGCTGCATTTAGCTGTGGTTTTGGTTTTTGTGACATATATGCTTGCTTTGAAAATGGCTGTGTGATTATTTTTGGCAGGGTACTCTCCTGACATAATCTAATGTTGTGCTTTCGCTGTAAAGCCTTTTTGAAATCGGACAATGTGGTTAGATTAACGAGAGTCTTGTCTTTAAAATGGTGTAAAATAGTCATATGTTTGAGAAATTGAAGTTATAGCATTTTTGAGGTATTTGTATTTCGCGCCACACGATTCCACTGGCTGTTGACTAGGGTGGGATGCAAACGTCCCACCTAGCCCAGAGAGGTTTTAAGACATGAAGGTCAGTCAATTCTGAAAATTTCAAGAACTTTGAAAGTTTCTTCAAGTGTAGTCACAAAAACCATCAAGCGCTATGATGAAACTGGCTCTCATGAGGACCGCCACAGGAAAGGAAGACCCAGAGTTACCTCTGCTGCAGTGGATAAGTTCATTAGAGTTAACTGCACCTCAGATTGCAGCCCACATAAATGCTTCACAGAGTTTAATTAACAGACACATCTCAACATCAACTGTTCAGAGGAGACTGCTTGAATCAGGCGTTCATGGTTGAATTGCTGCAAAGAAATCACTACCATAGGACACCAATAAGAAAAAGAGACTTGCTTTGGCCCAGAAACACGGGCAATGGACGTTAGACTGGTGGAAATCTGTCCTTTGGTCTGATGAGTTCAAATTGGAGATTTTTGGTTCGAACTGCCATGTCTTTGTGAGACGCAGAGTAGGTAAACGGATGATCTCCACATGTGTGGTTCCCACCGTAAAGCATGGAGGTGTGATGGTGTGGGGGTGCTTTGCTGGTGACACTTTCTGTGATTTATTTACAATTCAAGGCACACTTAACCAGCATGGCTACCACAGCATTCTGCAGCGATACACCATCCTATCTGCTTTGTGCTTAGTGGGACTATCATTCGTTTTTCAACATGACGATGTCACAACACACCTTCAGGCTGTGTAAGGGCTATTTGACCACAAAGGAGAGTGATGAAGTGCTGCATCAGATGATCTGGCCTCCACAATCACCCGACCTCAACCCAATTGAGATGGTTTGGGATGAGTTGGACCGCAGAGTGAAGAAAAAGCAGCCAACAAGAGCTCAGCATATGCGGGAACTCCTTCGAAACTGTTGGAAAAGCATTCCAGGTGAAGCTGGTTGAGAGAATGCCAAGAGTGTGCAAAGCTGTCATCAAGGCAAAGGGTGGCTACTTTGAAGAATCTGAAATATAAAATGTATTTTGATTTGTTTAACACTTTTTTGGTTACTACATGATTCCATATGTGTTATTTCATAGTTTTGATGTCTTCACTATGATTATACAATGTAGAAAATAGTAAAAATTGAGAAAAACCCTTGAATGAGTAGGTGTGTCCAAACTTTTGACTGGTACAGCAAGTCCTACTCAAGGGCCTTCAACACACCTGATTGCAATAAAGCTCTACAAATACTGTTGCAATGGCTGAATCACAGCATTGTTGTAAGCGTATTACATTGCTGCTAGTTGACACTGTTAATCATACATTTGAGTTGTATCCTTCTGAATGGGCTCCACAGTGACAACGTATTTAGTGATTGGGCTTTAGTGGCTGGTATGCAAAGAGCATAAGGAGTTGTGGGACCTCATAGCGATCTCTCCTCTCTGTGGGATGTGCTGGGTAATGACAGAGTTGTAGGATTGGCCTAGTATCATACTCTGCTGTTGGGTGATCTGCCACAGGACACTCTGCTTGAGGAGCAGGGCCTCATCAGAGATATTGAGCTTCCATTGCTCCTCATCCCCAGCACTGCAGCCAGGCTCGGGAACCCCTGTAGGAGGATAACCCTGTGTCCAAAGAAAACAATACCATGATACAACATTGGAGACTTATTGATGGTTTTGAGGATTGTTCTGTATGCATGTCAGACTATACAACTAGTAGATGTTAGTTACTAGCATTTCAAAAAATCATTGTTCTTCCCACAGATGTGTTTGGCCTTATACAAACAGACCTGTTCCAACCAGGATACTGTTCTCCCCTGGAATTCCTCCAGTTCACTACTGTTGTGTGCAGTGTTCTAGTAAACTTGGTCTGACCCTCCAGACAAGCAAGCCTCCCTCACACCTCAGCCCAGAGGACTCCCAGGGGACCGGCCCATGGGCAGACAGACAGAAAGACACCAGCCTGGGAGGCTGCACGGCAGGTAAGCTGGTGCCAGACCCCTTGGTATCCCCTGTCTGTCTGGATGTGTGATGGTACCAAACAGGAACATGCCAGGGGTTAATGAAGCAGACCTGGATCTGTCTGTGGCCCCAACAGCTCACTGTCACATTCCCTGACCCCCTAAAGACCATGCCTCAGCAGGACTCTGGTGTTATTCACTGCTTTATGCACCAGACTGGATATGTAGTACTTGTAAGAGGGAAATGGCTACCAAAAAGACGAACAGGGAATGTATTTTTTATTTAAAAAATGTAACTACTGCATTTGAGAGAGATATGTGAGTATGTGACTATGAACATCAATCCCAAAAACAAGTTAGTGTGCATGAGCAGTTGGCTTTCAGTTTGTTTAACACCACACACTGTAGATGTCATAGATGTCCTTGCTCCACATGGCTAGGTCTCTGGAGATCTGTTCTTAGTAAGGACGTGCACATGCAGGCTTTTCCAAGAAACTGCACACCCTAATCTCTCCTCAGTTTACAGATACACTTTCATTCCTGGAAACAAAAACATTGGAAGTCTAAACAACACGATCAGCACTCATGAGACAATACTAAGTTCAGTTCCAAAATGTGACTCAGCTTGAATTTGTCACACACCACAGACTAAACCAGCAGAAGTCAAAATACTTTGTTTCAAGCAACCAGACATGGTCAAAAACAAGTTAAAAATGTTTATATCATGCCCTGACTGACACATTGTTGTAAACATCTGACAGATTTCAGCAATTTATCCAAGTAATTACGACTATCTCTAATCCCTTTTATCTGAATCATTACTTTTTTGGTTATTGTCTACTACAGGGATTATTTAATGACCATCACAGGCTTAGTTTGAATTAATGACAAGGTCTGTGTGTGTTAGGCAGAGCAGCACAGGGGAACCCAAGAGCAGACTCAGACAAGGAAACAGGGATGAATGAACCCAGGTATTTATTGTAACACAGGGAGAGATGGAGTGCAGATCCAGGGAAGCTCAGTTGAGTTGTAGGAAACCAGATGTGGAGGCTGAGGTTGGAGTGAGCTGGGTTGGGATAGGGTAAACGGGTCCAGAGGGGAATCCAAGGGAGTGGTGGTGAGCTGAATCCAGAACAGGGTAGCAGGGTGGTGAGCTGTGGAACAGGAGACAGGAACCAGAGTCAGAGCAGCAGAATGAACGGAGATTACTATCTGGCAGAGTGGAAGTGGCAGGACTGAGTATTTGTAGAGGCATTGATTATGGAATGGGTAGCAGCTGGTGGGGATCTTCTCTGACTCCAGCACACCTGTCTCCAACCACACAATCACATACACAGAGGGAGAGGGAGAGGGAGAGGGAGAGGGAGAGGGAGAGGGAGAGGGAGAGGGAGAGGGAGAGGGAGAGGGAGAGGGAGAGGGAGAGGGAGAGGGAGAGGGAGAGAGTGTACTGGGGGAATGGCTGCAAGTCAAGGAGACACCGGATGTCCACTAGGGGGTGTGGCAGGAACAAATGTGACAGTGTGTTTCCCCTGCTGGCTTCCTCATAGTCTCCTAGGTAATTGTCTACAATGACTTCCTCAAAATAACCTGCTATTACGCATTTGAGACATGTGAGTCGATCCATGTCATTTCAGCAAGCCATGACACCACCATCTCAGATTGTTTTGAAATTGTTTCTGTAGTTAGAAACAGGTAAGATTGGCAGTCCTGAAACATTACTTTGTAGAAATTTAACTATGTAACCTATTTTATTGCACCCAAATTGGCCATTTTAATTTATAGGATTCAGATAATATTCATTAAATATGGTACCCAACATCTGATGTGGACTAAAATAATTTCTACCAATATGTAAGACATGAGGAATAAAAACATGGTCAAAAGCCAGCCACGAAGCCCCCACAACTCATGCCAATCAAATCCCACCCCAACAACCAGTATACAGTATCAGTTTTCTATGTTTGACAAGTAGTATGAAGCTGCGGCATGGGTGGCTTTTGACAATTTTTTGGGGATTCCTCATATATTACTCATTGGTAGTGTTAGGTTCTTATTTTTCAGAGTAAATAACTCACGGACACTAGAGAAGCTTTAACCAAGTTTAATTCTTCCCAAAGGTTCTGTACAGCTGTAATTCAGACAGACCAACATTTCTCCCATCACAGATATATATATCCCACTTAAGACACTCCTTCTCTCCAATCCTACATCTTATGGTTCTACAGGAAAAGAGTAACAGGATGCTAAACCCTCATTACTCCCTTCAGGGGATCTGACCTCACCTCCTGACCTCAACCCCTCCTTCACCTAATCCACAGATGTCCATCTGTCTCCCCTATATCAACACGTTGCTCTCCTCCCGTCCACCCAACACATTCCAAAGCCATCTGTCTTTCTACAGAGAAGCATTATCTTCTGACATGAAACCCAGTCTCTTTCACTCCTAATATTCTATGCTTCTTCTCTGTCATTTATTTAATATTTCAATGTTCAAATGGTCGAATCCAACATACCCTCCTCTTGAACAATAGCATCTTAATGTTCAATTAATATAAACTTGGAAATTACTAATAAATTGATAAACAATGATAATAAAACATGAATTAAAAAAAACTAACAAATGATTATAAAACGTGAATTGAACAAACAAACAAATGAACAAACAATGAACAAACAGCCACCGTAAGGTGTACAAGTTCAGAGACTTATGGCCTCCGTACTATGATCACGCAGCAAAATGCCATTCCAGCTGAATCTGCTCTCTCGTTCTATGGCAGATGGAGCAGCTTTTAGTTTCTCCACTTTCCCCTTCTGGTTCATAAGAGAGTAAAAGCACAAGACTTGGAAAGCAACAAAAAGACACACAAAATATAACATGCCTCCAGCATACTTTCCTGCTGGGTTCAACAAAAATTAAAGCTCTACAAAGCTTCCTCGTGTTTTCACCCAGTCTTCCCCTTTCTGGCCCCAGGTTCCGAGAGGTGTTCCCAAGTCATGTCATTTTCATTTGTTCCCCATCTCCTCCATTTCACCTGATATGCAAGTGTGTATCCCTAATCAACATTACATCCTCTTGAGGTAACTCAGCACTGTATATGCTTTCACATCAATGCCTTCAACATTTTGTTCAGAGTACAATTACCCCTCTATACTCTATCGTATGATGCATTAACCAATAAAGCAGCTAACCCAACCCAACTATGATGTTTAAAGTAGCTCCCAGACCCAACCCATCTGTATGTCTTAGTGGAATCTAGTCTCTCTCTCTCTCTCTCTCTCTCGCTCTGCTTCCTCTGTCATGGTGTCTTCACTCACCCATTTTGCAGCTGTACCTCACTTCACATGAGAACTATGCACCCCCCAAGGAGAGACATGATGATCTTTACCACTGCAGGTACTGTACGGAGTAGTGTGTGTCCCAAACCAATGCTGTTCCAACACCCCCACCTGGTGTCTCTTGATATACACTCAATCTCCAGAATTCAGCCGTGCCCTTGGTTACATCTCTGCTTTCACCTAAGGATATGCACACAGCAACACATGGGTCATTTCCTGACAACATAATTTGTGATATTTGAATAACCGCATCCCCTGTCCTCCCATCGGTCCCCCAGTTACCAGTTACCAATCTATGTGACATGAGTTGTCATAAACTGATATCCCAACAATGCTACTAAAGTAACCATTGCTACTTCCAACATGGCCCATGACTATAGTCTCACAATACCACTCATTTGCGCAATTCCATGCTATCAATATAGCATCCTTTGCTACTAGTATTGCTCCTTCATTTACTGTCCCTACAGCGCCTGCCGTGAGAATACCTCCTGCATGCATTCTGTCAAATGTTCGCCGGCTGTTAGAAATTGGAGAAAAACAAAATGAGTTGGGAATAATATCCAACCTAACAAAACTCTGAGTAACAGGTGTCCTGAAAGTTTACCATAGTGTCTGACATGCCACTGGTATCTCTTCTACTCTCTCCATGATCTAGGTATGTGTAATGTTCAACTAAATCCCCATTTTGTGTACAGTTAGCTGTCGTCCCTCTTCTATGAGCTATCTCCTGTAACAATATACAGTCTCTAGGAATGATACTCCTCTATTATTACATCAACCCATAGCACACTATACTCCTAATGCATTTTCTACAGTTATAAACATACCAACACATTCTCAAATCAGTTAGTCAATATACATCATTCCCTCCTCTGGAACAATGAACACCCTCATGTTCTACGAAACCTAAAAACATATTGACTTGAAAAGAAAAGAGAAACAAAGTACATGTTTAATAACTTAGCACCACTCATTGATGCAATGTAACCTAAAAATTCTGAATACAGGGTAAAACAAAAAAGAACAAAAAACTTTCATGGTTGTCCCAAGCTACCATCCAGTGATTCCCCCAAACAAACCACCTCCCCTCAGGATGACACTTAGAGATACGTTTCTGGAGACTCTCTCTGCCAAATAAATGTTATCAGCGCCCCCACCCCTCATCATGCATTAGCAACTCTCTCTCACTGTATCCCAATCACAGCTAAAACATTTTATAAATTATCCAACCCAAATTTAGAATGACTGACCTAGGTGCTTACTTTGAGTCTAGGGCTCAAATTCCAGTTTATCAACTTAGCACACATCATCCCTGTTAGAACATACATTTATAAACAACTTTTTATTGCCGGTCATAACTCTTCTCATTACAGCCCCCCTTTGTCCCTGTTTTCCTGTCATGAGTGGCCTGGTAAAGAAAGATCAGTATCTCAATGCATTCTCAGTCTAAATAGTTAGCAGGGCGTATACCACCCCCCCTTCCTTCACCCGGCACTTATCATTCTAGTGTGTCTTCTTCAGATATCGTTTACAGTTCATTTTCCCAACGGCACATGTCACTTTTGCCTGTCACATTTCATGGCCCTTGATAATGTCCCGATTTTAATATCCAAGTAGATATTTCCACTCCTCCCACGTACACGAGTCTCTTACCTGAGCTTGTTCTCTCTCCACGCTCACTCCACATGCGCTCTCAGCACCCCGGCCCCGGTTTATGGCTCGGACTCAGATAGGAGTGGTAAAGTAAGTGTCTCAGCAATTTCAGAGAATGACGAAATAAAATGTCTAACAAAATTGAAAACTCCTAAAGTTTCTACCCGATCCCGGGTAATGTGTATCTTGCCCTTAGAAATTGAAACCTCCACATATGTTGCCTCTTGCTTTGCTAGTTGTGCTTTCTCATACGAAGCTTTATGACCCTGTTCCGCCAAATTGTCTACCAATGTGGTGTGGTCTCGCATATGAGTTTCTTCGTCTTTGGACGCTAAAAACAAATCATCCACGTATTGTACCAACACAGAACCAACTATTAACACCCTTTTAACGATTGTTTCAATGCAAAATGATACCAAGTGAGACTATTTGTAAGTCCCATCGGCACTCTACTAAAATATCATACGTCTTCCATCACATAGAAACTGTAATCTCGATGAACTACTTATCGATCGAACAGAGACTATACACCGCTAGGTGAAAGTTCCATTCTTGCTAATCTCAAAACGATTAGTTGTTGCTCTTTTGAAAAAGATGCAAACTCTTGTATAGCGGCATTTCCTGCTAATGCAGTAGGTTCCAGTATCACCTTATACTCATTCTTCCAATGCCCGATAGTCCCACATCTAAAACAGGGAGCTATCCCCTTACACTTTGATGTGTTTTCGCTACATTTCTTAGTTTTATCCTGGCCATTGAAACTATAGTTAGTGATTTTCTCTATGGCCCTATTAACCCCTCACACATCTGTGAGGTGAGCGGAGTTGTACTCCACTCTCAAAACATTGTCTTGAATTAAATCTACTACCCCCGCAATTATCGTTTTGATCACAGGGTTCAAACCTGCCATCAAAACAGAAATGCAAATTCTATCAATACACTCCCGTTCTCAGTCCTTCTGTAGTAGCGTACTCGTACTCATTCTGGGTTTATCGTGATGCATTTCTGTTGATAGAATGCTGACATCAAAACGCTGCTATTTTGAGCTTTTGATTCTGGTTTTATGTCTTTATGCCAAGTCATAATTGCCTCCCTGAATTCTTTATTAGATTTGAATTCTCAGTCAGCAGAAAATGTTATCTAATTTGCTCAATTTTTCCCATATTCCAGCCGAATTGGTAGAATGCTCGTGCGATTCTTTCAGCGCCTCTATGGCTTTAGTAAAATCTGCTAGCTCTATTTTACAGGGAGAAACGGGTCCGTTTATCGCCATATCAATAGATATTATTCCCTAAACACTCCCGACAGTGTACAGGGTATTTTAGATTTCTTCACTCCCGTCTATATTACCCACCTTCTATTAACTATGTTCTAAGATAGCACTACACACTTCCCCGGATAATAATTAATTGGTCACGGCACTTAATACTTTGTATTAGAACCGATACCATTGCGTCTACGAATTTATTACTGGAGAATACGGATTACTTAATGGCTTTGTGCCGTATGTCCTCCAATATCCCTATTATTGATAACACACATCACCAAAATTATTCACACTTGTCTTCCTATTTCCACATAATCTGCCATGGTTCACCACCCCAACAGGGCACACAACTAATCTCCCATTCACACACACACTTTTATGGCTACTACAACTAGGCTCTCACCCCGTTATAGGTTGTGCAGGGAACCAACCCCGCCGGAATTTAACCCCTAGGACTTACCCTTCGCAGGTTCCAGCCTCCGCGGGCTTACCTTCTGGACTCACCCTATATTTATAGTAATCACTGGTATTAACCCACTGGGATTTACTAATGACTTTATAGTACTAGCAGGAACCAACCTACTAGGTATTTACCCCCTAGGATGACCCTACAGGTACCAGCCTGTATGAGTTTACCATTTACTATAAAGCTACGACCGGTCGTTACACAATGGGCCTATAGAATTAAACTTAGGCTCTCCAGGTCCGTATCCCATAATTAGTTCAGCCAACAATTCTCATCTCCTCAAGATGTCAAAATGAGTGGAAACAGATATAGGAACTAGCCTTCCCTGTTTGTTGCCAGCTCTGCTCCACTGATCTGGACTCTTTGGTTTGACTACAAATCGGGGTGAACCCTGCTCGCAGCGCCATCTGTTAGGTTCTTACTTTTCAGAGTAAATAACTCACGGACACTAGAGAAGCATTAACCAAGTTTAATTCTTCCCAAAGGTTATGTACAGCTGTAATTCAGACAGCCCAACATTTCTCCCATCACAGATATATATATCCCACTTAAGACACTCCTCCTTCTCTCCAATCCTACATCTTATGGTTCTACAGGAAAAGAGTAACAGGATGCTAAACCCTTATTACTCCCTTCAGGGGATCTGACTTCACCTCCTGACCTCAACCCCTCCTTCACCTAATCCACAGATGTCCATCTGTCTCCCCTATATCAACACGTTGCTCTCCTCCCATCCACCCAACACATTCCAAAGCCATCTGTCTTTCTACAGAGAACCATTAACTTCTGACATGAAACCCAGTCTCTTTCACTCCTAATATTCTATGCTTCTTGTCTGTCATTTATTTAATATCTCAATGTTCAAAATGTCGAATCCAACAGTAGGAAGAAGTATGGTCCAAATCAGTTGTTGGGTACTATATTTATTGAATATTATCTGAATACAATAAATTAAAATGGCCAATTTAGGTGCAATCAATTAGCTTAATATCTCAGAGATCAAATTAGATTACAACAAAATAATATTTCAGCAATGCTAATTGTATCTGTTACTACCCGCTCGGCACAGACGTCAATTCAACATCTATTCCACGTTTATTCAATGTAATTTCATTGAAATGACTTGGAAACTACATTGATTCAACCAGTGTGGTCCAAGTGGGTAACTACAGAAATGACTTCAGAACAATCTGAGATGGTGGATGAACAACTCATATGTCATCTGGGCCTACAGCTAATTAGAATATCAGAATTTTCTTTCCCAGAAAAGCCAGCAGGATTTGTCCTCTGTGTGGGACTATTCCAGCTAGACTTGCTTGCTGTTTGTTCAGGGAATCATGAGCTGTATGATGGCAAGGAGAAATGGTATGACGCTGTAATGGATTCACTCACATGCAGTCATTTCCGGTCACAACTTGTAGATTTGTTTACGTGCTGCTGTGCGTTTTGTTGCTAACCTTACTTTGCTACCTGACAACTTTACGGTTTTTACTTTTTAATTACCGTTTATATTTTTAGTTTTTCCCTCACTCAACTTTTTTTTTTTCATTCAACGTTTTCACTCCGGACGCTTTATCTGGACGTGGTTCATCAGGACCTCCACCAGCCGAAGCTAAGTAGTAACATTAACATGACGCCTTCTAATTGCAGTCGCTGTACTCATAATATACAGGAGAAAGATTGCCTTATGGCGAAGATAGCTGTGCTGCAAGCCCAGCTTCAGACGCAATCGTTAGGCAAGGGTAATTTCAGTGTAGGAAAGGATGAAACAGCGTCTGTGCCACCAGTAAGTACACATAGTAGTATAAATCCCCTCGCACCGTCCCCGCAGCCGGACAACTTTCTCATGGCTTCAGGAGGGCAATGCTGTAGGAATGCTCAACCGGTGTCGCTCATTCAGCCGACAGAAACTTTCAACCGGTTCTCCCCATTAACCTGTTAGGGCTAGGGGGCAGTATTGACACGGCCGGATAAAAAACGTACCCGATTTAATCTGGTTACTACTCCTGCCCAGTAACTAGAATATGCATATAATTATTGGCTTTGGATAGAAAACACCCTAAAGTTTCTAAAACTGTTTGAATGGTGTCTGTGAGTATAACAGAACTCAAATGGCAGGCCAAAACCTGAGAAGATTCCATGCAGGAAGTGGCCTGTCTGACAATTTGTGTTTCATCTTGGCACTTTTTATTGAAGACTGAGGATCTTTGCTCTAACGTGACACTTCCTACGGCTCCCATAGGCTCTCAGAGCCCGGGAAAAAGCTGAACGATATCGAGGCAGCCTCTGACTGAAACACATTATCGCTTTTGGCAAGTGGCCGATCAGAGTACTATGGGCTTAGGCACGTGCCCGAGTCGACCAAATGCTTTATTTTCTTTCGTCTGTTTACCTAAACGCAGATTCCCGGTCGGAATATTATCGCTTTTTTATGAGAAATTTAGCATTTAGCTGTGGTTTGGGTTTATGTGACATTATATGCTAGCTTGAAAAATGGGTGTCTGATTATTTCTGGCTGGGTACTCTGCTGACATAATCTAATGTTTTGCTTTCGTTGTAAAGCCTTTTTGAAATTGGACAGTGTGGTTAGATTAACGAGAGTCTTGTCTTTAAAATGGTGTAAAATAGTAATATGTTTGAAAAATTGAAGTTTTTGCATTTTTGAGGTTTTTGAATAACGCGCCACGGGATTACACTGGCTGTTACGTAGGTGGGACGATTTGGTGCCACCTACCCTAGAGAGGTTAAGCAGCGAGTTGGAGTCAGAGGCCGAGCCTTCTCTGGTCTCTACTCCTCCCGTTACGGGGTCTGAGATGCCGAAGCCTCCCACCATTAGCTCTGACAAAATGAAAACCCTAGTCATTGGCGACTCCATTACCAGCAGTATTAGACTTAAAAAGAATCATCAAGCGAGCATACACCGTTTACCAGGGGGCAGGGCTACCGACGTGAAGGCTAATCTGAAGATGGTGCTGGCTAAAGCTAAAACTGGCGAGTGTAGAGAGTATAGGGATATTGTTATCCGTGTCGGCACCAACGATGTTAGGATGAAACAGTCAGAGGTCACCAAGTGCAACATAGCTTCAGCGTGTAAATCAGCTAGAAAGATGTGTCGGCATCGAGTAATTGTCTCTGGCCCCCTCCCAGTTAGGGGGAGTGATGAGCTCTACAGCAGAGTCTCACAACTCAATCGCTGGTTGAAAACTGTTTTCTGCCCCTCCCAAAAGATAGAATTTGTAGATAATTGGCCCTCTTTCTGGGACTCACCCACAAACAGGACCAAGCCTGGCCCCCTCCATCCTAGCTGGAGGGGTGCTCTCATCTTATCTACGAACATAGACAGGGCTCTAACTAAGCCTGCCAGCTTAGTGGAGTCTGCCACTAGCATAGTGTCTGTGCCTCGACCTAGGTTGGGCAAAACTAAACATGGCGGTGTTCGCCTTAGCAATCTCACTTGAATAAAGACCTCCTCCATTCCTGCCATTATTGAAAGAGATTGTGATACCTCACATCTCAAAATAGGGCTACTTAATGTTAGATCCCTCACTTCCAAGGCAGTTATAGTCAATGAACTAATCACTGATCATAATCTTGATGTGATTGGCCTGACTGAAACAAGGCTTAAGCCTGATGAATTTACTGTGTTAAATGAGGCTTCACCTCCTGGTTACACTAGTGACCATATCCCCCGTGCATCCCGCAAAGGCGGAGGTGTTGCTAACATTTACGATAGCAAATTTCAATTTATAAAAAATCCAGACATTTCATCTTTTGAACTTGTAGTCATGAAATCTATGCAGCCTACTCAATCACTTTTTATAGCTACTGTTTACAGGCCTCCTGGGCCATATACATCGTTCCTCACTGAGTTCCCTGAATTCCTATCTGAACTTGTAGTCATAGCAGATAATATTCACATTTTTGTGACTTTAATATTCACATGGAAAAGTCCACAGACCCACTCCAAAAGGCTTTCAGAGCCATCATCGACTCAGTGGGTTTTGTCCAACATGTCGCCGGACCTACTCACTGCCACAGTCATACTCTGGACCTAGTTTTGTCCCATGGAATAAATGTTGTGGATCTAAATGTTTTTCCTCATAATCCTGGACTATCGGACCACCATTTTATTATGTTTGTAATCACAACAAATAATCTGCTCAGACCCCAACCAAGGATCATCAAAAGTCGTGCTATAAATTCTCAGACAACCCAAAGATTGTTTAATACCCTTCCAGACTCCCTCTGCCTACCCAAGGACGTCAGAGGACAAAAATCAGTTAACCACCTAACTGAGGAACTCAATTTAACCTTGCGCAATACCCTAGATGCAGTCGCACCCCTAAAAACTAAAAACATTTGTCGTAAGAAACTAGCTCCCTGGTATACAGAAAATACCCGAGCTCTGAAACAAGCTTCCAGAAAATTGGAACGGAAATGGCGCCACACCAAACTGGAAGTCTTCCGACTAGCTTAGAAAGACAGTACCATGCAGTATCGAAGAGCCCTCACTGCTGCTCGATCATCCTATTTTTCCAACTTAATTGAGGAAAATAAGAACAATCCAAATTTATTTTTGATACTGTTGCAAAGCTAACTAAAAAGCAACATTCCCCAAGAGAGGATGGCTTTCACTTCAGCAATAATAAATTCATGAACTTCTTTGAGGAAAAGATCATGATCATTAGAAAGCAAATTACAGACTCCTCTTTAAATCTGCGTATTCCTCCAAAGCTCAGTTGTACTGAGTCTGCACAACTCTGCCAGGACCTAGGATCAAGGGAGACACTCAAGTGTTTTTGCACTATATCTCTTGACACAATGATGAAAATAATCATGGCCTCTAAACCTTCAAGCTGCATACTGGACCCTATTCCAACTAAACTACTAAAAGAGCTGCTTCCTGTGCTTGGCCCTCCTATGTTGAACATAATAAACGTCTCTCTATCCACCGGATGTGTACCATACTCACTAAAAGTGGCAGTAATAAAGCCTCTCTTGAAAAAGCCAAACCTTGACCTAGAAAATATAAAAAACTATCGGCCTATATCAAATCTCCCATTCCTCTCAACATTTTTTGAAAAAGCTGTTGCGCAGCAACTCACTGCCTTCCTGAAGACAAACAATGTATACGAAATTCCTCAGTCTGGTTTTAGACCCCATCATAGCACTGAGACTGCACTTGTGAAGGTAGTAAATGACCTTTTAATGGCGTCAGACTGAGGCTCTGCATCTGTCCTGGTGCTCCTAGACCTTAGTGCTGCTTTTGATACCATCGATCACCACGTTTTTTTGGAGAGATTGGAAAGCCAGATTGGTCTACATGGACAAGTTCTGGCCTGGTTTACATCTTATCTGTCGGAAAGATATCAGTTTGTCTCTGTGGATGGTTTGTCCTCTGACAAATCAACTGTACATTTCGGTGTTCCTCAAGGTTCCGTTTTAGGACCACTATTGTTTTCACTATATATTTTACCTCTTGGGAATGTCATTCGAAAACACATTGTTAACTTTCACTGCTATGCGGATGACACACAGCTGTACATTTCAATGAAACATGGTGAAGCCCCAAAATTGCCCTCGCTGGAAGCCTGTGTTTCAGACATAAGGAAGTGGATGGCTGCAAACTTTCTACTTTTAAACTCGGACAAAACAGAGATGCTTGTTCTTGGTCCCAAGAAACAAAGAGATCTTCTGTTGAATCTAACAATTCATCTTGATGGTTGTACAGTCATCTCAAATAAAACTGTGAAGGACCTCGGCGTTACTCTGGACCCTGATCTCTCTTTTGACAAACATATGAAGACTGTTTCAAGGACAGCTTTTTTCCATCTACGAAACATTGCAAAAATCTGAAATTTTCTGTCCAAAAATTATGCAGAAAAATTTATCCATGCTTTTGTCACTTCTAGGTTAGACTACTGCAATGCTCTAATTTCCGGCTACCCGGATAAAGCACTAAATAAACTTCAGTTAGTGCTAAATACGGCTGCTAGAATCCTGACTAGAACCCAAAAATGTTATCATATTACTCCAGTGCTAGCCTCCCTACACTGGCTTCCTGTTAAGGCAAGGGCTGATTTCAAGGTTTTACTGCTAACCTACAAAGCATTACATGGGCTTGCTCCTACCTATCTTTCCGATTTGGTCCTGCCATACATACCTACACGTATGTTATGGTCACAAGACGCAGGCCTCCTAATTGTACCTAGAATTTCTAAGCAAACAGCTGGAGGCAGGGCTTTCTCCAATAGAGCTCCATATTTATGGAATGGTCTGCCTACCCACGTGAGAGACGCAGACTCGGTCTCAACCTTTAAGTCTTCATTGAAGACTCATCTCTTCAGTAGGTCCTATGATTGAGTGTAGTCTGGCCCAAGAGTGTGAAGGTGAACGGAAAGGCACTGGAGCAACGAACCACCCTTGCTGTCTCTGCCTGGCCGGTTCCCCTCTCTCCACTGGGATTCTCTGCCTCTAACCCTATTACAGGGACTGAGTCACTGGCCTACTTGTGCTCTTCCATGCTGTTCCTAGGACGGGTGCATCACTTGAGTGGGTTGAGTCACTGACGTGGTCTTCCTGTCTGGGTTGTGCCGTGGCGGAGATCTTTATGGGCTATACTCGGCCACGTCTCAGGATGGTAAGTTGGTGGTTGAAGGTATCCCTCTAGTGGTGTGGGGGCTGTGCTTTGGCAAAGTGGGTGGGGTTATATCCTGCCTGTTTGGCCCTGTCCGGGGGTATCATCGGATGGGGCCACAGTGTCTCCTGACCCCTCCTGTCTCAGCCTCCAGTATTTATGCTGCAGTAGTTTATGTGTCGGGGGGCTAGGGTTAGTCTGTTATATCTGGAGTATTTCTCCTGTCTTATCAGGTGTCCTGTGTGAATTTAAGTATGCTCTCTCTAATTCTCTCTTTCTTTCTTTCTTTCTTTCTTTCTTTCTTTCTTTCTTTCTTTCTTTCTTTCTTTCTTTCTTTCTTTCTTTCTTTCTTTCTTTCTTTCTCTCTCTCGGAGGTCCTGAGCCCTAGGACCATGCCTCAGGACTACCTGGCATGATGAATCCTTGCTGTCCCCAGTCCACCTGGCCCTGCTGCTGCTCCAGTTTCAACTGTTCTGCCTGCGGCTATGGAACACTGACCTGTTCACCGGACGTGCTACCTGTCCCAGACCTGCTGTTTTCAACTCTCTAGAGACAGCAGGAACGGTAGAGATATTCTCAATGATCGGCTATGAAAAGCCAACTGACATTTACTCCTGAGGTGCTGACCTGTTGCACCCTCGACAACTACTGTGATTATTATTATTTCACCATGCTGGTCATTTATGAACATTTGAAAATCTTGGCCATGTTCTGTTATAATCTCCACTCGGGACAGCCAGAAGAGGACTGGCCACCCCTCATAGCCTGGTTCCTCTCTAGGTTTCTTCCTAGGTTTTAGCCTTTCTAGGGAGTTTTTCCTAGCCACCGTGCTTCTACACCTGCATTGCTGGATGTTTGGGGTTTTAGGCTGGGTTTCTGTACAGCACTTTGTGATATCAGCTGATGTAAGAAGGGCTATATAAATACATTTGATTTGAATTTGATTTGATTATCTTTCGTTAGGAGACTCTTTGAACAAACAGGCCATTAAGGCCAAACAGACTGGTATGATCTATGAAGGGCAGAATGCATGCATGCATGCCTTTTCATGTGCCAATATTAACCAGAATGCATCTCATCACCTTCAGGCAACTCTGAATTTCAACTTACAGGAAGTTATAGTCTTGCCTTCACCTGTAATTACAAAATAATTATAACCTAATGTACAGTACATACCTAGTAAGGGCATGATAAAATATATATCATATCACTGTCAAGCTGGCCTGGCACATGGTACCTATTTGTTTTAGATTAATGGTGGCTTTTTGTAATGCTCAGTGGCAATTCTTTTTTGGAAGCATACCAGCAAAGGCACTACAAAACACTGAACAATACATTAATTGCACTGTAATGGTGACAAACGGTGCCCACAAACTGTTAGGGCCTACATAAAGCTGTCTGAATAGCAGAGCTTTATTTCAGGACCATGGAGTGAATCCTTACCACTGCTACACATGGCTATCAGCGGAGCCTTGTCTGGCAGCGAATCAGTTCATTCAGCCTCATTTACTGCCTTTTAAAAAACATAGCTGATATGGCTGACTTGCTTCAACAAATGTGGTTTATACTGACAATTGAGATGTACAAACTATGGCATAAGGGGACAACAAGATAGTTTTAATTAAGACATTAATGAGTGAGCTAGGACGGATGTAGTCAATATTTGTTCAGCACTTTTGAAATGTACAGCGACAGAATTCAGAACACGGGCCGATCTTACAGTATTCTCCCTGTACACCAAGTCAGAAACGTGGGATAAATAAAGGGGGCATATAAGCAAACAATGAAAGCTCTTACAATATTTGATGATTACATTTCTCTAAAACAGGCAATAGCCTGCACGTGCACCACCAGTCAGAACAGAAAGGGACCAAATTATTAGGGTGAGGCACATGGGCTACTAACAGCTTACTACACAACATACACTTAGCATTACTTTCTTAGCTACAATATAAATATCTCCCTGGCATATTACATCATTTATGCAGCAGCATACAAGTCATATTTGGACTCACCTTGTTGTGCAGTGCTCACTTGAACAGGAAGGTGGAGCGGCGGTCCATGTGGGTAAATTTTGTCATCGCACTTTGCCAGCAAAGTGTGGCATTCTCTGGATTTATGGTGCTTTCAAGACAACTGGGAACTCGGGAAAAAACAAGGATTAATCATGTTGCCAGTGATTTTCAAGGTATGAGCTTTAGAAAGAGGCCCGATGTCACGTCCTGGCCAGTATAAGGTTAATTGGTATTGTAGTTTGGTCAGGACGTGGCAGAGGGTATTCGTTTTATGTGGTTCGGGGTGGTGTGTTTTGTTGAAGGGGCATTTGGTTTAAGTATTCCGGGGTTTTTGGGCACTGTTTGGTTTTCAGGTATTCTGTGTTTAGTCTAGTATGTCTGTTTCTATGTTTGGTTAATTGGGGTTGGGACTCTCAGTTGAAGGCAGGTGTTGTCTATCTGCCTTTGATTGAGAGTCCCATATATGAGGGTGTGTTTGTTATTTGTGGGTGATTGTTCTGTGTTGAGCCTTATGCTTTGCCAGACTGTTTGTTGTTGTTCGTTCGTTCTAGTGTTTTGTTATTTTGGTATTCATTTTGAAAATAAATAAACGTCAAGATGAGCCTGCACTTACCTGCTGCGTTTTGGTCCTCCTTCACCGACGACAAGCGTGACACCCGATTTCCCAACTATGAATTCCGAGTTGGATGACCGTTCAAAATGTATTTTCCCAGTCGGAGCTCATTTTTTTCAGAGTTCCCAGTTGTCCTCACTGAAGTCTAAGATTTTCCAGTTCCAAGTATCCAGTTGGTTTGAACATGGCAGAAGTCATGCTGGATTGACAGCATGGCCAATGTTGAATGTTTATCCTTTTAAGCTTGGAAAAGAGATCCTTAAACCCAGACTTGGACCACACACCCACTCCACTGAATAGTAGGCTAGTGATTGCTTTGCAACGTGTGCAGTTAGCCACTAATTACTTCCAAACCACTCATTGTTGGATATTACTTGTTAGATATTTCTGCGCTGTCGGAGTAGAAGCACAACCATTTTGCTACACCCGCAATAACATCTGCTAAGCACGTGTATGTGACCAATACAATTTCATTCGATTTTCGTTGCGCCGTGATTGGCTCAGTGTTCTGTCACTCAGCAGGCCACTACAAGTGCCTCTCCTCTGCCGGAAATGTTTTGGGTCGGCCTCTTGAATGAATTAAATTGCTCAGGGAAGAGCGGTCAAAGGATCTCCTTCAGGGAAGTCATATTCCTTGTCGTAATGCTGGTAGTTCTGGTAAATTACCGCTGCTCTGATATCCAATAGTTCTTCCTGGCTGTATGTAATGACACAAAACATTTCCTGAGCTAATAATGTAAAAAATAATACATAAAAAACGAAATACCGCAAAGATTCCCAAAGAGCTAGTCGCGAGGCCGCCATCTCAGTCGGTGCCAGGATAGTGCAACTAGAGAACATTACCAACCACTACTCTCTGTATTTTCTGAATGGCTGCCCCTGCACTTCATAAAGTACTGAGCTAGGCTGAAACACCTGAATTTTGGAGCTGCCTTACTCAAGAAAGAAAAAATAGGCCATGTTTGTATGCAGCTTTATTATCACTGATTATACATTTTTTACATTTTGTTAATGTTGTAAATGACTATTGTAGCTGGAAACGGCTGATTTTTTTATGGAATATCTGCATAGGTGTACAGAGGCCCATTATCAGCAACAATCACTCCTTTGTTCCAATGGCACGTTGTGTTAGCTAATCCATGTTTATAATTTTAAAAGGCTAATTGATCATTATAAAGCCCTTCTGAAATTATGTTAGCACAGCTGAAAAAGTTGTTCTAATTAAAGAAGAAATACAACTGCTGGTTTTTGATATAAATATGAACTTGATTGAACAAAACATGCATGTATTGTATAACATAATGTCCTAGGGTTGTCATCTGATGAAGATCATCAAAGGTTAGTGCTGCATTTAGCTGTGGTTTGGGTTTATGTGACATTATATGCTAGCTTGAAAAATGGGTGTCTGATTATTTCTGGCTGCGTACTCTGCTGACATAATCTAATGTTTTGCTTTCGTTGTAAAGCCTTTTTGAAATCGGACAGTGTGGTTAGATTAACGAGAGTCTTGTCTTTAAAATGGTGTAAAATAGTAATATGTTTGAAAAATTGAAGTTTTTGCATTTTTGAGGTTTTTGAATAACGCGCCACGGGATTACACTGGCTGTTACGTAGGTGGGACGATTTGGTGCCACCTACCCTAGAGAGGTTAAGCAGCGAGTTGGAGTCAGAGGCCGAGCCTTCTCTGGTCTCTACTCCTCCCGTTACGGGGTCTGAGATGCCGAAGCCTCCCACCATTATGTTTGAAAAATTGAAGTTTTTGCATTTTTGAGGTATTTGAATATCGCGCCACGGGATTACACTGGCTGTTGAGTAAAGCAAGCGTCCCACCTAGCCCAGAGAGGTTAACAAACGAGGATCGGACGTCGTCGACCTTCTTTTCAAAATGGTTGACGAAGTCATCCACAGAGAGGGGGGGGAGGATTCAGGAGGGAGGAGAAGGTGGCAAAGAGCTTCCTAGGGTTAGAGGCAGATACTTGGAAGTTAGAGTGGTAGAAAGTGGCTTTAGCAGCAGAAACAGAGGAGGAAAATGTAGAGAGGAGGGAGTGAAAAGATGCCAGGTCTGCAGAGAGGCTAGTTTTCCTCCATTTCCGCTCGGCTGCCCGGAGCCCTGTTCTGTGAGCTCGCAATGAGTCGTCAAGCCACAGAGCAGGAGGGGAGGACCGAGCCGGTAGGGAGGATAGGGGACATAGAGAGTCAAAGGATGCAGAAAGGGAGGAGAGGAGGGTTGAGGAGGCAGAATCAGGAGATTGGTTGGAGAAGGATTGAGCAGAGGGAAGAGATGATAGGATGGAAGAGGAGAGAGTAGCAGGAGAGAGAGAGCGAAGGTTGCGACGGCGCAATACCATCTGAGTAGGGGCAGAGTAAGTAGTGCTGGAGGAGAGCGAGAGGGAAAAGGATACAAGGTAGTGATCGGAGACTTGGAGGGGAGTTGCAGTGAGATTAGTAGAAGAACAGCTTCTAGTGATGATGAGGTCAAGCGTATTGCCTGCCTTGTGAGTAGGGGGGGACAGTGAGAGGTTGAGGTCAAAAGAGGAGAGGAGTGGAAAGAAGGAGGCAGAGAGAAATGAGTCAAAGGTAGACGTAGGGAGGTTAAAGTCACCCAGAACTGTGAGGGGTGAGCCATCCTCAGGAAAGGAACTTATAAAGGCGTCAAGCTCATTGATGAACTCTCCAAGGGAACCTGGAGGGCGATAAATGGTAAGGATGTTAAGCTTGAATGGGCTCGTGATTGTGACAGCATGGAATTCAAAGGAGGAGATAGACAGATGGGTCAGGGGAGAAAGAGAGAATGTCCACTTGGGAGAGATGAGGATACCAGTGCCACCACCCCGTTGACTAGATGCTCTCGGGGTGTGCGAGAATAGGTGGTCAGACGAGGAGAGAGCAGTAGGAGTAGCAGTGTTTTCTGTGGTAATCCATGTTTCCGTCAGCGCCAAGAAGTCGAGGGACTGGAAGGTAGCATAGGCTGAGATGAACTCTGCCTTGTTGGCCACAGACCAGCAGTTCCAGAGGCTGTCGGAGACCTGGAACTCCACGTGGGTCATGCGCGCCGGGACCACCAGGTTAGAGTGGCAGCGGCCACGCGATGTGAAGCGTTTGTATGGCCTGTGCAGAGAGGAGAGAACAGGGATAGACCGACGCATAGTTGATAGGCTACAGGAGAGGCTACGCTAATGCAAAGGAGATTGGCATGAAAATTAACTAAACAACTGGGGAAGCGAGAGAGCAGGGCCTCCCTCACTAACAATTCACTGAAACACTAAAACACTAAAATATAACTTTTCTAGCTACCACTAGAAATTAAAATTGATGTAAACTACAGTGGTTCAATGTTTCCAGGAATAGGCTCAAACTTAGTTTATTCCGCTAGATAACTTGGTACAGTATTCTTCTGTGAAAACCCACCTAGTGCACCGTGTCCTATGACGCCGTAGCTAACTAGCTAACTAGCATGCTAGCATCCTATAACACACGGTTAGCACCAATACTTGGTAACAACAAGCTACCAATGGATCATTCGTGTCCGTGTCTAGTTCATAACGCAGAAGTAATTAAACATTGGCTAGCTAACACAAAGTCAGTACTGCTAGCTACACAAGTGGACTACACATCTCGAATGTTCAGAAAGTTAAGCTTACGTTGCAAAAATCTTATTGACTAAAAATCATACAGCTAGCTGGTAGGGTTAGCTAGCTAGCAGTGGGCGCGTTGTTGACTATGTTAAAAAATGTAGCTGGCTAGCTAACCTCGATAGTTACTCTGTACTACACCTTTATCTTGATACAAAGACAACTATGTAGCTAGCTAACATTACACTAGTCAAATCATTCCGTTGTAATGTATATAGTTTCTACAGTACTGCTAATTGGTAAAGTTGGCTAGCTAGCTGTGGTGTTTCGAAAATGGCGTGAACGAACGAATACAGCTGGCTAGCTAACCTTGTTAGTTCCTCAGAGCTACACCTTTATCCTTGATACAAAGACAGCAGAGACAACTATGTAGCTAGCTAACAATACACTAATCAAATCGTTCCAATGTAATGTAATGAAATGTAATATGTAATATTACCCGCGGAGCGAGGTGCAGCACGACAAATGTAACTGTTCTGTTGAATCATCTCACCAATTCAAGGCAAGTAAGGCTTTTTTTGTTGTTGACGGAAATACCTTTTGATCTGGCAGACTCACTAAACACTCATTCTTATTCTTCAGGAAACAGTAGTTATATTCATAACTGTACATTCTCTTTCAGTCGGTCGCTCAGTATAACGTGGTATGGGGACATTCAATCACGCCCCAAACCGGCTCAGAGGGTACCAAACAAGGAGGCCCGTTGAATCATCCCACCAATTCAAGGCAAGTATGGCCTATTTATTTATCAGCTTTAATATTGCAGATAGATTGTGATTTCAATCAATGTAATTGTCTGAATCATTTTCAATCCCCCATACATACAGTTGAAGTCGGAAGTTTACATACACCTTAGCCAAATACATCTAAATTCATTTTTACACAATTCCTGACATTTAATCCTAGAAACAATTCCCTGTCTTAGGTCAGTTAGGATCACCACTATTTTAAGAATGTGAAATGTCAAAATGATAGTAGAGAGAATGATTTATTTCAGCTTTAATTTCTTCCATCACATTCCCTTGGGTCAGAAGTTTACATACACTCAATTAGTATTTGGTAGCATTGCCATTAAATTGTTTAACTTGGGTGAAACGTTTCGGGTAGCATTCCACAAGCTTCCCACAATAAGTTGGGTGAATTTTGGCCCATTCCTCCTGACAGAGCTGGTGTAACTGAGTCAGGTTTGTAGGCCTCCCTGCTCGCACACACTTTTTCAGTTCTGCCCACAAATTTTCTATGGGATTGAGGTCAGGGCATTGTGATGGCCACTCCAATACCTTGACTTTGTTGTCCTTAAGCCATTTTGCCTCAACTTTGGAAGTATGCTTGGGGTCATTGTTCATTTGGAAGACCAATTTGCGACCAAGCTTTAACTTCCTGACTGATGTCTTGAGATGTTGCTTCAATATATCCACATACTTTTCCTTCCTCATGACTCCATCTATTTTGTGAAGTGCACCAGTCCCTCCTGCAGCAAAGCACCCCCACAACGTGATGCTGCCACCCCTTTGCTGTTGTTTTGGGATTGATTTTCACTTTTCGCACCAAAGTACGTTCATCTCTAGGAGACAGAACGCGTCTCCATCCTGAGCGGTATGACGGCTGCGTGGTCCCATGGTGTTTATACTTGCGTACAATTGTTTGTACAGATGACACATATACAATTCTCCGCTATGCAATCTGGTTTCCGAGCGGCTCATGGGTGCACCTCAGCCACGCTCAAGGTTCTAAATGATATCATAATCGTCATCAATAAAAGACAATACTGTGCAGCCGTATTCATCAACCTGGCCAAGGCTTTCGACTCTGTCAATCATCGCATTCTTATCGGCAGATTCAACAGCCTTGGTTTCTCAAATGACTGCCTCGCCTGGTTCACCAACTACTTCTCAGATAGACTTCAGTGTGTCAAATCGGAGGGCCTGTTGTCCCGACCTCTGGCAGTCTCTATGGGGGTGCCACAGGGTTCAATTCTCGGGCCGACTCTTTTCTCTGTATACATCAATGATGTCGCATTTGCTACTGGTGATTCTCTGATCCACCTCTACGCAGACAACACCATTCTGTATACTTCCGGCCCATCTTTGGACACTGTTAACAAACCTCCAGATGAGCTTTAATGCCATACAACACTCCTTCCGTGGCCTCCAACTGCTCTTAAATGCAAGCAAAACTAAATGCATGCTCTTCAACCGATCGCTGCCCGCACCCGCCCACCCGTCTAGCATCACTACTCAGGACGGTTCTGACTTAGAATATGTGGACATCTACAAATACCTAGGTGTCTGGCTAGACTGTAAACTTTCCTTCCTGACTCACATTAAGTGTCTCCAATCCAAAATTAAATCTAGAATCGGCTTCCTATTTCGCAACAAAGCATCCTTCACTCATGCTGCCAAACATACCCTCGTACAACTGATTATTCTACTGATCCTTGACTTTGTCGATGTCATTTACAAAATAGCCTCCAACACTCTACTCAGCAAATTGGATGTAGTCTATCACAATGCCATCCATTTTGTCACCAAAGCCCCATACACTACCCACCACTGTGACCTGTATGCTCTCGTTGGCTGGCCCTAACTTCTTGTTCGCCGCCAAACCCACTGGCTCCAGGTCATCTATAAGTCTTTGCTGGGTAAAACCCCGCCTTATCTCAGCTCACTGGTCACAATAGCAGCACCCACCCATAGCACGCGCTCCAGCAGGTATATTTCACTGGTCACCTCCAAAGTCAACTCCTCTTTGGCTGCCTTTCTTTCCAGTTCTCTGCTGCCAAAGACTGGAACGAACTGCAAAAATCACTGAAACTGGAGCCTTATATCTCCCTCACTAACTTTAAGCACCAGCTGTCAGAGCAGCTTACCGATCATTGCACCTGTACATAGCCCATCTGTAAATAGCCCAACCAACTACCTCATCCCCATGTTGTTATTTTTTTATTCTCCTTTGCACCCCAGTATCTCTACTTGCACATTCATCTTCTACGCATCTAGTGCTTAATTGCTAAATTGTAATTATTTCTCCACTATGGCATATTTATTGCGTTCCCTCCCTAATCTTACTACATTTGCACACACTCAGGAAGCGTCTGCGTGGTCCCATGGTGTTTATACTTGCGTACTATTTTTTGTACAGATGAACGTGGTACCTTCAGGCGTTTGGAAATTGCTCACAAGGATGAACCAGACTTGTGGAGGTCTAGAATTTTTTTCTGATGTCTTGGCTGATTTCTTTTGATTTTCCCATGATGTCAGGCAAAGCGGCACTGATTTTGAAGGTAGGCCTTGAAACACATCCACAGATTCACCTCCAATTGACTCAAATGATGTAAATTAGTCTATCAGAAGCTTCTAAAGCCATGACATAATTTTCTGGATTTTCAAGCTGTTTAAAGGCACAGTCAACTTAGTGTATGTAAACTTCTGACCCCCTGAAATTGTGATACAGTGAAATAATCTGTCTGTAAACAATTGTTGGAAAAATTAATTGTGTAATGCACAAAGTAGATGTCCTAACCGACTTGACAAAACTATAGTTTGTTAACAATACATTTGTGGAGTGGTTGAAAAACGAGTTTTAATGACTCCAACCTAAGTGTATGTAAACTTCTGACTTCAACTGTATATATTTGTATATATTTGTATATAAACAGTACCAGTCAAAAGTTTGGACACACCTTCTCATTTATGGGTTTTTCTTTATTTTTACTATTTTATATTTATGACTGTTTTAAACACTCATTCTCCCCAGTCTGAGGTCCTGAGTGCTCTGGAGCAGGTTTTCATCAAGGATCTCTCTTTACTTTGCTCCGTTCATCTCTCCCTCAATCCTGACTAGTCTCTCAGTCCCTGGCACTGAAAAACATCCCCATAGCATTATGCTGACACCACCATGCTTAACTCTAGGAATGGTGCCAGGAATGGTGCCAGGTTTCCTCCAGATGTGACACTTGGCATTCAGGCCAAAGAGTTCAATCTCGGTTTCATCAAACTAGAGAATCTTGTTTCTCATGATCTGAGAGTCCTTTAGGTGCCTTTTGGCAAACTCCAAGCGGGCTGTCATGTGCCTTTTACTGACGAGTGGCTTCTGTCTGGCCACTCTACCAAAAAGGTCTGATTGGCAGAGTGCTGCAGAGATGGGAGAACCTTCCAGAAAGACAACCATCTCCACAGAGGAACTCTGGAGCTCTGTCAGAGTAACTATCGGGTTCTTGGCAGTGGTGTAAAAAATACTCAATTGTCATACTTGAGTAAAAGTGAAAGACCCTGTAAAGTACTACTTGAGTAAAAGTCAAAGTATTTGGTTTTAAATATACTTACCGTAAATTCCGGACTATAATCCGCAACTTTTTTCCCAGGCTTTGAACGTCGCGGCTTAAACAATGACGCTGCTAATATATGGATTTTTCCCGCTTTCAATTTTTTTCTCCAAAAAAACACATTCTGTGACGTGCTCAGTTTTTTGGCGGCATGAAGCTTTCATTAGACCAATGAAATTGCCGAACGGGTTAATGTCAAGCAACTATTTTTGTTTAATGTTTAGATTAAATCGAGCGCTCTCAAACTTCCCATCATTCTGATTACGGTAGTCATTTTGTCACCCTGATTCCTGGGGGTACAACAAAGTATTTGCAGCCACTCGACATCAGTGTAAATCGTGCATTTAAGGTGGCGCTCTGTGTTCAGCGGGAGGCTTGGATGACAAGTGGGGAGAAATCCTTCACTAAAACGGGCCGCATGCGAAGAGCAACTTATGGTCAAGTCTGCCAGTGGGTCCAGACAGCGTGGAGTATTGTCAAAAAATCCACTATCATCAATGGGTTTCGAAAGGCTGGACTGCTGCGTGTTGAAGAGGGCTCAGCGTGGGATTTGCCTCCGGATGAAAGTGACGAGAGCGACAATGAAAACGATTCAATATCGGATGAAGCAATTCTGAGGCTATTCAACTCTGACACCGAAGGAGATGGTTTCAGTGGTTTCAGTGCACAGGAGAAGGAAGATGGTGACCAATGACTTTCTTGGTAGGGTACTGTTTACTGCTAATTTTGTATTTTTTGTTACAAGCCGTGTTTCGTTAAAGCCTATTTATTTTTGTTACAAGCCGTGTTTCGTTAAAGCCTATTTATTTTTGTTACAAGCCGTGTTTCGTTAAAGCCTGTGTAAAGTTCATTTGTTTCAATGTACCAGTAGGCACCTGCGGCTTATAGACATGTGCGGCTTATTTATGTTCAAAATATATATATATTTTTTTTAATTCAGTGGGTGCGGCTTGTATTCAGGTGCGCTTAATAGTCCGGAAATTACGGTAAGTATCAAAAGTAAATGGAATTGCTAAGATGTACTTAAGTATTTAAAGTAAAAGTATAAATAATTTAAAACTCCTTATATTAAGCAAAACAGACGGCACAATTTTCTTTTTTTTATTGACGAATAGAAGGGGCACACTCCAACACTCAGACATAATTTATCAACAAAGCATTTGTGTTTAGTGAGTCCACAAAAGCAGTAGGGATGACCAGGGAAGTTATCTTGATAAGTGTTTGAATTAGACCATTTTCCTGTCAAAATGTAACGAGTACTTTTGGGTGTAAGTAAAAAGTACATTATTTTCTTTAGGAATGTAGTGAAGTAAAAGTTGTGAAAAATATGAATAGTAAAGTACAGATACCCCAAAAAACGACATAAGTAGTACTTTAAAGTATTTTTACTTAAGTACTTTACACCACTGGTTCTTGGTCACTGCCCTAACCGAGGCCCTTTCCCCCCGATTGCTCAGTTTGGCCAGCTCTAGGTAGTGTCTTGTTGATTCCAATCTTCTTCCATTTAAGAATGATGGAGGCCACTGTGTTCTTGGGGACCTTCAATGCTGCAGACATTTTTTGGTACCCTTCCCCAGATCTGTACCTCGACACAATCCTGTCTCGGAGCTCTACGGACAATTCCTTAGACCTCATGGCTTGGTTTTTGCTCTGACATGCACTGTCAACTGTGGGACCTTATATAGACAGGTGTGTGCCTTTCCAAGTCATGTTCAATGAATTGAATTTACCACAGGTGGACTCCAATCAAGTTCTAGAAACTTCTCAAGGATGATCAATGGAAACAGGATGCTTTTGTGCTCAATTTTGAGTATCACAGCAAAACCCCTGAATACTTATGTAAATAACATATTTCAGTTTTTTATTTTTCATAAATGTGCAAGAATTACTAAAAACATGTTTTTCTCTTTGACATTATCGAATATTGTGTGTAGATTGAAGGGGGAAAAGTATATAATACATTTTAGAAGGCAGTAATGAAAGGCAATGAGGAAAAAAGCATGGGTCGGAATACTTTCTGAAAACACTATATATTTTGAATATATATATTTTTTAAAGTAAGGACTTAATGCAAAAAAGTGAGGATGTGCAAACAGACACATGCTACTAAGAAACAGTCATGAAAGTGTCATTTAAGAATATTTTTAATGGTTTAATGTCATGCATGTCCCTCATCGTGATAAAATGTGGGTTATTTCTTCAAGACAGTCTTTTGTTCAACATTTTCCCATGGCAGGCAGTAAGAAGGAAAGATGGAACCCAGGGTCTGATTTCTTCTCAAATCCAATCTATGAATCCCTCTAATGACAGAGTGACACAGAGCTCAATGTGGACAGGATCAAGGCGTCACTTCATTGATCTGTCTGTTCTTAATGATTCAGCTATGTTATAAGCTATGCTATTGAGCACAGTCACATTGTTTCAGGCCAATTATTTATTTAAACCCTGGATTGCTGATGCTATGTATTTGCCATTGTGAGGCTTTGAAGCCGTCAGTCCTCCATAGGAATTAATGGAATTCTACATTACTTCAATGAAATGTTTAAAGGACAGAATTACATGTATTTAAGTATTTTCTGTCGTAGTGGGGACAATAAAATTCGTAATCTCAAAATTATACTTTATGGAAAATGTTTTGCCATTTTAATGTTTAGCTGACATTTGAAAGTATGCTTTAGACTAAACGTGGCAGAAATTTATGTCGACATTAACAAATGCATTTCTATAACTTCCAAAATATCTTTGCCAAGATGGAGGTGCGGTGGCTTCAACACGCCCCCTCCTAATAGTCATCTCCTGCATATATAAATCATTGTTTCAGACATGGCTTTGTCTATTAGCTATGTATTTGTCAACAGAATAGGAGGCCTTCTTTCAAGCAAAGCTTTGCCATATCACAAAGAAACACACAAGTATTACATTCGTAGACCTTTGACATACATGATTGCACTTGCTGTTACTGCATAAAGCTCTACAAATGCTGTTGCAATGGTTCAATCACAGCATTGTTGCAAGCTTGTATTAAATTGCTTCTAGTTGACACTGTTAATCATACATTTGAGTTGTATCCTTCTGAATGGGCTCCACAGTGACAACATATTTAGCGGTGGGGCTGTAGCGGCGGGAATACACATTGTGTGTATATGAGGAGTTTTGGGACCTCATAGCGATCTCTCCTCTCCGTGGGATGCGCTGGGTGACGATAGAGGTGTCGGACTGGCCCAGTATCATCCTCTGCTGTTGGGGGATCTGCAGCAGGACCCTTTGCTTGAGGAGCCGGGCCTCATCAGAGATCTTTGGCTCCCCGTCCTCCTCATCCCCAGCACTGCAACCAGGCTCGGAATCCTTGTAGGAGTATAACCCTGGAATCTGTGTCCAAAGAAAACAAAACCATGATAGCAATTCATCCAAGTAATTAGGACTAGCTCTAATCCTTTTCATCTGAATCATTACTTGTTTGGTTATTGTCTACTACAGGGGTGATTTAATGAGTGTCACAGGCTTAGTGGAATTCATGGCAAGGTCTGTGTCGTCGTCGTTCCCCCTACAATGGCTTCTTCAAAAATAACCTGCTCTTGCCTAATTGCGACACGTGTCATCTGGGCCTGCAGCTAATTAGAATATCAGACAGTGTTTTCCCAGAAAAGCCAGCAGGATTCTTCCTCTGTGTGGGACAATTCAAGTTAGAGCTACTCGCTGTTTGTTCAGGGAATCAGGAGCTGTATGATGGCAAGGAGAAATGGAATGACATTCTGATGGATTAGTTATATTTCATTAGGAGGCTATTTGAACAAACAGGCCAATGAGGCCAAACAGACTGTTCCCTTCATAGATCATACCAATGCATGCAGGCCTTTTCATGTGCCGATATTACCCAGAATGCATCTCACCACCTTCAGGCAAATCTGAATTTGAATTTAAAGTGCCTTCAGAAAGTACTCATACCCCTTGACTTATTCTACATTTTGTTGTGCTACAGCCTGAATTCAAAATGGATTAAATGTTTGTATCTACACACAATACCCCATAATGACAAAGTGAACACGTGTTTTTAGAAATTTGTATAAATGTATTGAAAATGAAATACAGTAAGATCTCATTTACATAAGTATTCACACTTGAGTCAATATGTGTTAAAATCACCTTTGGCAGCAATTACAACTGTGAGTCTTTGAGTAAGTCTAAGAGCTTTGCAGACTTGGACTGTACAATATTTTCAAATTCTTAAAAAAAAAAATCTTCAAGCTCTGTCAAGTTGGTTGTTGATCATTGCTAGACAGCCATTGTCAAGTCTTGCCATAGATTTTCAAGCCGATTTTAGTCAAAACTGTACCTACTGTAGGCTAAGCAACACCAGTGTATATTCGGCTTTGTGTTTAAGGTTATTGTCAATCAAATGTATTTATAAAGCCCTTTATTTTATTTTATTTTATTACATCAGCCGACGTCAAAGTGCTATACACAAACCCAGCCTAAAACCGCAAACAGCAAGCAATGCAGATGTAGAAAGTTGAATTTGTCTCCCAGTGTCTGTTGGAAAGCAGATTGAACCAGGTTTTCCTCTAGGGTTTTGCTTGTTCTTAGCTCTATTCTGTTTATTTTACACCGATGACTAGCATACCCAAAACGTGATGCAGCCACCACCATGTTTGAAAATATGAAGAGTGGTACTCAGTGATGTGTTGTGTTGGATTTGACCCAAACATAACTTGATGTCCTGAATACAAAGTTAAGAGAATTTGTAGTCCTGAACTTAGACTGGCCATAACAAAGGGGTTGAATAATTGTTGACTCAAGACAATTCAGCTTTTCATTTTTTATTCATTTGTAAAAATTCTAAACATAATTCCACTTTGACGTTATGGGGTATTGTGTGTAGGCCAGTGACAAAAAAAACAATTAAATCCATTTAAAATTGTAACACAACAATGTGGAAAAAGTCAAGGGGTGTGAATATTTTTTTGTGAATAGTCTGTTTAAGGTTCACAAATCAATAGTGAGTTATTAAACTCTCCCCCTAAAAAGAGGTTTATCAGTAAGCCAACTTCATCGCATCTGTGACACAGAGGAAGAATATGATAGACAATCATATTCTCTCCATGAGCGTTTTTGCTTGAGTGGATACCCCGATACCTGCTTGATAAAGCTAAAAAAACAAGTTAAAAGCTTGAACAGAAGCCAATTACTTAATAAACCCCAACAAAGACAGAAGGGTTTTCTGTAAACTATTTACTTACTTTCAATAATAGCCGTAATGGCATCAAGTCTATTGCCAAACATTGGCAAATTATCAGACTCTTTAGTGTTTTTGTAATGATATTTATATCCCGCGCCTTGAAAGGACGTCATGGAGAACATAAATCCACTATTAGACATCAAGATATCACCTCGCCAGTTGCGAGACACTTTATAGAAGAAAAAAATAATTCTATTAATGAATTGTGTTGCGTCAGGATCTAAAAAGGTTCATCCACCACCTAGAGGTGACTGTCAGACTATGACAACAAATTACTCCAAAGAGAAGCGATGTGGATATATAACTTAAATTCTGTACCTCCACACGTTTAAAACGAAGAACTAGATTTCGCATTCTTCCTTTAAGCCACATTTATGCTCTTATACAAGAACACTTTCCATATCAGATTTTGCATATCGTGTATGAGTTAGCCCCACATATTTATCAACGGCTTTGTCTGATGTCCTTTGTGGTGAGCTATCTCATGAATTGATGGGACGTATTTAGGTGAGCAGACACCCCTGGGCGATTGATTTGCGAGTTGCCCTTTCGTGCCCACTCCCATACCCTATAATTCTGTATCTTTTTGTGACTAATTTGCATACAGGTAGACCAGAGTGGCCGGGTCCCTGATTGGCAGATGAGTGGCAACCCTGATTAGAACCATCTGCTGCTCATCTGTTGTTCTTTACAAATGCTGCTTTGAATTAAAGAAAATTGTACACACTGAATGTGGCTGTAAAGCCAAAATGTCAGTGTACGGTTCAGATAATGAAGTAAGCTTTATGCAATATATTTTTGAGTGCGAACCCATTACACTGCTTTGTCTGAATACTTTCTGAAGGCATTGTACATCAAGGTCTAGTCTGTCCTCATCTGAAACTTCTAAAGAATTATGACCCTATGTATATCCAGTAAAAGCATGATAAAATGACTATCACTGACAAACTGGCCTGGCACATGGTACCTATTTGGATTGGATAAATGCGGTCTTTCATAATCTGATTAATAAAAATAAATGAACTTGGTTGTACTTTTTTTGTCCCACAGCTGACAAAGCATCAAGTTCTAACCGTGTTGTCGCTGTGATGAAGTTCATGTTGAGTTTTTAGTCACCTGTTTGCTCCACAGATTTAGAAGGCCAATGGCAATGTCACAGGAGGTAAATGGGTATTTTCTCCATGTTTGTCTTTATAGCACATTTCCCAAGCCACAGCTTTCTCAGACAATGGAATTTCCCCATTCCTTACTGAACACAACATTCCTTTAGCTCATTAATGAAGAAGCAACTGAAATCAGGTTGGATGTGTTAGATAACGCTATTGCTGGTTGTGTTTGGCTAGCTATCTTTTGATAAAGCTAGGCAGGCTAGCTAGCTAGCTACCTCATTACAACATAGTTAGGTCGTAGTTCATACAAGTTTGTGTATTGTCATATATATAGCTGGTAATGTAACGTTATAAATTTGATACTGCTAGCGAGGCAGGCTAGATAGATAGCTACAGACTAGCTAGCTAACGTTTTCATACATGTCGGATTTACAAATTAGTTTGTAGCTCATACAGGTGTATTCTGTATTGTCAAGAGCAAAACTAAATAATTGGATGCAGCTATGGTGGTAGATAACTCATGCCTGAGGCTGAATAATACAGTGAAATAAGAGCAACAAACCATAACAGCGTCACAGGCCTGAATCTAATCCAATCTGAGGCTACAGTTAGTCTACACCTGTAAAGCATCAAATTAGCTTGTCCCGAGTTACTACCCTGATGACACAGATGGCTTCATCAACAACGGTAATGTGTGTTATGTGAAAGTGTATAAAAAAAAAATACCAAGTTTGATAAATTAGTAATTTAATTAATTACCCAGTCAAGCTGATACAAGTAGTAGGGTCATTTTGGTTGTGAAGTGCATTATCAAAAAGCTTTGTTCTTTCTTTATAACAAAATGCAATTTACCACTTGGCTATCTATTGTATCACCTGTCACAGGCACCCCAAGTCAGCACCAACTCATAAGATGAGGAAATACATTGATTATGAAGATGTCCAGTTTACAGCCGATCATGAAACATAGAGTAGACCAGCAAGGGGACCCTCAGCATCACGCAGACATGCCCTTGCTTTGAGCAATCCTATAAATGGAACAGGGAGGACACTTGAAATCAGGTTGGTGACATTTGACCTGGTCAAAAGTCAGTTTCAAGTTGTCCAAATTCACCTTCATAACCTAGCCTGGTGGAACAGGCCTGACCGCTTCATTTACCATTCTATTTCACTTCACATATCATGATATCTTAAGTGAAATAGAAAGGTGAATGTAGTGATCAGGTTAGTTTCACCATGCTAATCATAACCACCATTGATAATGTAATCAGTGGTCTCTGTGTGTGACCGACCAGTATATTTGATGAGGGGCCAGGAGCTGATCTACGCAGCCATGCCCATCAATGGGGCGCTGGCAAAGATCTCACCTCTAGCCTCACCTCGACTGCTTATCAACGGTCGTCGATGGGGAGAATTAGGTAGGTTTAGTCTGACCTGTTCAAACTTCAACATAGTATATGTTTGTTTGTCAAACATCACTGGTAATAGAAGAGTGACTGTATGTGTTCACAGATGCGTCTATGGAGCCAGCACTTGCAAGATGATGTGATGAAGTCGTGACCAACAGACAAGCTTGAAACTGACATCTCTGAATGGAGAGAGACCAGGCACTCAACACATCCACAATGTGGGACTGAAGTCAATTACTAATAGTACAGCACAGAGAGAAAAAAAAAGTCCAGTATTTGTATCACCCTTTTCATTCCATGTGTCTCTGATGAACTCTGCCTTAACTCTAGCTCTTTCTACAGATGGAGAGGATCGTAGATGTTTTTACGAGACACCAGCCTCGGTTGTTTGATGGGGTGACCATAATTGGGCAGATGTTATCTGATCTGTTCAAACTTCAACATAATACCTGTTTGCATGAGATATTACCTCTCCTAACTGCCATTGGTAATAGAACAGTGACTATGTGTGTATGTGTTCACAGAAACATGTATGGGAGCCAGCACATGGAGATTTGTCCAGACAGGCAGACAGGCTTGGAGAGAGACCTGGCACTCAGCATTACAATTTTACTAGACAACTTTTACTGTCTTTTTTTAAAATTATTGAATGATATCAGTCCATATGGGGAGGGAATAACTGGGTATATTCTACAGCAGAATCAGAGAACCCCTGATATATACGGGACACCACACAGGATGACCACTGACATGTTTGTCAAGGTAGTCCCATTACCACCAGACAAAATGCTGATAGACACAGTATGTGTATTGGCTGGGAATGACAATGAAAAGTGTAAGATGCACACTGTGATATTAGCAGAACACTACTTCTATGGTATTATGATAAGGGTTGTTTATTCTACATGGACCTGCTACTAAATTTGAAAGTTATCAAAACACTTAGATAAGATTATCTACATGAATGCAATTGCTGAATTTCTCATATTACTTCATAGGCTATTGACCTATTCAAATATTATTTGTCACATGCGCCGAATAAAACAGGTGTAGAACTTACTGTGAAATGCTTACTTCCAAGCCCTTAACACAGCTCAAGAAATAGTTAATAAAATATTTTAAAAAAAAACTAAATTGAAATAAATACAATTACATAATAACGAGGCTATATACAGTGGGTACCGGTACCAAGTCAATGTGTTGGGTACAGGTTAGTCGAGGTAATTTGTAAAGTGACTGCATAGATAATAAAACCGGGAGTAGCAGTAGTGTAAAAACAAGGGGGGGGGTGGGGGGGGTCAATGTAAATAGTCCGGGTGGCCATTTGATTAATTGTTCAGCAGGCTTATGGCTTGGGGTTAGAAGCTGTTAAGGAGCCTTTTGGTCCTAGACTTGGGGCTCCGGTACCGCTTGCCGTGCGGTAGCAGAGATAACAGTCTATGACTTTGGTGACTGGAGTCTTTGATAATTATTGGGGCCTTCCTCTGACACCGCCTAATATATAGGTCATGTATGGCAGGAAGCTTGGCCCCAGTGATAAACTGGGCCATATGTGCTACCCTCTGTAGAGCCTTAAGGTTAGATAACAAGCAGTTGCCATACCAGGCGGTGATGCAACCGGTCAGGATGCTCTTGATGGTGCAGCTGTAGAATTTTGAGGATCTAGGGACCTATGCCAAATCTTTTTAGTCTCCTGAGGGGGAAAAGGTGTTGTCGTGCCCTCTTTATGACTGTCTTGGTGTGTTTGGACCATGATAGTTTGTTGGTGACGTGGACACCAAGGAACTTGAAACTCTCCACCTGTCGATGTTAATTACCTCCCCTAACTGTTCAGCCATCCTTTTCCTATAGTCCATGATCAGCTCCTTTGTCTTGCTCACATTGAAGGAGAGGTTGTTGTCCTGGCACCACACTGCCAGATCTCGGACCTCCTCCCTATAGACTGTCTCATCATTGTTGGTGATCAGGCCTACCACTGTTGTGTTGTCAGCAAACTTAATGATGGTATTGGAGTCATGCCTGGCCACACAGTCGTGGGTGAACAGGGAGTACAGGAGGGGCCTCAGTGTTGAGGATCAGCATGGCAGATGTGTTGTTGCCTACCCTTACCACCTGGGGGTGGCCCATCAGGAAGTCCAGTATCCAGTTGCAGAGGGAGGTGTTTAGTCCCAGGGTCCTTAGCTTAGTGATGAGCTGTGGGCTCTATGGTGTTGAACACTGAGCTGTAGTCAATGAACAGCATTTTCTCATAGGTGTTCCTTTTGTCCAGGTGGGAAAGGCCAGTTTGGAGTGCGATTGAGACTGCTTCATCTGTGGATCCGTTGGGGCATTATGAGAATTGGAGTGGCTCTAGGGTTTCCGGTATGATGGTGTTAATGTGAGCCATGACCAGCCTTTGAAAGCACTTCATGGCTACTGACGTGAGTGCTACGGGGCGATAATCATTTAGGCAGGTTACTTTCGCTTTCTTGGGCACAGGGACTACGGTGGTCTGTTTGAAACATGTAGGTATTACAGACGAGGTCAGGGAGAGGTTGAAAATGTCAGTGAAGACACTTGCCAATTGGTCCGCGCATGCTTTGAGTACAGTCCTGGTAATCCATCAGGTCCCGCGGCTTTGTGAATGTTGACCTGTTTAAAAAAAGGTCTCTCTCACATCGGGAACAACTGGGGCTCTCATGCATGCTTCAGTGTTTCTTGCCTCGAAGCAAGCGTAGAAGGCATTTACTTCTCTGGTAGGCTCGCGTCACTGGGCAGCTCACTTCCTCTGTTATCTCACCATACGTCTGCCAATTGTTTTTTTTTTATCTCAATCTGCAGGAGGTTTGTTTGTTGTGATTAAGTGGGGGGAAAACAACTGGGCATGGTTGACAGATGGATGTGTCTTGTTGGTGCCAAGGACACACCCAAATCAAACCACACCCCCAAGCCAACTCAGATTTCACTTCTGCCATGGCCGCCAGCATTTCTTGAGGAGCAAGCCAAAAACAAGGCCAAATCAGCAGGTGAAGTTCCACTTTAATATAAATAATGCTGGTAGTTTGAATGAATCCAGCGTACAATAAATAAATATATTCCTCTCCAAGATGGCGTAGCAGTCAGACGTATTTGTCCTACGTCTTGTCTCATGTGTATATATATTTACATCTTTTCTTCGCATATCTTTTTATATATATTTTTTCTAAAAACTCAACCTCAAAACACTACTGCAACCCGCCTCACCAATTTAAAAAAATAAGTATTATTTACCTCAAATCTGAAATCCTCAACAGAAGCTAGCTAGAGGTTAGCCAGAGGTTGGCCAGTTCACTGGCTAACATTGGAGTTCAGCTAGCCACGGTTAGCTGTCATCAGCTATCCCTTAGTTTAAAAAGCTATCACCAGTTTTTTACAGCGCGACTCAGACCAGAGCATACCGGACCTATTTTCTCTCCATGTCCCCGGATTTCTACCGCAGGCTCTGGACATCTACACCTGGATCTTGCTGCTAGCTAGCTGCTACCCAAGTGACTATTGGCTAACATCAATTATTCCGGAGCTAGCCAGCTGAAGAGTTCCATCAGCCACTCCTGGGCTACAATCACCTATCCGGACCTGTTTTACTGCCGATGCGGAGCCCCATCGGGCCTCCACGACTGGACTACCGAAGTTATCTGCCCGAGGGAGTTATCCAACTGGCCCCTCCGTCACGACGTAACCTGAACGCCCATCTGCGGCCTTCTAATCGTTAGCTGTCTTATCGGCTAATATCTGGTTTGGTCTATTGGACAGTTTTCTTGGGCCACTATAACTATTTTGCCAATTGGACTGGCCCCCCCCACCACACGGAACCCCACTAATCTACAGACGGAAAAGCACAAGGTGGCTAAAAACAGACCTCCCTCCATCTTCTGCCAGCTTGCTACCTATGATCCAGCTAGCTCTCTGAATCTCACGGGACCCTTATGATCACTCAGCTAAGCATGCCTCTCCTTAATGTCAATATGCCTTGTCCATTGCTGTTCTGGTTAGTGTTTATTAGCTTATTTCACTGTAGAGCCTCTAGCCCTGCTCATTATACCTTATCCAGAGCAGTTCCACCACCTACACATGCTATGACATCTTCTGGTTTCAATTATGTTTCTAGAGACAATATCTCTCATCATCACTCAATGCCTAGGTTTACCTCCACTGTATTCACATCCTACAATACCTTTGTCTGTACATTATACCTTGAATCCATTTTATCGCCCCCAGAAACCTGCTCCTTTTACTCTCTATTCTGGACGTCATAGATGACCAATTCTCATAGCTTTTAGCTGTACCCTTATCCTGCTCCTCCTCTGGTGATTCCAGGCCCTGCAGTGCCTAGCCCCACTCCTATTCCCCAGGTGCTCTCTTTTGATGACTTCTGTAACCGTAATAGCCTTGGTTTCATGCATGTTACCATTAGAAGCCTTCTCCCTAAGTTTGTTTTATTCACTGCTTTAGCACACTCTGCCAACCCGGATGTCCTAGCCGTTTCTGACTCCTGGCTCAGGAAGTCCACCAAAAACTCTGAAATCTTCATCCCTATCTACAACATTTTCAGACAAGATAGAACGGCCAAAGGGGGCGGTGTTGCAATCTACTGCAGAGATAGCCTGCAGAGTTCTGTCCTACTATCCAGGTCTGTACCCAAACAATTTGAACTTCTACTTTTAAAAATCCATCTCTCTAAAAACAAGTCTCACCGTTGCCGCCTGCTATAGACCACCCTCTGCCCCCAACTGTGCTCTGGACACCATATGTGAACTGATTGCCGCCGCCCCCCCCCATCCCATCTATCTTCAGAGCTTGTGCTGCTAGGTGACCTAAACTGGAACATGCTTAACACCCCAGACATCCTACAATCTAAGCTTGATGCTCTCAATCTCACAAAAATGATCAATGAACCTACCAGGTACAACCCCAAAGCCATAAACACGGGCACCCTCATAGATATCGTCCTAACCAACTTGCCCTCTAAATACACCTCTGCTGTTTTCAAACAAGATCTCAGCGATCACTGCCTCATTGCCTGCATCCGTAATGGGTCAGCGGTCAAACGACCTCCACTCATCACTGTCAAACGCTCCCTGAAACATTTCAGCGGCAAGCGTTTCTAATCGACCTGGCCCGGGTATCCTGGAAGGATATTGACCACATCCCGTCAGTAGAGGATGCCTGGTTATTTTTCTTAAATGCCTTCCTTAAATAAGCATGCCCCATTCAAGAAATTTAGAACCAGGAACAGATATAGCCCTTCGTTCTCTCCAGATCTGACTGCCCTTAACCAACACAAAAACAGCCTGTGGCATTCTGCATAAGCATCGAACAGCCCCCGTGATATGCAGCTTTTCAGGGAAGTTAGAAACCAATATACACAGGCAGTTAGGAAAGCTAAGGCTAGCTTTATCAAGGAGAAATTTGCTTCCTGCAACACAAACTCCAAAAAGTTCTGGGACACTGTAAAGTCCATGGAGAATAAGAACACCTCCTCCCAGCTGCCCACTGCACTGAGGATAGGAAACTCTGTCACCTCCGATATATCCACTATAATTGAGAATTTCAATAAGCATTTTTCTATGGCTGGCCATGCTTTCCACCTGGCTACCCCTACCGCGGTCAGTAGCACTGCACCCCCCACAGCTACTCGCCCAAGCCTTCCCCATTTCTCCTTCTCCCAAATCCAGTCAGCTGATGTTCTGAAAGAGCTACAAAATCTGGACCCCTACAAATCTCCGGGATAGACAATCTGGACCCTTTCTTTCTAAAATTATCGCAAACCCTATTACTAGCCTGTTCAACCTCTTTCGTGTCGTCTGAGATTCCAAAAGATTGGAAAGCAGCTGCTGTCATCCCCCTCTTCAAAGGAGGGGACACTCTTGACCCAAACTGCTACAGACCTATATCTATCCTACCCAGCCTTGCTAAGGTCTTTGAAAGCCAAGTCAACAAACAAATTACGACCATTTCGAATCCCATTGCACCTTCTCCGCAATGCAATCTGGTTTCAGAGCTGGTCATGGGTACACCTCAGCCACGCTCAAGGTCCTAAACGATATCGTAACCGCCATTGATAAGAAACAATACTGTGTTGCCGTATTCATTGACCTGGCCAAGGCTTTCGACTCTGTCAATCACCACATCCTCATCGGCAGTCTCAATAGCCTTGGTTTCTCAAATGATTGCCTCGCCTGGTTCACCAACTACTTCTCTGATAGAGTTCAGTGTGTCAAATCGGAGGGCCTGTTGTCCGGGCCTCTGGCAGTCTCTATGGGGGTGCCACAGGGTTCAATTCTTGGGCCAACTCTTTTCTCTGTATACATCAATGATGTCGCTCTTGCTGCTGGTGAGTATTTAAGAGCAGTTGGAGGCCACGGAAGGAGAGTTGTATGGCATTGACGCTCGTCTGGAGGGTTGTTAACAGTGTCCAAAGAAGGGCCAGAAGTATACAGAATGGTGACGTCTTTGTAGAGGTGGATCAGATCAGATCCAGATCAGATTCACCTCTACAAAGACGTCACCATTCTGTATACTTCTGGCCCTTCTTTGGACACTGTTAACCTGTTAGGGCTAGGGGGCAGTATTGACACGGCTGGATAAAAAAACATACCCGATTTAATCTGGTTACCACTCCTACCCAGTAACTAGAATATGCATATACTTATTACATATGGATAGAAAACACCCTAAAGTTTCTAAAACTGTTTGAATGGTGTCTGAGTATAACAGAACTCAAATGGCAGGTCAAAACCTGAGAGATTCCTTTACAGGAAGTGGCCTGTCTGACCATTTCTTGAACTTCTTTTCCATCTCTATCTTTTACTAAGGATCTCTGCTCTAACGTGACACTTCCTACGTCGTCCATTGGCGCTCAGAGCCCGGGAAAAAACAGAATGTCGTCATCCCAGCCCCAGGCTGAAACACATTATCGCCTTTCTCAAGTGGCCGATCAAGGGACTCTGGGCTTAGGCGCGTGACCTGACCGCCCCCGTCTTTGTGATTTTTTCCTCTGTTTGCCGAGATTCAAAAGGCACTCGCACATCTGAGCAATCTTGTTACAGGTGCATGGCAACAGTTGAAACAGGATGAATGAAAAAAGGAAACCGCACACTGTTCTTGATAGTATCACTGATATTTAATAAGCTTACGTATCGGCCTAACGGCCTTCGTCAGAGCTTTTGTGAATTTTCAGAAAACAGCACCTCTATGTAGACCTAGCCCCACCCACATCCGTTCCACGTATGGAAAGGGGTTGGAGGCAAAGGAAAAATAAATAAGTGCTACCAAACATAACAATATGCATTTCACAAATATTACAAAAGTGTATAGACAAGACGTACCGAACACGTCCATAAAATCACAACGAGGACATAGCAAGTTTTCATTAATCATTGGGTACATCATACGAAAAAACAAAGTAATCTTAAATAGGAACATATTTTAAATTCACAACATAACATACATAGGCATTTCATCATTAAGTCCTTTAGGAAATAATGTCTGGAGGGTGAAAATCCCAAAACATTCTCTTTTGCTCAGAGTATTATTAATATCACCTCCCCTGTCTGATATCTTGACTTTCTCTATACCACAAAATCTAAAGGTAGAAATGTCATGCTTTTGGTCATTAAAATGTACTGCGACTGGATAATCCCTGTCGTTTCTCCTGATTGAACTTTTATGTTCACTAATTCTCTGTTTGAGAGAGCGGGAGGTTTTACCGACATAGCAGAGCCCACATGGACATTTAATAATGTAAATAACATGGGTGGTGCTGCACGTGATGATATCGTTAATTTGAAACCGTTTTCCTGTGTGTGGGTGGCAGAAATATTCACACTTCATCATATTGTTGCACTGTGCGCATCCTCTACATTTATAGCTACCATTTGGTAGCGGGCGTAAAAGAGCCTGGCTGATTTTCTTTCGTGGCTGGCAGTTGGCATGAACCAATTTATCGCGCAAATTGCGACCTCTCCTATGCACACTTTTGTAATATTTGTGAAATGCATATTGTTATGTTTGGTAGCACTTATTTATTTTTCCTCTGTTTGCTGAAAAGGAGATTCCCTGTCGGAATATTATCGCTTTTCTACGAGAAAAATGGCGTAAAAATTGATTTTAAACAGCGGTTGACATTTTTTGTCACGAATTGCGCCATGCGCACGACCCTTCTTTACCATTTCGGATAGTGTCTGGAACGCACGAACAAAACGCCGCTATTCGGATATAACGATGGATTATTTTGGACCAAACCAACATTTGTTATTGAAGTAGCAGTCCTGGGAGTGCATTCTGACGAAGACAACAAAAGGTAATCAAACTTTTATAATAGTAAATATGATTATGGTGAGTGCTAAACTTGCCGGGTGTCTAAATAGCTAGCCCGTGATGCCTGGGCTATGTACTTAGAATATTGCAAAATGTGCTTTCACCAAAAAGCTATTTTAAAATCGGACATATCGAGTGCATAGAGGAGGTCTGTATTTATAATTCTTAAAATAATTGTATGCTTTTTGTGAACGTTTATCGTGAGTAATTTAGTAAAATGTTAGCGAATTCCCCGGAAGTTTGCTCTATGCTAGTTCTGAACGTTACATGCTAATGTAAAAAGCTGGTTTTTGATATAAATATGAACTTGATTGAACAAAACATGCATGTATTGTATAACATAATGTCCTAGGGTTGTCATCTGATGAAGATCATCAAAGGTGAGTGCTGCATTTAGCTGTCTTCTGGGTTTTGGTGACATTATATGCTAGCTTGAAAAATGGGTGTCTGATTATTTCTGGCTTGGTACTCTGCTGACATAATCTAATGTTTTGCTTTCGTTGTAAAGCCTTTTTGAAATCGGACAGTGTGGTTAGATTAACGAGAGTCTTGTCTTTAAATAGCTGTAAAATAGTCATATGTTTGAGAAATTGAAGTAATAGGATTTTTAAGGTTTTGAGCGCCCGGCTCGGGCTGTTACGTAGGTGGGACGAATTCGTCCCGCCTAGCCCATGGAGGTTAACAACCCTCCAGACGAGCGTCAATGCCATACAACTCTCCTTCCGTGGCCTCCAACTGCTCTTAAATACAAGTAAAACTAAATGCATGCTCTTCAACCGATCGCTGCCTGCACCTGCCCGCCCGTCCAGCATCACTACTCTGTACGGTTCTTACTTAGAAAATGTGGACAACTACCTAGGTGTCTAACCAGACTTTAAGCTCTCCTTCCAGACTCACATCAAATATTTCCAATCTAAAGTTAAATCTAGAATTGGCTTCCTATTTCACAACAAAGCATCCTTCACTCATGCTGCCAAACATACCCTCGTAAAATTGACCATCCTACTGATCCTCGACTTCGGCGATGTCATTTACAAAATAGCCTCCAATACCCTACTCAATAAACTGGATGCAGTCTATCACAGTGCCATCCGTTTTGTCACCAAAGCCCCATATACTACCCACCACTGCGACCTGTACGCTCTCGTTGGCTGGCCCTGGCTTCATACTTGTCGCCAAACCCACTGGCTCCAGGTCATCTACAAGACCCTGCTAGGTAAAGTCCCCCCTTATTTCAGCTCACTGGTCACCATAGCAGCACCCACCTGTAGCACGCGCTCCAGCAGATACATCTCTGGTCACCCCCAAAGCCAATTCCTCCTTTGGCCGTCTCTCCTTCCAGTTCTCCGCTGCCAATGACTGGAACGAACTACAAAAATCTCAAACTGGAAACACTTATCTCCCTCACTAGCTTTAAGCACCAGCTGTCAGAGCAGCTCACAGATCACTGCACATAGCCCATCTATAATTTAGCCCAAACAACTCCCTCTTCCCCTACTGTATTTATTTAGCTCCTTTGCACCCCATTATTTCTACTTTGCACTTTCTTCCACTACAAATCTACCATTCCAGTGTTTTACTTGCTATATTGTATTTACTTTGCCACCATGGCCTTTTTTGCCTTTACCTCCCTTATCTCACCTCATTTGCTCACATTGTATATAGACTTATTTTTCTACTGTATTTTTTGACTGTTTGTTTTACTCCATGTGTAACTATGTTGTTGTATGTGTCGAACTGCTTTGCTTTATCTTGGCCAGGTCGCAATTGTAAACAACTTGTCTACCTGGTTAAATAAAGGTGAAATAAATAGTCAATAGTTTACATACAACTTAGCCAAATACATTTAAACTTAGATTAAAATGTCAGGAATTGTGAAAAACTAAGTTTAAATTCCCTGTCTTAGGTCAGTTAGGATCACCACTTTATTTTAAGAACGTGAAATGTCAGAATAATAGTAGAGAGAATGATTTCAGCTTTTATTTCTTTCACCACATTTCTAGTGGGTCAGAAGTTTACATGCACTCAATTAGTACTTGGTAGCATTGCCTTTATGTTCAACTTGGGTCAAACGTTTTGGGTAGTGTTCCACAAGCTTCCCACAATAAGTTGGATACATTTTGGCCCATTCCTCCTGACAGAGCTGGTGTAACTGAGTCAGGTTTGTAGGCCTCCTTGCTCACACACGCTTTTTCAGTTCTGCCCACAAATGTTCTATAGGATTGAGGTCAGGGCATTGTGAATGCTACTCCAATACCTTGACATAGTGGTCCTTAAGCCATTTTGCCACAACTTTGGAAGTATGCTTGGGGTCATTGCCCATTTGGAAGACCCATTTGTGACCAAGCTTTAACTTCCTGACTGATGTCTTGAGATGTTACTTCAGTATATCCACATAATGTTCCTGCCTCATGATGCCATCTATTTTTTGAAGTACCACAGTCCCTCCTGCAGCAAAGCACCCCCACAACATTATGCTGCCACCCCCGTGCCTCACGGTTGGGATGGTGTTCTTCGGCTTCCAAGTCTCCCTCTTTTTCTTCCAAACATAACGATGGTCATTATGGCCAAACAGTTCTATTTTTGTTTCATCAGACCAGAGGACATTTCTCGAAAAAGTACGATATTTGTCCCCATGTGCAGTTGCAAACTGTAGTCTGGCTTTTTTTAATGCCGTTTTCGGAGCAAAAATAATATTACTTCCTTGCTGAAGGGCTTTTCAGGTTATGTCAATATAGGACGCGTTTTACTGTGGATATAGATACGTTTCCTCCAGCATCTTCACAAGGTCCTTTGCTGTTATTCTGGGATTGATTTGCACTTTTCGCACAAAAGTACGTTCATCTCTAGGAGACAGAACGCGTCTCCTTCCTGAGCGGTATGACGGCTGCATGGTCCCATGGTGTTTAAAGTTGCGTACTATTGTTTGTACGGATGAAAGTGATATCTTCAGGCATTTGGAAATTGCTCCCAAGGATGACCCATGATGTCAAGCAAAGAGGCACTGAGTTTGAAGGTAGGCCTTGAAATATATCCACAGATACACCACCAATTGACTCAAATTATGTCAATTATCCTATCAGAAGCTTCTAAAGCCATGACATTTTCTGGAATTTTCCAAGCTGTTTAAAGGCACAGTCAACTAGTGCATGTAAACTTCTGACCCACTGGAATTGTGAGATTATTTCATTTGTAATTCATTGTCTGTAAACAATTAATGGATAAATTACTTGTGTCACGCACAAAGTAGATGTCCTAACTGACTTGCCAAAACTATAGTTTAACAAGAAATCTGTGGAGTGGTTGAAAAACTAGTTAATGACTCCAACCTAAGTGTATGTAAACTTCTGACTTCAACTGTGTGTGTGTGTATATATAGTTCTGTTTAGGCATGATAAAGATTTTTATATAAACAAGATCATATTATTGTATGAGTCTGTACCTACAGAAATGAAAACTAGTGGGGTGGGAAGAATGTCCACTGCTTACTGGACCATGGTGCCCCAAATAACATCCAAGTCCTGTTTGACAAGTTGCAAAGGAAATCCTAAGGCATTAACTTTTTAAAGACCCATGGAGGTGCTTTACATTAATTTCCAGTGCAAAAAAAAATAATGCAACCCCTCCCCCCCAAAAAACCATGAGGGTGGAATTTATGAGTGAGTGTATACATGTGCCATTGAGAGAACATTGAGTTCTCACCTTCCACCAATACAGGAGCCATATAATGTAAAAAAAATAACTACCATCTAACCACAAGCTAGATGAACCTCTCAGCTAAGAGGTTAGTCCATTCAAAAAAATAATATTACTTTAATATAAACAGACTAGGCAGAAGTTCTAGGCCACATCTCAGATTGCAATCAAAATCCCCTGCCAAGTACAACGTTAAGGCATTGTTTGCCAACCTGTCCTAACATTGACTTTCAATCTCCCAATAAAGGATTTACAATGGTCAGCAGGGGGTCTGGAATGTGTGGTTAAGGCTAAGTGGACCTATTGGCTGCAGAAAAAAACCTGAAGAAATGTTTTAATTGATTTAAAAAAAAGCCAGCTATCCAATATCCCTTTGCCTGAATACTCCCCAGCAGAGTATTAAGGTCCCTTGCAGAGTTCTCCTCAAGTGCAGTGGCTGCACACCCACTATGACCTTCCTATGCTGGCCAGGCCATCAGACTGACACTGAGGGAGCTGGTACCCATAATCCTGCTCACCTCCTCTTTCTGCTTCTAATGGGTGAAAATTCACTGTGCAGAGTAAATTCACTGCTAGTCAATTTACTTCGGTAACACTGGATGATTTCATTAAGTGTTCCAACTTGCAATGCTGAATAGCTAGCTTTTCACGTTGCTTGACTGGTAAGAAGCTTCGGGAGGGAGGTCACGTGCTAGAAAGCAGAGTTCCTGGGTTCGAGACGAATGAGGAAGCGGTACTCGCTAAGCAAGCACAATGACAATCTTTACACTGGCAGTACTTTTTGTCTAGCATCAATCAAGATTAACAGAAAAGATTCCACTCATTTGGGTTTCAGTTATTCTGTTTCTTGGGAAATAAATCTAAGCTCTCTCTTAGTCAGGTGACAGGAGACGGGTGCCTCTGGTCTGGAGCCGTCTGTCAGTGAGCGCTACACTGCTGTATTGTGACAGCTCTGTAAGCCATTTCTCTCTGCACAGGGTGATAATGAGGGCTTTAAACAGAGGCAACAGCGCAAACAGCAGGGTCAGGCCTCTGCCTGATGGTACTGCACAGGTATCTGAGGTGGTTACACACACACACAAAACCTAGATGTCTGCAGAGAAGAATCTGAGAAACTTGCCAAATACAGGTGTGCAAAGCTTGTAGTGTCATACCCAAGAAGACTCGAGGCAGTAATCACTGCAAAAAGGTGCTTCAACAAAAGCATAAGTAAAGGGTCTAAATACTTGTGATATTTCCGAGGGGTTTTATTTTATAAATTAGTAAAAAAAATGAATAATCTAAAAACCTGTTTTTGCTTTGCCAGTATGGGATAGTGTCTAGATTGATGAGATTTTTTAAATTCATTTTAGAAAAAGGATGTAATGTAACAAAATGTGGAAAAAGTAAAGGGATCTGAATACTTTCCGAATGCACTTTATAAACTCAGCAAAAAATAAAATGTCCTCTCACTGTCAACTGCGTTTATTTTCAGCAAACTTAACATGTGTAAATATTAGTATGAACATAAGATTCAACAACTGAGACAAACTGAACAAGTTCCACAGACATGTGACAAACAGAAATGTAATAATGTGTCCCTGAACAAAGGAGGGGGGGGGGAGTCAAAAGCAAAAGTAAGTCAGTATCTGCTGTGGCCACCAGCTGCATTAAGTACTGCAGTTCGTCTCCTCCTCATGGACTGCACCAGATTTGCCAGTTCTTGCTATGAGATGTTACTAAACTCTTCCGCCAAGGCACCTTCAAGTTCCCGGACATTTCTGGGGGGAATGGCCCTTGCCCTCACCCTCCGATCCAACAGGTCCCAGACGTGCTCAATGGGATTGAGATCCGGGCTCTTCGCTGGCCATGGCAGAACACTGACATTCCTGTCTTGCAGGAAATCACGCACAGAACGAGCAGTTTGGCTGGTGGCATTGTCATGCTGGAGGGTCATGTCAGGATGAGCCTGCAGGAAGGGTACCACGAGGGAGGAGGATGTTTTCCATGTAACGCACAGCGTTGAGATTGCCTGCAATGACAACAAGCTCAGTCCGAGGATGCCAGGACAATAACCTATCGCTCAATGTGAGCAAGACAAAGGAGCTGAACGTGGACTACAGGAAAAGGCGGGGCGCACAGTTGACGGGGCTGTAGTGGAGCAGGTCGAGGGGCCAAGTTCCTTGGTGTCCACCTCACCAACGAACGATCATGGTCCAAACACACCAGGACAGTCGTGAGTGGGCACGACAACCCCTTTTCCCCCTCAGGAAACTGAAAAGATTTGGCATGGGTCCTCGCATGCTCAAAAAGTTATTCAGCTGCACCATCGAGAGCATCCTGACCGGTTACATTACAACCTTATATGGTATCTGCTCGGCATCTGACCGTAAGGAGCTACAGAGGGTAGTTCGTATGGCCCAGTACAAAAATGGGGCCAAGCTTCCTGCCATCGAGGACCTATATACACTGGGCGGTGTCAGAGGAAAGCCCCAAAAATTGTCAGAGACTCCAGTCACCCAAGTCATAGACTGTTTTCTCTGCTACCGTACCGCACGGCAAGCAGTACCGGAGCGCCAAGACTAGGACTAAAAGGCTCCTTAACAGCTTCTACATCCCCCAAGCCATAAGACTGCCGAACAATTAATCAAATGGCCACCGAATTATTTACATTGACACCCCCCTTCCTTTGTTTTTACACTGCTGATACTCGCTATTTATTATCTATGCATAGTCACTTTACAAATTACCTGGACTAACCTGTACCCCTGCACATTGACTCCGTACCGGTATCCCCTCTATATAACCTCTGTCATTTTATTGTGTTACGCACATCATTTTTTACTTTATTTGGTAAATATTTACTTAACTCTTTCTTGAACTGTATTGCTGGTTAAGGGCTTGTAAGTAAGCGTTTCACGGTAAGGTCTACATATGTTGTATTCGGCGCATGTGACAAATAAAGTTCGATTTGAAACTGAAATCACTAAATAAGAGTGTCTGAAATTAAGCCTTGTCAAGGGCCTATAAAGACACTGCAGATTGTTGAAATTATGCATGCACTGGGGCCACCCTGAACAAAATGTTCCTTTAGTTTACATACAAAAACTATGAATTAGAAGAAAACATCCACTTGTGCCAGTGGTCAACTGTACCCATACGGGTGACTTCATTTCCTGAACAAATCCTTTGAGGTACAGTATATGCAATAGGTAATGTGTACACACTAAAATCCTGTCCAATATGTAGTCACTTAGCCATATAAAGCATTGTAACCACTTCTTGATCTGATTACTTCCTACAGTATGTGATACGGCCCTCTCTGAAGAGCTGAGCTGGTGTTATGATCACACAGATAATGGATGATTGGGTTGGGGGATGGAGCAGCTCGCTCCTTTCCCCACATGAGGGGTTCAAGTGAAGGGAACGCCAGACAGAATCAATGCATGTGAGGGCCAAATCAAATCAGGGGATGGCAGGGATGACGGAGTGACTCACCATAACATAATAGGAGATGCTGTTCACCACACGCTCCCGGGCACTGCCCACGGTCTCCAACAGGGCACCCAGCCCGTTCTTAGCCAAGCCAAAGGTGGTCTGAGGGGCACTCTTCACACTGGACACAACTAACATGTAGTTAATCTGCAGTTGATAACCAAGGCCACTCACCAGGCGCTGCAGCCCACCACCTCTCTGAAACACAGGGACATGAATGTAATACAAGGTGAGTATCTGAACAATTCTTTACCATACAACAACACCACCTACTCACATGGTGTGGCTCATTATACTCTGCTAACCAGGCAGCCTTTTCTGAGCAGTAAATCAACATAAACAGTACAACATGTATTGTACATATGGGTATTGTCTTGGCTGTCTGCTAGGGTGAACCTAGAGGCCAGATTCTGTATGTTGTGTAACAGCACTTCAGATTTCTTTATCCACTCCCTAAATTATACTTCAGTAGGGGGAGTCTCAGGGAATGCGAGCTGAATGTTAAGAATGTACAGGATTTGATTACATTTTCTGAGAATACCATGAGGTACATCAAGGGTCGCATTTGGAGACTATTTTAGGCATATTTGAGTGTGGCAGACATGACCACATCAATCTAGAGAAATACTGTAGCACAGGGGGAGCAAAGACTTTACAGTAAAACATCCTCTAATGACAATAATGAAATTACCTAAATTACTATTAAAAAATATAAAAAGATGGTGATGTGCATTGTTTGAGACCTGCTCTAAGGATGTAAGGGTTCATAACCTTCTGAAACTCTGCTTCTGTCTCTCTGCTCCTGTCTCTCTGCTCCTCCCAACTGAAGAATCCCATCACTGAGCTCTGAAAGAACAGGCCCACTGTTTCCACAGCCTCAAGGTTCTTCATGGCATATTCAGTCTGGCAGGGAACAGTACATTTTCAAAGTCAATTTTAATCATCCATAACAACATATTTGCAAAAAACGAAATGTTACAGTAATAACATGATACTTAGTAACAAGTCATTTTTTAGAAGCTTCTATATCCTTATGAAAGAGGGTTCAATAAAATAACTTGCCTCGCACACTTTTCCAGTCGATTATTTATAAAAGTTTGAGTAGTATCTAGAACTACTGTAAGCCTTATCAAACCCACAACTGAGAATGTTCTTTCAAGAGCTAAGCTTTTGCATTTATTTGGTGACGTCAGACACAAGGCCACTAAGTTGTATCGACTCAGACCACCATCTTATGTACAGCCATTCTCAAACATCTGGGTAAATCCATTTGAATTCGATCACTTTGACAGCACCCCTTTTGATTTGAACAAAACCTTCCATACATATTTACCCATTGTAGAATGCCAAAACATTCAAGAGATAAAAGGTGCTCAATGTTGACCAATTTTGCATACCCCACCATACTATCAAACATCCATGTCTTCGTCACTGGAAAAGATAAGCGGTTGAGATTGATATAATTTAAAAGCATACAAACAGGGTTGTAAATTTTTTTAAATCATTTCCAGAACATTGCTTTTTTTATATAAACATTATGAATTATTAATGTAAAATGTCAACTTTTAAATTACTGGGATCTTGTATATAGAGCATGCGACTATTTATTTTTATAGCCTACAGTTTACTTGCCATTAGTCAGCACCTCTAGCAACTTTTTTGGGTGTGCTTTAGCTCATGCTTTTTATTAAACTTTAAAATGGTACCACAAAGATGGTTGGAGATCCACACATCAGAGAATGTTGACTTGAATGGGAATATCGGTTTTAAATTATACTGTGAATCCTCTATAGGAAACCTATTGAAACAATAGAAATATAGAATAGACAAACATTTAAGTTGACATTCGACTGTGGGTGGACTGGCGGCCATCTTTGTGGTAGTAAATAGAAGTAAAAATGTAAATTCTAATTAAATTTCAATGGTGTAACAGCTAAATTGCAGTGATCTGAAGGGATAGGTTAATTATATTTCTATGATTGAAATTATACCCACCCTGTATTCAAGAGCATGTTGCTTCTCAACCGATGGCGGGAACAACACAAAAACCTCAGATGTCAAATAGAGTTTAAGCTACAACATATGCGAATATGAAAATTGACAAAAACATTTTTCTTTTTAAGTATAATTTGTATTCAAACCCTGTTTGTAACCTGTTTGAAAGACATCAAACTCAACCATTTATCTTTTACAGTGATGACATCAGTGGCAGTTCCAGACCATTTCAACTGGGGGGCCAAGCTAGGGCCAGTTGTACTGTTCGAGGGGCCAGTTACATTAGACGTTATTGTTATCATATCGTTTTCTTCACTGCATTGCAGGCAAAAGACCATGTTCATAATCATTCAACAATTTGCATTTTCTGTCTAATAACGGATGTAAAAAAAGAACGATAGCAAAAATTTGTTATGTAAAAGGGGGGCCACAAGGGGGTCCAAAATTGTTGTCACAGGGGCACTGCTCCACCCCCCCCCCCCCCACATCGCTAGTGGATGACATGGTTGTCTCATAATATGGTGGGGTAGGCAAAATGGGTAAACTTTGAGGACCTCTATCTCTTGAATGTTTAAGCATTCAGGTCAAAAAAAATCCCTTCGACCACTTCTTTCACGGGCAAACGTTTGGAAAGTTGTTTAAAATCAAAAGGAATGCTGTGAAAAAGTGATCTAACTAAGACAAGTGCAATAATTACATCAAAAAAGGAGGACCATCTGCTACATTGAATTAATCTGTGTAAAAAGGTAACTTCTACACATTGGGGAGTACAGTCCCTACAACCAAAAATATCTACAATGTCAGTAGATATCAAAACTCAACGGGGTAACCAATAAGCTCAAGGATTCAAGTACCTTCAATTCAATTGTGTGATGTATATTGAGCTATTGTGTCATGTGAATTACAGGCATTTTGAATTGGACTAATCATTTTACTATTAAAAGCAAAGGGATGCAAAGAGCAAAAAAGACCAATCCCTGTAGGCCTAATTGCTAATGCTCTACACACTGGATATACAGTGTACAAACATTAGGGACACCTGCTCTTTCCATGACAAATCAAATCATAGACTGACCAGGTGAAAGCTATGATCCCTTATTGATGTCAACTGTTAAACCCACTTCATTTAATGTAGATTAAGGGGAAGAGACAGGTTAAATAATACTTAAGCCTTGAGACAATTGCTACATGGATTCTGCATGTGTGCCATTCAGAGGGTGAATGGGCAAGACAAAAGATTTAAGTGCCTTTAAACTGGGTATGGTAGGAGGTGCAAGGCACACCGGTTTGAGTATGTCAAGAAGAGCAACGCTGCTTGGTTTCCTGTGTGTATCAAGAATGGTCCACCACCCAAAAGACTAACTTGACAACTTTTCGAAGCATTAGAGTCAACATGGGACAGTATTCCTGTGGAATGCTTGACACCTTGTAGAGTCCATGCCCCGACGAATTTAGACTGTTCTGAAGGAAAAACGGATCGCAACACAATATTAGGAAGGTGTTCCTAATGTTTTGTACACTCAGTGTACCTCTGGCTGTCTGTCTCTCCTCAATGCTTATTTCAGCTGGGATTTCAACTGCCATACTCCAGTAACCCCTGCTGTTATTGAGAACTACTGTAATTGATGTGATTCCCAGAGAGGGATTTGGAATGAATTATGGCTTTAGACTGTGTGTGACATAATCTCCCCGAGAGAGTAAGCATTTACTCTAGTAATAACCCAAATAATTGTACCTAATTTCATAAATGAACACACATCAAGTAATTCACGTCAAAATGATAGATTGACACAATTCTGTCTTTCGGTCATAAATAATTAAATTATACGCTGGCTGTAAGTAATAGGGATACATTTCATATGAGTCTTTCCACAGGCATGCTCTTCCCTCTCCCTGATGACCGCAACAACAACTCTACGTTGGGCTAACAGAGGTCAAAATTCACACATTTTCCCTTATTTGTACTGACTCTAGTACCTAATTGGGCTGCCAAATTTTATTTTGTTTGGCCAATTCCACTGTATCTAGATCCCATCAGCGAAAATATGTGATGTTTTAATTTAATTCCCCCACAATTATTTACAGTGTCTGGGACCAAGACTAAACAGACAGCTAGCTCTTACCAGTGGAGACACACCGGAGATGTGTGTGACCAGGTCCTGACCTTGACTCTTGGCGTGTTGGAGCGTTGCTGCTGTCTGATTGTAGGCACGTCGACACACTGTGCTGGCCAGAGCCCCAAGCCTCCTGTAGCTGGGCTGAAGGCCAGGAGCACTGACACCAGACTCCTGCTCCCACAAAGCAGCCGACTCTGGGGGACAGATAAAGAGCACTCAACGGCTGGACAAACGGATACAAAAGTCTCTTTTTCACTCAACAACCTCTAACTCAAAGCATCACATATCATCAGCTGACCACTCCTGATGAAGGACAAATAGGATGGACCCTCACTAAGAAAAAGCAAACAAACTTGTAAGAACTTCTAGATTCCAAACTTCTATAGCTGTTACATAAATACTGTATGTTACACCTCATTACTTGTGAGCAGAAGGTCACTCTTTGAGTGACTGTCTTATGTCCATGAGTTCCGAAGAAGGTACGTGGTTTCAGAAAGTATTCACACATCTTGACTTTTTCCACATTTTTTTTGTGTTACAGCCTTAATTTAAAATGGATTACATTTAGATTTGTCACTGACCTGTGGAATTGTTTGACATTTTTACAAAATAATTAAAAATGGAAATCTGTAATGTCGAGTCAAAATGTATTCAACCCCTTTTTTTACAGCAAGCCTAAATAAGTTCAGGATGAAAAATGTGCTTAACAAGTCACATAATAAGTTGCATGGACTCAGTGTGCATGGACTCAGTGTGCAATGGTGTTCAACATGATTTTTTTAATGACTACCTCATTTCTGTACCCCACACATACAATAATCGAGTGTGCAAAGCTGTCATCAAGGCAAAGGGTGGCTACTTTGAAGAACCTCAAATATATTTTTGATTTGTTTTTGCACTTTCTTGGTTACTACATGATTCCATGTTTTATTTCTTAGTGTTGGTGTCTTCACTATTATTCTACAATGTAGAAAATAGTCAAAAGAAAATAAAAACCCTTGAATGAGTAGGTGTCCAAACTTTTGACTGGTCTTACTGTGTGGAATGGGGATGTAACATTCTGTAGTTGGTCACTAGCTAGCACATTTGGGTCCTTGAAAGTGGTGGGAATGTATGTTTTTGGTTTCACGTTGGTTGTGGGAACAAAACCATAAGCTTCCTGACCGTTAAAACTGAAGGTTTGTTTAATGTTCTGAGAACATTTTGCCTGTTCTGAAAACAATTATTTTTAGGTTGCAGGGAGGTTCTGAGAATGTTTTACTCTGGTTCTGATAAGGTTTTCCTTCAAGGTTTTATTAACACTGAGAACATAAATTATAGGTCATTTGGAGGTTTGTGAATAACTTCTTTAAAACTTTTACTGAATGTTTCAGTAAGACTTTTAATAACACTGCTACCTTATTTTGGATGACCTGTTATAAACTCGAAGCAAAGACAGGAAACATGGAAATGAATTTCCTTAGACATTATCATGAACACATTTCAATTTTTTTCTGACACGGCATCAGTGAGTTTGAAACCTATAATCTTCTGTTGTCTATTCATGGGATTAGTCCACTGCACCACTAGGATGGCGCCATCATGACATTTTTTTATTTTTTGAACGCACACAAAGCTGTTCATTTTGGTTTATTCAAAGGAAACAAACACTCATTAACAACACACCTGAACACACTTAACAAGATAGAGATTTTGTTGACGCTGATAACGTAATGTATACGTTTTAAAATGACATTCTTAGAATGTTCTCTGAACTTTCCTAAAGTTCCTGTGGTTTTTAATGGAAAGTTTGAGAATTTAGAACTTATTGATGTTACTGTGCACAATAAAACATTCTGAATATTTCCAATAACTGACATAAAAGAGGACTACACATTCTCTGAACGTTCTGGTTAACATTGCTTAATAGGGCTAGGCGTCCCGCCAGCGGGACACCTGTCGACAACTTCCGGTGAAATTGGAGGGCGCGCATTTCAAATAAATAATCATGCAAATTATGGATATTAAACATTTAGATATACACAAGGGTCGTATATATCGGTTAAAAGCTTAATGTCTTGTTCATCTAACTGCATTGTCCGATTTACAATAGGCTTAACAGCGAAAGCATGCCATGCGATTTTTTGAGGATTGGCGCCCCAAATCAAAATATTTTTCAACCAGCACAGGTTTCATAAAATCCCAAATGGAGTTTCGGGCGCAGGCGATCCGCTAGTGACCCACCCCGACAACATCTGGTGAAATTGCAGAGCGTGAAATTCAAATTATAGAAATATTTAACATTCATGAAAATACAAGTGTCATACATCAAAATAAAGCTTAACTTCTTGTTAATCCAGGCACTGTGTCAGATTTCAAAAAGGCTTTACGGTGAAAGCACACCATGCGATTATCTGAGGACAGCACCTCACATACAAAATCATGAAAAACATTTTTCAACCAGGCAGGTGCGCCACGAAAGTCAGAAATAGCGAAATAATAAATGCCTTACCTTTGAAGATCTTCTTCTGTTGGCACTCCAAAAGGTCCCTGCTACATCACAAATGGTCATTTTGTTGGATAAAGTTCTTCTTTATATCCGCAAAAACTCAGTTTAGCTGGCACGCTTCATTCAATAATCCACCGGTTTCCCTCCTTCAAAATGAATCCCAAACATTACCAATAAACTTCTCCGAACAAAGTTTATAATCAAACCTCAGGTACCCTAATACGTAAATAAACAATAAAATTTAACACAGAGAATCGTTATTGTCTTTACTGGAGATAAAACAAAGAATGCACTCTCATCCACGCGCATGAAAACACTACAGCCAAAATGGGAGCCACTTAGAAAAACTACAAATTCTAGGTCATTTTTCCAAAAACAAGCCTAAAACTCTTTCTAAAGACTGTTGACATCTAGTGAAAGCCCTAGGACCTGCAATCTGGGAGGATTTCGCATCATAATAAACATGACAGCCATTGGAAACAGTGGTAGGCTGAAATTATTATTTTTTTCGATGGTTTGTCCTCGGGGTTTCGCCTGCCATATCAGTTCTGTTATACTCACAGACATTATTTTAACAGTTTTAGAAACTTGAGTGATTTCTATCCAAATCTACCAATTATATGCATATCCTAGCTTCTGGGCCTGAGTAACAGGCAGTTAACTTTGGGCATGCTTTTCATCCGGACGTCAAAATACTGCCCCCTAGCCCAAAGAGGTTTAAATATTCACTTACTGTTTGAAAATCTTCTTCTGATTTGCAATCCAAAGGATCCCAGCTACAACATGCATGTTCGTTTTGTTAGATAAAATCCTTCTTTATATCCCAAAAAGTTTATTTAGTTTGCGTCATTGATGAGTAATCCACTCATTCAACATGCAGAGAAAGGAATCCAAAAAGCTAATGCTAAACTTCGTTAAAACAAGTCAAAAATATGTTTCTATTTAATCCTCAGGTACCCTAAAATGTAATTAAACTCTAATATTTAATACAGAAAGAAATTTGTTCAATAGGAAAGCAAAATGAACATCCTCTTCATCGCTCGCGCACAGACTGATTTCCAACTCTGACTCCCAGTACTAGAACTCAAAATTCTTCCTCATTTGGGAAGAAACAAACCTGAAACCTTGAACGAAGACTGTTGACATCTAGTGGAAGCCATAGGAATTGCAATCTGGGAGCTGGATATGACCCTATACGTTCCATTGGAAGAGCATGGGCTCTCAAAAACAATTCCGGTCGGTTTTTCTTTGGATTTTCTCCTACCATATCTATTGTGTTATAGTCTCATACATTATTTTAACATTTCTACAAACTTCAAAGTGTTTTCTATCCAATGGTACCAATTATATGCATATCCTGGCTTCTGGGCCTGAGTAACAGGAAGTGGAGAAAAAAAGACCATAGCCTGAAGCAGCTTTAGACCTCAAAGTTAACTAAATGTAATCTACGTAATCCCCAAAAGTGATTATTTGTCATGAGAGGGACGTAAACAATAACTAGTAATGCTGCACACTCCAAGAAAGGTTACCATCTAACCTTTCTGGTAAAAATAGTTATATTGCTGAGGTGCAGTCACTTTCTTTTCTGGACAAGCTTAAGTATACAATACAAATATGATAAAAATTGAATATTTTATACAATGTATTTCCTATTCAACAAAGTTGTGTAAATAACGCTGGAAATGACTCTTCTAAATATTGTATAGTCAATTTATACAATAAGATTTCACCTTCCTTCAAAAAAACTCTAAAATGCATATCTGTACATATAGTGTTAGAGAAAATGTACATATTTTCTAAAGTTCTTTCCTGATCAAAACATTTCCCCCCCCCCCCCCCTCCGCTGTGAATGGCTCAGCTCTAGCTTGGCTTCCAGAACTCAATAGGAACTCTCCTTTCATCTCATATTAATCTTGTCCGTCTATGACAAACAGAAAGTGGTTGAGGTTTAAAATGATGAATTATTTTAGATTAGAGAAATTTTATAGCCAAAATGTGCTACAGTGACAAACCCACTCTCTCCTGCTGCGTTACGATATAAGGATTACAGCCATATGTTTTGTTAATGCCTTTGTAAAAGGCAGATGAGACATACTCCTGTGCCCATGAGAGTCAGGGCTACTGCTCAATGCAAGCCATTTTGATCTACGGTGTCCAAAGATCGATTTATAAGCAAAATTGTTAGTGGGCAACTGGTACAAGAAGCACGCAGGTCCCCGAAACAGGGGAATTTACATGGAATAGGTTTTTTAAGAGCACCACGTGGGAACTTGTGTGTAATGTTCAGTGGAAGTACTGAAATTCCCAAATAAGAATTGTTTCTTAACACCAGCCTTCTAATCATCAGAGCAGCACAGCATGTTCTCTGTACAGAGTGTCTAAGAGATGGCTCAGCTCAGAGAGCCTATACCACACACTGTGTGAGTGGTGGGCATGGGATGGATGTAGTGAGGGTTGATTAACCTTGGTCAGACAGAGCCAAGTGCTTATTCTGCCTGCCTTCAGAGGACTGGATCACCTGTACACCCAGAGCAGGAGGATTAGTCTGGAGAACACCCGAGTGACTTGTCTGGCCAGACAGCGCCACAGGTGGAACCGATAATGGGGGTCATTGACTTAATGACACTTGCAGACCGGACAGAAGTGCCTATACATTGTGCCCCCTCGCACAGTATAAAAGCAAATAATAGATTGTTCAACAGCCCGAGTCAAACTCAAGAGCCCATTCAATCTGGCAGGCAGGGGGTTTGAGTAAAAAAAAAGAAGAATCATCTCAATTGACATTGAAATGACTTAAACCAAATTGAAACTATAGAAATTATAATGGTCCTACATTTATAGTCTCTTCAATCTGTCCAGCTTGCTGAAGGTTCTGTGTGGCTCAGTTGGTAGAGCATGACCCTTGCAATGGCAGTGTTGTGAGTTCAATTCCTATGGGGGACCAGTATAAAAAACAAATATGTTTATGTACTGTGTCACTGGATAAGTGTCTGACAAATAATGTAAAACGCTAACACTAATCAAATTCCAAAAGCGATGGATATGGGACAATTTTCTACACATTGACTGAGAGGAAATAAAATACATTTTATGTGCGGCCCTCCAGACCTTGGTGAAGACCGAATGCTACCCGCAGGGGGAAATTAGTTTGACACCCCTGTTCTACAGGTATGGTATGGGGATTCTTTATAGATTTCCTTATGGTCTGGCACCTTCTCTAACAGCCAGATATGGTTCCATTTGGAAAGCCTAGTATGTCTTTGGCTAATTTTGTTGAATATAATACATTTCCATTAGATTGTAACAGACTGACTCATGTATGAGTCCTCATGTGGAGGGTGAAGAGGTTGTTGTATCTAGTGCAAGTGCTAGAGAACATCTCATCTTCAGGCATTGCTTAGAGATGTTATCACTATCGCACTTGTCTAAATCATGCTGTTATGTTCTTTCTGTGTCCTGAAACAAAACATCTATCACCAGTCATCTACTACAGCTTGCCTGCTGTAACCATGAAACCATAGCACCCCACTGTTTTGTTTCTCAATTGTAGGTTGCCACCTTGTGGTGAAAGTTGAAATAGCTCCAGTATACTATCGCCTTTAAAATGGGTCAGTGCGATCCGGGATCTTAGGGACGTCCCTCAAAGGATAGCAGACCCTTGTAAATGTTTAGCTGTCATACTCCCATTCCATGTTCTTATCTGAACTAACTCAACACAGTAAGAAGAAAAAAACATTACGTTTGTGAAGTATACCATTCTCCTCAGAGGATCCAGGCAGAACATAGTTGACCAGACTCTCAGCCAGGGTCAGTGCAGTGTCTGCTCCCTCCCCTGCAAGGTGGACAGGCTTGCTGCTCAGGACATAGCTAAAGCCATCACTGAAGGCACTCCTGGTCAACTGGAGCCAACTGGATGCCATGCTGAGCACCCTGTCTGAGGTGCCAGCGATGGGGCTGGCGATGCCCTCCTTAGCTGTCTGCACTGTAGAGGTGACTGCATCCACTATGCCAGACGCCAGCTGTGTGAAACAGAGGAAAAAGACAGGTTTTGAGGGCAGAAGTCATGCTGTGTAACAAGCCTTTTCAATTGACTCAGAAAATAACTTCCTTGCCTTCTCAGGGGGATACTGCAGAGCTGGGATCTTCTCCTCCAGATGATCCAGCCCTTTACAGGCCAGATTGTTGGCAGCAACAACTAGAGACAATACATTGAGTTTAGAGAAGGCCATTATGGGTTTTACACTGCCGATAACCTCCGAGTATTGAACACATTGAAAGACGTCCTCTACTCTGAAATTATTTAATCACAAATAATACGTTATTAAACATCTCCAGGAGCTAGATAGCAAAAATGCTGATGAGATCATTGTCATTTTGGTATTGCTCTCTGAGACAGAATATCTATGGCACACCTTAGTGAGATGCAAGCTGCAATCTTCAATCTGCCTTGGTACTTTCATTATATTGCACTCATTACAACAGATCGTTTTTCCTCACTTGCCAATGGGTTGTGAGCAAAGTTGTACTGCATTTCCAGATTCAATATTTTACTTCATGCGTGTTCATAAAAAATGTTTGAAGTAAGCTAGAACGTGAGACAATTAAATATTTAAATTGCCCAATTTATCATGAAATCTCAAAGTCTACTTGTCACCAGAGAACAGTTTTGCAATTTGTGAATGTGAGTTCAGGACACAGAGTTCATCCAATATAAATTCAATTTCACAACCAGGAAATGTAACATCCCCAGAGAGAGTGGCATGACAACTGTGTGTTCTCCCCATCAACAAGTAGAACATAGAAACAGTCAAACCAAGTCTTGTAGACCTGGCTCAGTCTACTAGACCTGGCTCTACTAAGAGCTGGCCCTAGCCCAGGCGTACGGCAGGACACATTCCCAGACTCAACAGCACAACGGATTTGTTGTCACTACAGATAATCAAACAAACAGCAAACCAAATCCTCTCAGTGAGAATGAGCTCATTTACTCCTTTTCATGTATTGCACTTCACAGCATCAACATGTATTGAAGGATTACTTTTGAGGTACTGCATGTTCAGGTTACTGTAGTAGATGAATATCACAATCAGGTAATGGTACTGCAATGTGAAGCAGTATATACTATTGTACTGTAGTAGCTGAACATATGGTTAATGAACTGATATCACAGCCTATCTATTTGTCTGGACTGGTGGCAGCGTGACTAACAATTTTTGCAGTGCAGAAATTGATGACAGTTTAGCACTAAGGCAGGGAATCAGTGTGCTCACGCTGGGTCTCCAGTCGGTCGATGGCAGGCTGGATGCTCCACGCTGCCAGACTGCTGGCGGTCCTGGCCCCCCTCTCATACACCCCACACACAGAACAGAGGAGCGGGTGGGTCTGCTTGGTGCTAGTGTAGGTCCTCTCAATAACCTCACAGGTAGAGCTCACTGCAGGTAGTCTTAGGAGTCTGACAAACACATTGTCCTGAGAGACATGGAACAACAATTCACTCCTCAAGCTGAGACAGACATGCTCAACTCTGTAAATGTGCATACATACTGTAGTAGTCTACATATATACATAACTGTTATTATAGTCTGTCAGAGATTTACAGATGAGGGTTAGGATGTTGTACTGTAGTGGAATTATGTTACAGTTACATCAGTGCATGAACAAGTAGTTGTAAATTGTTTGGAAACCTTACCTGTTCCTGGGCTTTGGTGGATGCTGTTTTCTCTGGAGCCATTATGACTGATCAACTAGGCCTATGTGAATGACATAACGATGAATCATTGTTGCACCTGAAGCAAGTTTGGAACTACTACCAGCATATTGACTTGTAGAAACATTTTATATTGAATACGGTACCCTATTATTAGGCTACTATTACAGAAGTAAACAAGCAATTTTTTTTAATCAAATGTAAAAAGAATAGAAACTAACCGTCTAGTGTTGAGTCCAGCTGAAGACCGTGGCACATTTAATTTGGTGAGGAACAGAAGAACTATACAGACACAACCTGAAAAAAAAGCCTGCTCATCACGCCCACTTAAAGGAGAAGTTTACCCAAAATCCAGAATCTCCCAAGTGGTTCCTAACCTTGAAACTATTTCAGTGGAGTTCCCCTCTCTCCCTGGATTGCAGAACTGAGACAGCTGCAAAAACAGGTCATGTGACTTGTGACATTCCTGGATGCAGCCCTCGCTCCTCTCCGTTTTCAGTGAATGCATGATTTACAATCTGCAAACTGTTGGCAAATTCATTGTTTTATCGAATACGTACGGACAAATTTGCTATTTTTGTCAAAAGTATATTGGTTTTGAGTCAGGAAATGTGTACTTTTCCACCAGATTTGTGATTATTTTCTATAATTTTATGTAGCACTCATAGGGAAAACCCTACTCATTATATGCCAATATATGGAGCGGCCTTCAGTATCCTCACTACTTCTACACCCCCCAAAAAGTTGAATCTGTGAAATCAAGCTCCATTTAAGGGCATATCGTGACATTTCTAAATAGAAGGGTTTCCCCCATGAGGGCGCTCATGCACAGATTTTACCCATCTCCACTTTTAGCTACCTAAAATAAAAAATGTAATTATCGCAAATATTTAATGAGGAAAAGTCAACATTTTGTGACTCAAAAAAGTATTTTTAGACAAAAACAGCTAATTTCAATAAAACAATGTATTTGCTTACGGGCGCAGATTTGTGAATCATGCATTCGCTGACAACAGCGCAGAGTGAGGCCTGCATCCAGCAATGTCACAAATCATGTGACCCCTTTTTTTCAGCTGTCTCAGTTCTGCACTCCAGGGAGAGAGAGGGGGAGAGGGCAAACTCCACTAAACTACACTGAACACAAATATAAACACAACATGCAACAATTTCAAAGAATTTACTGAGTTACAGTTTATATAAGTAAATCAGTAATTTGAAATAAATTCATTAGGCCCTAATCTATAGATTTCACATGACTGGGAGTACAGATATGTATCTGTTGGTCACAGATACATTACATGACTAAAAGTATGTGGACACCTGCTTGTCAAACATCTCATTCCAAAATCATGGGAATTAATATGGAGTTGGTCCCCCCTTTGCTGCAATAACAGCCTCCACACTTCAGTGAAGGCTTTCCACTAGATGTTGGAACATTGCTGCAGGGACTTGCTTCCATTCAGCCACAAGAGCATTAGTGAGGTCGGGCAATGATGTTGGCTGCTTAGGCCTGGCTCGCACTTGGCGTTCCAATTCATCCCAAAGGTGTTCGATGGGGTTGAGGTCAGGGCTCTGTGCAGGCCAGTCAAGTTCTTCCACACCGATCTTGACAAACCATTTCTGTATTGACCTCGCTTTCTTCATGGGGGCATTTTCATGTTGAAACAGGAAAGGGCCTTTCCCAAATTGTTGCTACAAAGTTGGAAGCACAGAATTGTCTAGAACGTCATTGTATGCTGTAGTGTTAAGATTTCCCATCACTAGAACTAAGAGGCCTAGCCTGAACCATGTAAAACTGCCCAAGACCACCAAATTTTACAGTTGGCACTATGCATTCGGGCAGATAGCATTAACCTGGCATCCTACAAATCCAGATTAATCCGTCGGACTGCCAGGTAGGTAGGTACCAACATATCCGCCATGCTGATCCTCAACACGGGGGCACCTCAGGGGTGTGTGCTCAGTCCCCTCCTGTACTCCCTGTTCACTCATGACTGCATGGCCAGGCATGACTCCAACACCATCTTTAAGTTGGCTGATGACATAACAGTGGTAGGCCTGATCACCGACAACGATGAGACAGCCTATAGGGAGGAAGTCAGAGACCTCAACGTGATCAAGACAAAGGAGATGATTGTGGACTACAGGAAAAGGAGGACCGAGCACGCCCCATTCTCATCGACGGGGCTGCAGTGGAGCAGGTTGAGAGCTTCAAGTTCTTAGTTGTCCACATCAACAAAAAACTATCATGGTCCAAACACACCAAGAGAGTCGTGAAGAGGGCACGACAAAGCCTATTCCCCCTAAGGAGACTGAAAAGATTTGGCATGGGTCATCAGATCCTCAAAAGGTTCTACAGCTGCACCATCGAGAGCATCCTGACTGGTTGCATCACTGCCTGGTATGGCAAATGCTCAACCTCCGACCGCAAGGCACTACAGGTACATCACTGGGGGCATGCTTCCTTCCATCCTGGACCTCTAGGTCCAAAAGACTTCTTAACAGCTTCTACCAAGCCATAAGACTGCTGAACAGCTAATCAAATGGCAACCCAGACTAGTTGCATTGCCACCCCCCTCTACCTACATGTACATATTACCTCAATTACCTTGACTAACCAGTGCCCTCGCACATTGACTCTGTACTCGTACCCCCTGTATATAGCCTCGCTATTGTTATTGTACTGCTGATCTTTAATTATTTGTTACTTTTATTTTTTATTGAATTTTTTACTTAACACTTATTTTTCTTAAAACTGCATTGTTGGTTAAGAGCTAGTAAGAATTTCACTGTAAGGTCTACACCTATTGTATTCAGAGCATGTGACAAATAACATTTCATTTGAGAATGCGTTTCCACTGTTCCAGAGTCCAATGGCGGCAAGCTTTACATCGCTCCAACAGACGCTGCTTCCCATGTTCTTGTTTTTTTCGGCAACAAATACTTTTAAAACATTTATTTTGGGGTCTTCATACATTTTCCTCTCATTTGTTCAAGCGTTTGTCTACGATGTGTGTAGAAGGCTCTGATGATGGAGTGACCAAGCATTGTTCTAATTTCCTTTTCAAGTTTGTCCCCTCCACATCCACTCAATGAGATATTATTGAGAAGACAGGTCTGAAAGATTCCAGACTAAATCAGGATTTGTTTTTTAGGTTAGCCCCAAAGAAATTATAGTCTGGATATTGATCAGTGTATGACTCAATTTATTAATGCTTTCATCCAATGGAGCTGACAGCAAATCCCTTGACAATAAGTATGCTTTTTAATAAGTATGCTTGTTATCTCCCTCACTAGCTTTAAGCACCAGCTGTCAGAGCAGCTCACAGATCACTGCACCTGTACATAGCACATCTGTAAACAGCCCATCTATCTACCTACCTCATCCCCATACTGTATTTATTTATTTATCTTGCTCCTTTGCACCCTAGTATCTCTACTTGCACATTCATCTTCTGCACATCTACCATTCCAGTGTTTAATTGCTATATTGTAATTACATCGCCACCATGGCCTATTTATTGCCTTAACTTACCTCATTTGCACTCACTGTATTTAGACTTTTTGTTTTCTTTTGTTCTACTGTATTATTGACTGTATGTTTTGTTTATTCCATGTGTAACTCTGTGTTGTCGTATGTGTCGAATTGCTATGCTTTATCTTGGCCAGGTCGCAGTTGCAAATGAGAACTTGTTCTCAACTAGCCTACCTGGTTAAATAAAGGTGAAATAAATGAAAAGAATCCTTTAGGAAATGACACCTCTCCTTGACAGAGGGGCTGGATATTGCCATGTAGATTCATTTATCATGTTTGGAAGGATTCGTGTTGGGCTCATGAGTGTTCAAAACATGACTGCTAAATACATAAATGTATTCTGTTCCATACAACACATCTCAGCATGGCAGGTGTAACAGAGTAAGAAAATCTATCCTGTTTTATTTGTAAAGTTCGCCCAAATTAGTTTAATAAGCATTGTATTCATGTTATTGAGTTCCTGTTTAAACATGTCATATAGTTGTATTGATTCCTATTGACATACTGTATTCCATCCATCGCTACTTGACTGACATTGTGTAGTTGGTTGACAATATTTCACTCTGGCTGCTATATTGTTGTTGCGACTGTTTTGTGCTGATGGAGTGTATGGTAGATTGGAAATGCTTCTCTATTACTTTCCCAGTTAAAGGCACAGTCTCTTGATATAATTACGTCCAAACTGTCACAGAATGTGATTGAACTAATGTACAATGTAATGACAAGTAGTTTGTTGTAATGTAACATGTATTTTGGTTGTTTTAACTGAGTTTTCATGCTAACTTGTTAGCTATGCATGCTCTCGTCCTGTTAGCCATGTACTGTATACTGTTAGATAGCTTGTTTTCCACATGTGTGTGCCGTCCAAACCTAGGTTAGACATTTTTGCATTTAAAAAATATCTAATTTTATGTTGTAGGAGAGTGAGTGAAGCCGTAAGTCAACTAACACTACGGTATTGGTTATTGCCTGTCCCAGGTATATGATTGAATGTGTTGTCTATGGAGAATTTGTATTTTCTTCTTTGTAATTATTGTTGTCTATTTTTATTGTATAATTTTACATGGAGCTCATGCATTATGAAAGAAAAATGAAATATACTATATGATCAAAACAAGAATACCATAACAGACTGTTAGGTGCTGATGGAGTGTATGGAGTGTGAAAGATGCAATAAGTCAACTAACACTGTGTGTTGTCTGTCCCAGAATAAAATAATTTCATGGGCTCCAGTACCATCGTGTCCGTGCATGCTGATTAGTTGCCTTGGAAAGGAGTCAGAACCAAAAGGTTGCAATTGGTTACAATCGGATCAGCCGATTGCCTAGGGACATCTGCAGCAGTGCCGTGTATTCAGTGCATCACAAGTGGATTTAATTTCACTTTTCTTATTATAGGGCGTTCTCTCTGAATTCTCTGAATTTCTCTATTTGTTATTTTCAGAGTACATTTCTCAGTCATTTGAGTTGTATTTTTAAACAGTCTGTCACCCAGCAGTGAATGAAACAATTATTTTACACATTTTATTTGACTTTTGGGATATTTTAATATTAATATAATGGCAGAAGGTATTGATAGAACCAGACCAGGAAAAGGTTATGGTGGCACTAGGCCCAAAGTCTCAGTGCACTTTGCTGACCCTAGCTCAGACCTTGATTTACCAGATCTTGGAAACTACTGTGAATATGATACCGTACACTTCAACACCAGGGCCTCTAGTGACCCAGCTAGAGAGTTAGGTGTGTTGATGGAGAAGTTCGGCGAGCACATAGGCAACTCAGTGACAGCCAGACTACTATTTGAGGGTGAATGTGGGAAAACAACTCAGCCCTCCAGATGTCACAGTGGCTCAGCCAACTCCAGCCCACAGGGTACAAACCTAGATCTATCTCAGTTGAATGTAATCCTGAAATCTGACGCCAAGGATACACCAGTCTTCAGGGGGATGGGTCAGACAAGTGTGACTTTCTGGAATGGGTTGATGTGATGGGGATGGACATGAAGAGAAAGAGTGTCCCATTAACCAGCCAGTCAGAGAAGAAGATGAGTAGGCCATGGCTTCTGAAGCAGCACTCTAGCGGCAGGTAGCCCATTAGTTAAGAGCATTGGGCCAGTAACTGAAAGGTTGCTGGTTCAAATCCCTGAGTTGACTAGGTGAAAAATCTGTTGGTGTCCTTGAGCAAGGCACTTAACCCTTGCTCTTAAGGCAGTTAACCCTTGCTCTGGATAACAGCATCTGCTAAATGACTGAAATATTTTTTGCGATATGTCATACTCTTGCATGCCACTGTTGGATTTCCCAGACAAGGTGAGAACCCCTTAGTTTAGTGGCTTTGCTTGAACAAGGAAAGAGATGTTGCAGATGAGTGTCTCAATAAACAGGGTAGGAGAATGGATAACCTTAGCAAGGAAGTTGCTATGATGTTTATCAAGAACTGTACAGACCCACATTTAGCATTGACATTCATGAGCAAGCACCTTGAAGCTGGGCAGCAATTGAAATACTAGAACAGCTGGATGAACACTCGCTTGAGGTGAAGTCAAGAGCTGGTGTCCCCAATGCATTTCAGTATTATTCTCTACGAGAAAGAGGAGACCAGGGCCCCTCACCGAAGTGTAAACAACAACAGTGCCCCTGAACAGGCATGCCATGTGTGTAAAGATACAGCACACACCACATTCTCCCACTGTCAGTCTAGTCGACTATGTTTCAGATGTCATTTCATAGGTCAGGTTAAGAGAGACTGCCCTATAGCCGCATCTAAGACCCTGGCTGCCCGAGTGACGAGCCAGCCAGAATCCACCAGCTCAGGGAAACTAGGTTGCCTACATTCAGAGAAGAGAAGTGAAGGTAACAGTGAAAAATCCTTCAGTGAACTACCTGATTATGAGTGAGTTTATTCATCACTTAATGACATTTCCCAAGAGTCTCCCAAAGTAGTCTTCCAGAACACACAGCGTGTTGATAGCTCATATAGCCTCTTTCACACGCCAGTCAAAATTAACAGTCAGATCACCTGTCAATGCCATGTTGGATACCAACTCAATGGCCTGCACACTTCTGGGTAAACGAGATTAAGGGGGTACGGCAAACCAATCAAATGAAAAGGGGCTGTAGAGCCAGAGGTGTTAGAGCAGTACCCTGAAATGTATAATGTCAGTGTGTCACCTTGTGGCTTTGTGATACACCCAGATGCTCCTTACGTTGGTGCCAGCCCAGATGGGAAGGTTTTTGACCCTGCCACAAACCCTCCTTTTGCCATGGTTCCACCTGTCTCCAGAGAGCGGCAGATACCGTCCTAAAGACATTAATGACACCCAGTTGTGTCCTATGTACTCATTATGTTTTGCCTGTTCAAAGAGGTGTGTTTATGTTGTCCTTTGCTGAAACTTGAATTACGTGCCGTGTGCGTTTGTCTTCTGAGGGAGTTTTCGAGACTTAGTGTTTGTTGTTTTCCCAGTGTTACTGTGATCCTTCCTTTACTGTGTCTCAATAAAGTATTATGTTTATCCTTAACCGCTGATTCCTCGTCTGGTCTCTTCTCTGCACCTGGGTCCAAACTCACCATGTCACAGCAAGCTTCAGCCCATTAACATGGACCCAGCAGAGATCACCCAGATCAAGAATGTTGTAACCCACCAAGGAGCACTGCTGGGGCGGCAGCAAGAACAACTCTTCCAGATATCAGAAACACTCTGGGCACTTACTTACTCCCTCCAACCACAGTCCAACCCCAACCCAGGAGGAGCCAATGCCCAAGTCTCATCACCCAGTGCTACAGGCATCACCGTAGTTCTTCAAGGGAACCTGCACAGGGAACCCAAGATCCCAGTCCCCTGAGCGGTATGACAGCCACCCGGGAGGATGCAAGCGGTTCCTCACGGAGAGGGGTGGCAGCGTAGCCTAGTGGTTAGAGCGTTGGACTAGTAACCGAAAGGTTGCAAGATCGAATCCCTGAGCTGACAAGATACAAATCTTTCGTTCTGCCCCTGAACAAGGCAGTTAACACACTGTTCCTAGGTTGTCATTGAAAATAAGAATTTGTTCTTAACCTGACTTGCCAGGTTAAATAAAGGGCAATGGCAGTGTGGGAACAGCAGCAACTGCCCCCTGAACCCAGCAATGAGCATGTTGGGGATGTTGATAAGGCAATTTATATGATTAAAGAATTCCACCCTGAAACATAACTATTAGATCATGAATAATTAAAGTATTGTGTGTGTGTGTGTGTGTGTGTGTGTGTGTGTGTGTGTGTGTGTGTGTGTGTGTGTGTGTGTGTGTGTGTGTGTGTGTGTGTGTGTAAGAAGATACCGAGAACAATTAAACTGTGTATGACCTGGCTAGAACTCTGAGAAACTTACGGTAGGGAGTCCTTTCAAGGTTCCTCTAATCTCGGGGGGATGGAACTGCCAGTTTGGTAGTGATAAACAGTGGTGAGAGCCATGGGGAAGGATACATTCTACCTACTGTTCGTATGTGTGTAGGCTATCTACTGTTTGTGTGTAGGGAGTGAGTTATAAAATGGCATGTCTTTGTATTGTGGACTTTAGAACGTTCTCGTGAATAAACTGTATAAAACCTTTTGCATAAGCTGAGTCTTTGCCTAATTATTATTAAACCCAGGGTCTTACAAACCTCGGGAATTAGTCAAAGCTTTAATAATTGTTAGTTATTATCATTGGGATTGAAAATTCTCGTGACAGACGTAAACATCTGAGTCGCACACGTCTGAGCCCATAGGAGTGTGACAGGCTCATGCGCGAAGACTGCTGCCTCTACTGTGGAGGTCTTGTCCATCTCCGTGCTACATGCACAGAGCTGACGGGAAACACCAGGGCTCGCCGGGACAAGGGGAGACCCTGACATGCTGTGCAGTTACCCACCAGCTACTCAGTCACCGTCTGTCACTACCCATAACCCTCCACTGGGACAACCGTCAGCACCAGATTCAAGCCTTCGTGGACTCTGGGGCCGCAGATAATTTCATTGATCAAGACGTCGCCAGAGAATTACAAATCCCCTGTGTGAAATCTCCCATCCATCTGCAGATTCAAGCCCTCGATGGACGCCCCATTGGCTCCGGTCAGGTAGAATGTCAGAACAAGCCCTTTCTACTGCAGGTTGGGGTGAATCACTCAGACTCTTAGTTTTCTTTTGATCACGGCTCCCGAGAACCCCCATATCCTAGGGTACCAGTGGCCAGCGCTACATAACCCACTACTCTCCTGGTCCATGGGACACCTACTAGACTGTGGTAAGAACTGCCAGGCTAAATGTCTATGACCCCCACCTAGAGCCTTGCTGCGTCCCCCTGCATCCATTGAAGACCAAAACTTCTCCGCTCTCCTTCCCAAATACGTCGACCGGAAGGCCTTCAGTAAGAGGCAAGCCACCACCCTCTCTCCTTATCGCCCATACGACTGCGTCATGAAACTCAAACCCGGCTCCACCCCTCCCTGGGGCCGTCTTTACTCCCTCTCGATCCCTGCAAATGCAGTCATGGACAATTACATTCGGGAGTTGCTGGAGGCTGGTTTCATTCGCTCCTCAACATCCCCAGCTGGTGCAGGTTTCTTCTTTGTGTGCCTTTATTTCCAAGCGGTTCTCGCCAGTGGAACACAACTACGATGTATGCAACTGGGAGCTCTTGGCAGTCAAGTGGGCTCTTGAGGGGTGGAGACACTGGTTAGAGGGTGCATCTCTTCCTTTCGTGATCTGGATGGACCATAAGAACTTGGTCTCCATTCAAGAAGCCAGGAGGTTGAATGCTCGCCAGGCTAGGTGGGCTCTGTTTTTTTAACAGGTTCAACTTCACTCTAGCCTATCGCCCGGAATCCAAGAATCAGAAAGCAGATGTCCTATCCCGCCAACACAATATCTCTAATGAGGACAGGGACTCCAAGCCCATCATCCCCAGCTCCCGCATTGTGGCTCCCGTGTTATGGAGTATAGATACCACGGTATGACAAGCCCAGACCCGAGAGCCTGACCGCGGCGGGGGTCCTACTAATAGACTTTATATTCCGCAATCAGCCCATTCTTAAGTGCTACAATGGGGACACTGCTCTAAATTAACTGGGCATCCAGGGGTTAATCAGACACTGGGGTTGCTGAGGTTGAAATTCTGATGGCCCAACATGATTGAGGATGTGAGATAATTTCTTTACGGCCTGTTCCACGTGTGCCCAAAGCGCAAGTCCTCATGACAGCGACCGGCTGGGTTGCTCCAACCTCTTCCCATCCCCAGCTGGCCCTGGTTCCACCTGTCTGTAGACTTTATCACAGGGTTACCTCCATCCCAAGGGCTTACCACTATCCTGGTGGTCATTGATCGGTTCTCCAAGGCAGTCCATTTCATTGCCTTACCCAAGTTTCCCTCAGCGAAGTAGACCGCTGATCTCATGATTACCCATGTCTTTCAACTACACAGACGTCCCCAGGATATTGTCTTCAATCGTGGGCCCCAGTTTGCCACACGGTATTGGAAAGCCTTCTGCTCCCTGTTGGGGGCATTGGTGAGTCTCTCCTCTGGGTTCCAACCACAGCCAAATGGGAAAATGGAGCGGGCCAACCAGGAGCTGGAGAAGTTCCTTCGCTGTTCGTCTCCACCCAGGCCAGTAACTGGAGCAAGTTCCTCGACTGGGTGGAGTATGCTCACAACACACTGCCAAACTCGTCCACTGGACTGTCGCCATTCAAGTGTCAGTTCGGGCTCGGCCTGTTCGGGGGTGCCATCAGCCGAGGCCTTCATTCGACAATATCGCCGCACCTGGATCAGAGCGCAATCCTCCTAGCTCCGCTCATCTGCCCGACACCAACACCAGACAAACCGGCACCGAAGGCCTCTTCAGCTCCTCCTGCCGGGTCAACGAGTGTGGCTGTCCACCCGTGATCTTCCCTTAAAGGTGGACTCGCAGAAGCTCGCTCCACGCTACATAGGACCATTCAAGATCCTGAGTCGCATCAAACCGGTCACCTATCGTCTCCAGCTTCCCAGGTCTATGAGGGTCTATCCATCCTTCCATGTCTACCGTCTCAATCTGGTGAGGACCAGTCCCTTCTCTCCCCCCACACCTGCTGCTCCTGCCCCTCGACTTGTTGTTGGTTGCCCAGCCTACACTGTCCGGCGTCTGTTGGAGGAAATCCCAACTATCATAGGTAGTTGGCTGGGAATGGCATGATATATCAACATCCGCTCTGAACAGCTACGTTCAACATTGAATAGAAAATCAGTCGATTCCATCTTACAATGTCTTTAGAACAGGTAATGTGATATATTGGCTATAAATGTTGTTTTTATATTGAAATAAAGTGTTTATGTTGTTAGCCAGAAAGTTAACAATGTAAGGTGGGCAACATTGTTATAACATTACAGCTGTCTGATGTTAGCTAACGGCCTTACCGTGAATGTTTCTGCCTGTTAAAAGATTGGATTTCAATCTGATGATAGCTGGCAAGCTAAGTTGGTAGTTCCATTAGCTAGCTATCACACTTGTGGAAAAAAGTTGAGTAAAACAATGCATTTTGATTTTCAAAGAGTTGTATTCACAGAAAATAATGTGAGGGAAAATGTTGTTCTCTGAATAGCTATAGCATTGAATTGTACACAGCATCTCCTATCACTCTATCTTGGTTTGTGCAGGTGGCTGTGACCTCAGACCTCCGACCAATTGCAGTATGTCCAGAACATTGTTCTGGGAGCAAAAAGGAGTATCTCAGTATCAAGGTCTCAGCTTTGAGAGAAGAAGCCTCGTCAGTCACATGCAGGAACCAATATTGATAATGAATAATGAATCATGTAAATCATGCTTATATGACTTGTTTATATGGCAGCATATGAGGACTAAGAGGGAACACCCTTTTCAGAGTTTTCATCAAGCTTGGATTGAGTTTATGAACCCCTCCGGCCGTACTAATAATTATTTATTCATTTATATTGAGTTTGAGTCATTAGTGGTGAATTTCCACAACAATAGCTTGCCTTTGGCTTGCTTGGTAATGTTAGTCCTTTGCCCTTCTGACTCCTTGCATTCTTGAGAGCCAGCTAATAATCCTCCTTAGCTAGCTAACTATATTCAATGCATTCGGAAAGTATTCAGACCCCTTCAGTTATTCCACAGTTTGTTACGTTACAGCCTTATTCTAGAAAGGATTAAATACATTGTTTTCCTAATCAATCTACAGGCAATACCCCACAATGGCAAAGTGAAAATAGGTTTACAATTTTTGGGCAAATGTATAAAAAATAAAAACAGAAATACCCGAGTTAGATACGTTTTCAGACCCTTTGCTATGAGACTCGAAATTGAGCTCAGGTGGATCCTGTTTCCATTGATCATCCTTGAGATATGTATACAACTTCATTGGAGTCCACCTGTGGCAAATTCAATTGATTGGACATGATTTGGAAAGGTACCCAGCTGTATATATAAGGTCCCACAGTTGACAGTGCATGTCAGAGCAAAAACCAAGCCATGAGGTTGAAGGAAATGCCCGTAGAGCTCCGAGACAGGATTGTGTCGAGGCACAGATCTGGGGAAGGGTACCAAAAAATGTCTGCAGCATTGAAGGTCCCCAAGAACACAGCGGCCTCCATCATTCTTAAATGAAAGAAGTTTGGAACTACCAAGACTCTTCCTAGAGCTGGCCGCCCGGCCAAACTGAGAAATCGGGGGAGAAGGGCCTTGGTCAGGGAGGTGACCAAGAATCCGATGGTCACTATGACAGAGCTCCAGAGTTCCTCTGTGGAGATGGGAGAACCTTCCAGAAGGACAACCATCTCTGCAGCACTCCACAAATCAGGCCTTTATGGTAGAGTGGCCAGACAGAAGCCACTCCTCAGTAAAAGGCACATGACAGCCCGCTTGGAGTTGGCCAAAAGGCACCTACAGGACTCTCAGACAATGAGAAACAAGATGATCTGGTCTGATGAAACCAAGATTGAACTCTTTGGCCTGAATGCCAACAGTCACGTCTGGAGGAAACCAGGCACCGCTCATCACCTGGCCAATACCATCCCTATGGTGAAGCATGGTGGTGGCAGCATTATGCTGTGGGGATGTTTTCAGTGGCAGCGACTTGGAGACTTGTCAGGATCAGGGAAAGATGAACGGAGAAAAGTACAGAGAGATCCTTGATGAAAACCTACTTTGGAGCGTTCAGAACTTCAGACTGGGGTGAAGGTTCACCTTCCAACAGAACAACGACCCTAAATACACAGCCAAGACAACACAGGAGTGGCTTTGGGACAAGTCTGAATGTTCTTGAGTGGCCCAGCCAGAGCCCGGACTTGAACCCGATCGATCATCTCTGGAGAGACCTGAAAATAGCTGTGAAGCGACGCTCCCCATCCAACCTGACAGAGAGGATCTGCAGAGAAAAATGGGAGAAACTCAGGTGTACCAAGCTTGTAGCTTCATACCCAAGAAGAATCGAGGCTGTAATCACTGCCAAAGGTGCTTCAACAAAGTACTGAGTAAAGGTTCTGAATACTTATGTAAATGTGATATTTAAGTTTTTTATTTTTAATACATTTTCAAAAAATGTCTAAATACCTGTTTTTGCTTTGTCATTATGGTGTATTGTGTGTAGATTGATGAGGAAAGAAAGTATTTAATCAATTTTAGAAAAATGCTGTAACATAACAACATTTGGAAAAAGTTAATGGGTCTGAATACTTTCCGAATGCACTGTAGTTAGACTAGCTAGCTAGTTATTTATGTTTTTCAAACAAACTTCGTTTGGAAAAAAAAAAAAGTACATGTGCCTGATATTTATCACCAAGTATGTTTGCATAACAATTCAACACTATACACTGCACTGCAATATTCTTCATTGGTATCCCAATTAGGAATAATATTCCTTGATATCATTGTTAATAGTTGTTTGTGATTTTTTTTACTCGTTCTGGGCAATAGCGGTTCAGTATTTTACCAGATCAGGAGTTCATAGGAATGTTATTTTGTCTTACTTGTCTTGTCATTTTTGCACCACTGCTTTAGCTTTTTTGTCATTTTCAGAAGGACACAGAGTCAATCTTGTAAAATGTCCATAATAAACATTTATTTGACCTCATCAGTGTACAGACATTTGTTAAAATTTTTTTTACTTCAGTTTATTTTAGTGAATACTTTAAAACGTATTTTTCTTTAAACTGCCTTGTTGGTTAAGGGCTTGTAAGTAAGCATTTCACTGTAAGGTGTAATAAAATTGGATTCGATTTTGACTTATTCATACTATATTTAGACCAGGGTAGTCATCCCTATTCCTGACATCTCCAGTATGTTAGGTTATTTGGAATTAAAACTTTCAGGAGCACAGATGTCCGTGAAGAGAGTAGTTCAGTAAATAATTATAAAACCTTTAGAAAGTTCACTAATGATTTTTATATGCTAGATAAGGAATGCAAAAAATGTGTTTCTCCCACAAGTTTATTGTTGCCCACACAAACATATCTTATTTACATATGATTCACACATTTGGTTGTTGTCCCCATTGTTAACAAATCTTCTGAGTATTTTCACACTTCCCCACAGCCAGTCAAGTCTGAAAATAACATGGAGAGCTCAGGTCCTCCCATGTTCAAAGGAGTGCTAACTGCAGGGGGGCATCTGTGTTAGCTCCTTGAAGCTATACTTCAGGCCATGTCCTTAGGAATAGAGATGAGATAATCAGAGCCAGCATTGATCTTGCCACATAGACATTTCTAAAAACAAATATTGTTTTACAACATTAGTTGTTATTTTTACACATACCTCTCCTCTGTGGACTTGAGCCTGCGTCAGCTCAGCCATTGATGGTGCTGGCACTTCAGGGAGTAAACCTAGTCATCTTGATTCATCTGGTCTTTGCCCTGACTGAACCCCTAGTCTTCTCATCATCACTGCTCTCTGGAGTTTCGGGATGTACATTTCAAAGCGTAGACACTCCAAATCAAATCAAATCAAATGTATTTATATAGCCCTTCGTACATCAGCTGATATCTCAAAGTGCTGTACAGAAACCCAGCCTAAAACCCCAAACAGCAAGCAATGCATGTGAAAGAAGCACGGTGGCTAGGAAAAACTCCCTAGGATAAACTCCCTAGAAAGGCCAAAAACCTAGGAAGAAACCTAGAGAGGAACCAGGCTATGAGGGGTGGCCAGTCCTCTTCTGGCTGTGCAGGGTGGATATTATAACAGAACATGGTCAAGATGTTAAAATGTTCATAAATGACCAGCATGGTCAAATAATAATAATCATAGTAGTTGTCGAGGGTGCAACAAGCACGTCCGGTGAACAGGTCAGGGTTCCATAGCCGCAGGCAGAACAGTTGAAACTGGAGCAGCAGCACGGCCAGGTGGACTGGGGACAGCAAGGAGTCATCATGCCAGGTAGTCCTGAGGCATGGTCCTAGGGCTCAGGTCCTCCGAGAGAAAGACAGAAAGAGAGAAAGAGAGAATTAGAGAGAGCATATTTAAATTCACACAGGACACCAGATAAGACAAGAGAAATACTCCAGATGTAACAGACTGACCCTAGCCCCCCGACACATAAACTACTGCAGCATAAATACTGGAGGCTGAGACAGGAGGGATCAGAAGACACTGTGGCCCCATCCGATGATACCCCCGGACAGGGCCAAACAGGCAGGATATAACCCCACCCACTTTGCCAAAGCACAGCCCCCACACCACTAGAGGGATGTCTCCAACCACCAACTTACCATCCTAAGACAAGGCCGAGTATAGCCCACAACGATCTCCGCCATGGCACAACCCAAGGGGGGGCGCCAACCCAGACAGGAAGACCACGTCAGTGACTCAACCCACTCAAGTGACGCACCCCTCCCATGGACGGCATGGAAGAACACCAGTAAGCCAGTGACTCAGCCCCTGTAAAAGGGTTAGAGGCAGAGAATCCCAGTGGAAAGAGGGGAACCGGCAAGGCAGAGACAGCAAGGGCGGTTCGTTGCTCCAGCCTTTCCGTTCACCTTCACACTCCTGGGCCAGACTATACTTAATCATAGGACCTACTGAAGAGATAAGTCTTCAGTAAAGACTTAAAGGTTGAGACTGAGTCTGCGTCTCTCACATTGGTAGGCAGACCATTCCATAAAAATGGAGCTCTATAGGAGAAAGCCCTACCTCCACCCTACTTGCTTAGAAATTCTAGGGACAATTAGGAGGCCTGCGTCTTGTGACCGTAGCGTACGTGTAGGTATGTACGGCAGGACCAAATCGGAAAGATAGGTAGGAGCAAGCCCATGTAATGCTTTGTAGGTTAGCAGTAAAACCTTGAAATCAGCCCTTGCCTTAACAGGAAGCCAGTGTAGGGAGGCTAGCACTGGAGTAATATGATCAGATTTTTTGGTTCTAGTCAGGATTCTAGCAGCCGTATTTAGCACTAACTGAAGTTTGTTTAGTGCTTTATCCGGGTAGCCGGAAAGTAGAGCATTGCAGTAGTCCAGCCTAGAAGTAACAAAAGGATGGATAAATTTTTCTGCATTCCACATTCTAGACTTTTTGTTGTAGAGTTTCCTGTAGCTGAAAGATAGATTAATATGTGGTTAATATTTTGTTTACAGAATATCATTAATATCAGTGCATCATTATCTATCAAAATATATTGTAATGTATTGAGTTCTTATAATGGACATATTTTGGGTTTCTACATCATGCAAATATTTTTCGCAAGTGAGACAATGACAAAGACATACATCTTGTTGCCCTCTGCATTCTCCATGGACGGCCGATGGTTGTGATGGTTGTGACAGACTTGTCTTTAATGACCATTAGTCTTTGATTTCCAGGGCAAATATATTATTCAGTTTAGTAAGTCTTCTTTGGATCATTGGAGAAGGAGGCTATTAGGCAGAATTAATAACTATTTATCACCTAAAGTTGAGGCACTTTGATAATTTTCAGCCAACTTGCATTCAAGACAATTTGGGTCAGTGCCTGACGTGCCGAAGATCCCTGCTGCATCGAATCTTTGTTGCGGTTCTCGTCCAGGTTGTCATGCTGGAGGAGCAAAAGGCCCATTTGTGTTAATTGACTACGTGATGCAAAACACCCCTCCACAGATTCTGAAATGAATTGAGAATGCTTCATTGAGAGCATTACAACCTCAACTATGTAGAGTAAAAATTTTACGCCACTTGTTTGGGAGGCAGTCATCCCATCCAGAACAACGTTTCAATTGATATAAACCAAGACAAGCTTCTATGTCTACTAAACAATATACTGTATAACTTGAGGTGTTTCTTGGATGACATTTGATATGAATTTATGTAAGTGCGAGTAATGTGTTGCTTCAGAGAATGGTCAGAAGTACAGTTGAAGTCGGAAGTTTACATACAACTTAGCCAAATACATTTAAACTCAGTTTTACACAATTCATGACATTTAATCCTAGTACAAATTCCCTGTCTTAGGTCAGTTAGGATCACCACTTTATTTTAAGAATGTGAAATGTCAGAATAATAGTAGAGAGAATGATTTATTTCAGCTTTTATTTATTTCATCACATTCCCAGTGGGTCAGAAGTTTACATACACTCAATTAGTATTTAGTAGCATTACCTTTAAATTGTTTAACTTGGGTCAAACGTTTCAGGTAGCCTTCCACAAGCTTCCCACAATAAGTTGGGTGAATTTTGACCCATTCCTCCTGACAGAGCTGGTGTAACTGAGTCAGGTTTGTAGGCCTCCTTGCTCGAACACGCATTTTCAGTTCTGCCCACAAGTTTTCTATAGGTTTGAGGTCAGGGCTTTGTGATGGCCACTCCAATACCTTGACTTTGTTGTCCTTAAGCCATTTTGCCACAACTTTGGAAGTATGCATGGGGTCATTGTTCACTTGGAAGACCCATTTGCGACCAAGCTTTAACTTCCTGACTGATGTCTTGAGATGTTGCTTCAATATATCCACATACTTTTCCTACCTCATGATGCCATCTATTTTGTGAAGTGCACCAGTCCTTCCTGCAGCAAAGCACACCCACAACATGATGCTGCCACCACCGCGCTTCACGGTTGGGATGGTGTTCTTCGGCTTGCAAGCGTCCCCCTTTTTCCTCCAAACATAACGATGGTCATTATGGCCAAACAGTTCTATTTTTGTTTCATCAGACCAGAGGACAATTCTCCAAAAAGTACGATCTTTGTCCCCATGTGCAGTTGCAAACCGTAGTCTGGCTTTTTTATGGCGGTTTTGGAGCAATGGCTTCTTCCTTGCTGAGGAGCCTTTCAGGTTTTGTCAATATAGGACTCATTTTACTGTGGATATAGATACTTTTGTACCTGTTTCTCCCTGCATCTTCAAATCAAATCAAAGTTTATTTGTCACGTGCGCCGAATACAACAGGTGTAGAACTTACAGTGAAATGCTTACTTACTGGCTCTAACCAATAGTGCGAAAAAAGGGTATGTGTGTGTGTGTGCGTGTGTGTGTGTGTGTGTGTGTGTGTGTGTGTGTGTGTGTAGGTAAGTAAAGAAATAAAACAACAGTAAAAAGACATTTGAAAATAACAGTAGCAAGGCTATATACAGACACCAGTTAGTCAGGCTTATTGAGGTAGTATGTACATGTAGGTATGGTTAAAGTGACTATGCACATATGATGAACAGAGAGTAGCAGTAGAGTAAAAAGAGGGGTTGGCGGGTGGTGGGACACAATGCAGATAGCCCGGTTAGCCAATGTGTGGGAGCACTGGTTGGTCGAGCCAACTGAGGTAGTATGTACATGAATGTATAGTTAAAGTGACTATGCATATATGATAAACAGAGTAGCAGCAGCTTAAAAGAGGGGTTGGGGGGACACACAATGCAAATAGTCCGTGTAGCCATTTGATTACCTGTTCAGGAGTCTTATGGCTTGGGTGTAAAAACTGCTGAGAAGCCTTTTTGTCCTAGACTTGGCACCCCGATACCGCTTGCCATGCGGTAGTAGTGAGAACAGTCTATGACTGGGGTGGCTGGGGTCTTTGACAGTTTTTAGGGCCTTCCTCTGACACCGCCTGGTGTAGTGGTCCTGGATGGCAGGCAGCTTTGCCCCAGTGGTGTACTGGGCAGGTACGCACTACCCTCTGAAGTGCCTTGTAGTCAGAGGCCGAGCAATTGCCGTACCAGGCAGTGATGCAACCGGTTCCTTTGCTGTTGTTCTGGGATTGATTTGCACTTTTCACACCAAAGTACATTCATCTCTAGGAGACAGAACGCGTCTCCTTCCTAAAGAAATAAAAACAACAGTAAAAAACACAATGAAAAATAACAGTAGCGAGGCTATATACAATAGCGAGGCTATAACAGTAGCAGGGCTATATACAGGCACCGGTTAGTCGTGCTGATTGAGGTAGTATGTACATGTAGGTATGGTTAAAGTGACTATGCATATATGATAAACAGAGAGTAGCAGTAGCGTAAAAGAGGGGTTGGCGGTGGTGGGTGGTGGGACACAATGCAAATAGTCCGGGTACCCAATGTGGGGGGGACACCCGTTAGTCGGGCTAATTGAGGTAGTATGTACATGAATGTATTGTTAAAGTGACTATGCATATATGATAAACAGAGAGTAGCAGCAGCGTAAAAGAGGGATTGGGGGGCACACAATGCAAAATCACCAGGTAGCCATTTGATTACCTGTTCAGGAGTCTTATGGCTTTGGGGTAAAAACTGTTGAGAAGCCTTTTGGTCCTAGACTTGGCGCTCCGGTACCGCTTGCCATGCGGTTGTAGAGAGAACAGTCTATGACTGGGGATGGCTGGGGTCTTTGACAATTTTTAGGGCCTTCCTCTGATACCACCTGGTGTAGAGGTCCTGGATGGCAGGCAGCTTAGCCCCAGTGATGTACTTGGCCGTACACACTACCCTCTGTCGTGCCTTGCGGTTGTAGGCTGAGCAGTTGCCGTACCAGGCAGTGATGCAGCCAGTCAGGATACTCTCGATGTTACAACTGTAGAAACTTCTGAGGATCTGAGGACCCATGCCAAATCTTTTTTGTTTCCTGTGGGGGAATAGGCTTTGCCTCTTCACGACTGTCTTGGTCATTGCTGTGCTCTGTTTTTATTTACAGTAGTGATGGACAGCTGGAGGCATTTTTAAAACAGGTTTTCACAAGTGTACTGTAGTACTGTAGCAGGTGTAGCACATCATGCAAACAATATTTCCTATTAGCAGCACAATAGACTCTTCATAGCCCGGCTGCTGTAGGTGTGAAAATCCCCCAATTTGCAATGTATTCATGCTTAAGTACTCTAAGTGTTACATTTCTAACTCTAGACCTCATGCAAACGCAAAATGTCGGAGAGCCACATAGATAGCAAAATAATTGGGAAGAGATTCCATGGCACATGCAACTCTTCATTGCCCAGCTGCTGTAGGTGTGAAATCCCCCAATTTGGTTTGGGTCATTGTCTGCATTTGGAGAAGAAAAAAATACATTTAGCCTAAAAGCTAACATTAGGTACAACAAATCAAATCAAATCAAATCAAATACTAGAAATATACATGTAAATAGGCCTAAACATAACAAAAAGATTGCTATAATCCTACCTTGAAAGAAATGATGTGGTCCCAGAAACACCTCTCTGACATAGGGTCCAGCATATCTCTTCATGATTTCTTCCTCAAAGAATCTCGAGCCATGACAACAGTGAATTCGTGTTGAACACATAGCAGTCTGTGAGGTGTAGGCTACAATATTTTATGTACCTTTTGCTTTGTAAATAGCTAAACATACCATCAAAAATCAAATATGGGCCTGGTCCCTAGCGAGAAATTGCCCCCCACACATGGAGTTTGAGGGGATGCTAGGGACTTGGCTTGCTTGATCTTCTTTCTTTTTTCTGTAGCAATTTTGAGCAAATTGCTCAAGGGCCACGGTTGATTCGTTTGTGAAGATGGCGTCATTGAATGTCTCGCCAGCTTTGATCCATGCACGGGCCTGCATTATGTGAAGTTCTTGGTTTGTCATACGAATCATTGGGTCGAAACTACAGAACAGTACAAAACAAGAGAACACACATGGTTAATGTTCAGAAAAAAATAAAAAAATAAATATATATATATATATATATATATATATATATATATATATATAGTACAAGTAAAACAGTTTTAGAATACCTACTCATTCAAGGGTTTTTCTTTATTTTTACTATTTTCTACATTGTAGAATAATATTGAAGACATCAAAACTATGAAATAACACATATGGAATCATGTAGTAACCAAAAAGGTGTTAAACAAATGAAAATATATTTTACATTTGAGATTCTTCAAATAGCCACCCTTTGCCTTGATGACAGATTTGTACACTCTTGAAATTCTCTCAACCAGCTTCACCTGGAATGCTTTTCCAAAGTCTTGAAGGAGTTCTCACATATGCTGAGCACTTGTTGGCTGCTTTTCCTTCACTTTGTGGTCCGACTCATCCCTAACCATCTCAATTGGGTTGAGGTCGGGGGATTGTGGAAGCCAGGTCATCTGATGCAGTACTCCATCACTCTCCCACTTGGTAAAATAGCCCTTACACAGCCTGGAGGTGTGTTGGGCCATTGTCCTGTTGAAAAACAAATGATAGTCCCACTAAGCCCAAAACAGATGGGATGGCGTAGCGTATTGATACAGAATGCTGTGGTAGACATGCTGGTTAAGTGCACCTTGAATTCTAAATAAATCACAGACAGTGTCACCAGCAAAGCACACCCACACCTCCTCCGCCATGCTTTATGGTGGGAAATACAAATGCGGAGATCATCCATTCACCCACACCGCGTCTCACAAAGACACAGCGGTTGGAACCAAAAATCCCAGAGGAGATAGAGGCAACGAAGGCGGAACGGCGATACTGGGAGGAACTGCTAAGAAGGCAACAGGAGGCCGAGAGGCAGTGCCCCCCAAAAATGGGGGGGGGGGGGGGGCACACGGGTAGATTGGCTAAGGTGGTTTTAAGACCTGAGCCAACTCCCCGTGCTTACCGTGGGGAGCGAGTGACTGAACAAGCACCGTGGTATGCGGTGATGCGCACTGTGTCGCCCATGTGCACTCACAGCCCGGTGCGCTCGGTACAAGCTCCTCACCGTTGCCGTGCTAGAGTTGGCCGTCAGCCCGGAAGAAGTGCGCCTGCTCAGCGTATCTGGTATCCAGTGCGTCTCTTCGGCCCAGGTTATCCGCGCCTGCTCTACGCACGGTAACCCCCATTCACCAGCGCAGCACAGTTCGTCCTGTACCAGCGCTCCGCCCTTGCTGGGTGAGAATAAGCATCCAGCCAGGATGGGATGTGCCAGCCCTAAGCTCCAGACCTCCAGTGCGCCTCCATAGCCCAGTACGTCCTGTGCCTGCTCCTCGCACTCTCCCTCCAGTGCACCTCCATAGCCCAGTACGTCCTGTGCCTGCTTCTCGCACTCTTCCTCCAGTACACCTCCATAACCCAGTACGGCCGGTGCCTGCTTTGAGCACTCGGTCCTCAGTGCGTCTCCCCAGTCCGGTGAGACCTGTTCCAGCTCCACGAATAAAGCCTCCAGTGATAATCTATGGTCCGAAGCCTGTAGAGATGATCCATGGCACGAAGCCTCTAGTGATGATCCATGGCCCGGAGCCTGTAGGGATAATCCATGGCACGAAGCCTGTAGGGATAATCCATGGCCCGGCACCTGAAGAGATGATCCATGGCACGAAGCCTCCAGTGATGATCCAGGGCACGGAACCTGTATTGATGATCCAAGGCATGGAGCCTGCAACAACGGTCCCTAGTCCGGAACATACAATGACGCTCTCCAGTCCAGAGCCTCCGGCAACGCTTCTCAGTCCGGAGCCTCCAGTGACGCTTCTCAGTCCGGAGCCTCCAGTGACGCTTCTCAGCCCGGAGCCTCCAGCGACGCTCCTCAGTCCGGAGCCTCCAGCGATGCTTCCCAGTCCGGAGCCTCCAGCGACGCTCCTCAGCCCAGAGTCTCCAGCGACGCTCCTCAGTACGGAGCCTCCAGCGACGCTCCGCAGCCCAGAGTCTTCAGCGACGGTCCGCAGCCCAGAGTCTTCAGCGACGGTCTGCAGCCCAGAGTCTTCAGCGGCGGTCTGCAGCCCAGAGTCTTCAGCGGTGGTCTGCAGCCAAGAGTCATCAACGGCAGTCTACAGCCCAGAGTCTTCAGCGGCGGTCTGCAGCCCAGAGTCTTCAGCGGCGGTCTGCAGCCCAGAGTCTTCAGCGGCAGTTGGCGTTCCAGAGCCTCCGGCGATGATCCACAGTCTGGTTCCTCCGGACACACAGAAGCGGGAGGATCGGTGGGCGGGGGCGCTGCTATGCCCGGAACCAGAGCCGCCGCCAATTATAGATGCCCACCCGGACCCTCCCCAATAGGTTCAGGTTTGAGGTCGGGAGTCCGCACCTTTGGGGGGGGGGGGTACTGTCACGCTCTGACCTAGGAGAGCTGTGTTTTCTCTGTTTAGTTAGGTCAGGGTGTGATAGGTGGGTGGGCATTCTATGTTTTGTTTTCTATGTTTTGGCCGGGTATGGTTTCCAATCCGAGGCAGCTGTCTATCGTTGTCTCTGATTGGAAGCCATACTTAGGCAGCCTGGTTTTCCCTTTGTTTTTGTGGGTAGTTGCTTTCTGTTTAGTTTGTTAACCTGACAGAACTGTTGGCTGTCATTTTGTTAATTTGTTGAGTGTTAATTTTTTCATTAAAATATATAACAATGAGCACTCTACACGCTGCGCCTTGGTCCCCTTCATATGACGCCCGTAACAGCAGAGGTAACTTTGGGTCTTCCATTCCTGTGGTAGTCCTAATGAGAGCCAGTTTCATCATAACGCTTGATGGTTTTTGCAACTGCATTTAAAGACACTTCAAAGTTCTTGAAATTTTCCGTATTGACTGACCTTCATGTCTTAAAGTAATGATGGACTGTCATTTCTCTTTGCTTATTTGAGCTGTTCTTGCCATAATATGGACTTGGTCTTTTATGAAATAGGGCTATCTTCTGTATACCCCCCCTCCCTTTTCACAACACAACTGATTTGCTCAAATGCATTAAGAAGGAAAGAAATTCCATAAATTAACATTTTAGAAGGCACACCTGGTAATTCAAATGCATTCCAGGTGACTACGTCATGAAGCTGGTTGAGAGAATGCCAAGAGTGTGCAAAGCTGTCATCAAGACAAAGTGTGGATATTTGAAATATATTTTGATTTGTTTAACACATATGATTCCATATGTGTTCTTTCATAGTTTTGATGTCTTCACTATTATTCTACAATGTAACGAGCTGTTTATCTAAAAACAAATATGGGCTATTACAGTGGTTCTTCCTTTAAAAGTTGTGGCATTCTGCAGCACAGCTTGCGGGGGCTACAGAATTATATGGCACATTATTTAAGTGTCAGCCATTGTTGCCAGAATTACGCAATTTCACATAATCTGCCACCATCTACCACAAATGGTCGTGGCATAAGCTCAAAACATTTAAAGGAAGAACCACTGTAGCAGGACAATATATATTGGTCATATTGGTCATGGCTTCTGTGTGGCACAGTGGTCTAAGGCACTGCATCTCAGTGCAAGAGGCATCACTACAGTCCCTGGTTTGAATCCAGGCTGTATCACATCCGACCGTGATTGGGCGTCCCATAGGGTGGCGCACATTGGCCCAGCGTCGTTCGGGTTAGGGGAGGGTTCGGCCATCCGGGATGTCCTTGTCCAAAAAATAGGCATGGTGGGCTTTTGGTTTCTCTCCCTCTAAAAACAGAAATAAAAATGTTGGCCTTATCAGCCATATGCTCGATATGTCAGGCGTGAAGAATTCCCATATGACACCATTTCATCCTATGGGATGGCTGCACTGGGCACTTTAATCAGACGTTGGACAACATGATTAAAGCCCTCCCACCCAGCTCAAAACAGAACTGATCCCAGATGCTTCACATGCTTATCTTCATGTATAACTGCACTGCCCACGAAACAACCAGCTTTCCACCATTCTACTTTATGTTTGGCAAAGTTCCCTGCCCTGCATTCCTGTTGATGTGGTTTTCAAGAGTGTCCTGATGGAAGGAGGAGAAGTGACTTACCCAAAGCACATAGAATCTCTTCAGAAGGACCTGAGGAAAGCAATCGCCTTCACTGAAGCTCACACCATCAGAGAGCAGAAACATCAGGCAGATGTGAATAATAAGGGAGTAAAAGGATCCAGGATCAAGACCGGTGACAAGGTGCTCATGGCTAAGAAGGGAGAGCATAGATATCGGAAGGTTGCAGACAAATGGGAGAGTGTCTACATTGTGGTGGATTGCAATACCACAGACTCACACCTACAAGATCGGGAACCCTGAGACTGGACAGTTGAAAGTAGTTCATCGCAATCTCCTGCACTGTGTCAACTTCCTGCCCCTGTCCTGTGAGTCAGAAGATGACAGTGAAGCCCTGAGTGTGATGTCTGGGGAAGATGCTGATGATTCCGAAGAGCATTCTGAGGATGCAGCGAGTTCTGACAAGGAGGACTCTGAAGCTGATGTCTGTTCCCCGGATGGTGATCGCCAGGATGAGGAACTCTCTCAGGATGGATTGGATGACCTGGAGACAAGCTCGCTCAGAGACCATATAGAAACAGAAGGAATATCAAGTGAAGAACATGAAACCGTACAGCCCGAATATGAAGAATGTTCTGAGTCGGAACTTGTTGAAATGTCAGATGATGGACAGGAACCAGTCCAGAAACAGAACAAAGCAAGGTCAGAGATGGGACCTGTTGACGAAGAAGAGTCTAATACCCCTGCCCCCCCCCCTGTAACTAGGTCCAGAGCTGGCAGACTCATAAAGCCAGTCTCATTTACTCATAAAGCCACCCGATGTCACAGGAAGGCCAAAAAGATCATCAAGGACAACAACCACCCGAGCCACTGCCTGTTCACCCCGCTATCATCCAGAAGGTGAGGTCAGTTAACGTGCATCAAAGCTTGGACTGAGAGTCTGAAAAACAGCTTCTATCTCAAGGCCATCAGACTGTTAAACAGCCATCACTAACATAGAGAGGCTGCTGCCAACATACAGACCCAAATCACTGGGCATTTTAATAAATGGGTTTAATAAAGGTATCACTAGTCACTTCAAATAATTACGCTTTAATAATGTTTACATATCCTACATATGTATATACTGTATTTCATACCATCTATTGCATCTTGCCTGTGCGGCACGGCCATCGCTCATCCATATATTTATATGTACATATTCTTATTCCATCCCTTTACATTTGTGTGTATAAGGTAGTTGTTGTGAATTTGTTAGATTACCTCTTAGATATTACTGCACTGTCTGAACTAGAAGCACATTTTGCAGCATTTTGCTACACTTGCATTAACATCTGCTAACCATGTGTATGTGACAAATAACATTTTATTTGATTTTGATTTGAAATACATGCTTGCTAGCATCAGAAAACGAATCAGTTTAACATCCATAATACATTCCAGTAAGCTCCTTGACATTTTAATCCACATGCGTGCTGATCAACAGTACTACTAAACTAACAACTCTGCCATGTGTTGGATACCTGTGTGAAGATAGCCCCAATAAGAATTAGCCACAATAGTGGAATTTTTGGTTCACCTTCAAAATAAAAGTCCCCTATAGAAAGTGATTCAAACTGATACAAATAGTGTAATCATGCCATATTTGGACTAGATAATGCTAAACAAGGTCAGGATGTTGAACAGCCCTTAGTAATGGTATATTGGCCATATACCACACCCCCTCAGGCCTTATTGGTTCATTATAATGTTGTATAATAATGTTGCATAATCACCTTCCAGTGTAAAAACCATGGAAATTAAAAACAAAAAAATATGTTTTAAGTGAGAATAGGCAATGGTCTGATGCTGAAAAATTAAGAAAAATCACGAGTACCACAATGCATATTCCACCCATGCTCTATCAAGGTTTTTCAGCACACAGCTTTGACCAGCTACAGTAGCAATGTTGGTATTGTACTTCAAACTATGTGTAGGCAGGTTGCTTAGGATTCAAACCTTTTAAAACAGCCCAATTCATACTCTCAGAAGGATAATGGACTTTACAGTGTTCTGCTATTCAAATAATGTCTCAAGTTGCTTGCTGACTGCAGGAATGTCCACCAGAGCTGTTGCCAGATAAATTAATGTTAATTTCTCTACCATAAGCCACATCCAATGTCGTTTTAGAGAATTTGTCAGTGCGCCTCACAACTGCAGACCACATGTAACCATGCCAGCCGAGGACCTCCACATCCTGCTTCTTCACCTGTGGGATCGTCTGAGACCAGCCACCCGGTCAGCTGATGAAACTGAGGAGTATTTCTGTCTGTAATAAAGCCCTTTGGCTAGGCCTGGATCCCCAGTGGGTGGGCCTGGCTCCCAAATGGATGGGCCTATGCCCTCCCATGACCACCCATGGCATACAGCTATCGTCAGGCAATCACATTTCTTAAATCCTTTCAGGTTAAATTCCAGCTAAACTTGGAGAGGACTGTAAACCTGGAGATGCCTAACTACTTACAAAAAGCGTGCTTCCAATGAAGAGCTACTAAAGTAAGTAAATAGCCATATTAGACTAAAATATATAAGTTAATTTTGTCAAACTTGTGAGGCTCTCCATGCTCATTAGTTGATTATTGAATATATTTGCTGCTATTGCGCTCAATCCCGTTTTAAAGGGAGTGTAGCACTTTTTATTCAATGCCAGAAACGCATATAATCAGAACTTAGAGCACCCCAAGAAAACATTCCCAAATTACAAACTCTTACATCCATTGATATATTATAATGTTGTTCTCAAAGTTGGTTTTGAGGTTTTCTCCAAATCAGTTCTAACTTCGGACAAAATACCACAACGCCCTGCAGTCAGTGTCACATGGTGAATGAAAACTTCGTAAAAAGGTAGATGAATTTGTGAGAATGAGGCGGACAAACTGATCCCTTAACCACACTGCTAACCTTCGGCCTAACCATAACCTTAAATTAAGCAAATTTTTCTCTTCGTGAATTTTTACAATACAGACAATTTTGACTTTGGCTGTGGTAATTACTTGAAATCGGGCGAATTGGGTGTCTATTAGTCAATCTGAAAGTCACATTTCATCCCTGAGAACTTCTACGGCTATCAACAATGGAAGGAGTGCTTCAACAAGAAGTTGCTTCTCAAAGTGGATGCTGTCCCTACCATCAATGTGGCTTGTAAAGCATCTCAAACAGCCAGCAGCACCAGCAGAGACTGAGCATTTTCATTGGCTTCAGTGAGCATGGAGATCAGCTGGGTAAGTGAAAGAGCTAGCTTGCTATTGCGCATTAAGCTCAAGTCTTCCATCAAAATAACGATAAAATGAACCAAATATAAACTTGTCTACCAGCTGTTGGTAGCTAACTGCTGATGCTGTCATACTATAGATAGTACAAGCAATCAAACAAATGTATTCATAAAGCCATGTTTATATCAGCAGATGTCACAAAGTGCTTATACAGAAACCCAGCCTAAAATGCCAAACAGCAAGCAACAAGCAATGCAGATGTGGAAGCACGGTGTCTAGGATGACCTCCTTAGATAGTATACTGAGTTCAATACAAAACCTAGGAGGCTCATGGTTCTCACCCCCTTCCATAGACTTACACAGTAATTATGACAACTTCCGGATGATGTCCTCCAGCCTATCAGAGCTTTTGCAGCATAAACTGACATGTTGTCCACCCAATCAAAGGATCAGAGAATAAATCTAGTACTGAAAGCATAAGCTACAACTAGCTAGAACTGCAGTGTAAAAAAAGGGTGAGTAGTTGACTCAAAGAGAGAGAAAGACTATGAACAAATACATTTCCAAAATGAAGGAGAAGCAAAAGAGAAAAAGAGAGAGACAGAGAGATTTCTTCATTTTTTTTCACTTTCAGTTTCACTTACTTAGTTAGCAAATGCAGCTAGCTAGTTTAGGCTACTGAAACCCTGCTCAAACATAGGGATGCTATGTTAGCTAGCTATGACTTTCCAACGCAACACTGGAACTCTTCCAAGTAAGGTAAGCTTTTGGTATTACAAATGTCTTGCCATCGGGGCCCACCGGTGTAACTGCTGTTACTGCATGATTTTACCAAGTTTACTAACGCTTTAGTTCTATTAGCTATGCTGGCTATGACGTTATTTTAGCGAATATGGTGACAACGATGTAGGCTGTGTGCAGCGGTTTGGCTTGGATTTGTTTTTGTCTGGTCACATACAGCTGATGTGTTGTGCATTGAAGTCCACAAGCGAGGGGAAGAGGTGAGAGGAGGAGAGCACATAGATGCGAGAAGGAATACAACGTGGCTGTTATGAAAGTGAACTGTGTTTTACGCATTATTAGGGGTGTATTCATTCATTCTGTTGAAAAACCTTGTTTGCAACTGGACTAATGATTACACCCTATATCAGCTAGATGCAGGCAAGAGAGTGCAAGGTGGTATTAAATGTCACTGTCTGTTCATGTGTCACTGTCTGTCACCTCAAATTTGTCTTTCAACTTGTGTGCACCAATATTGTAAACTTTCATTCATAGGCTAGGTTGAAGCAACCTCATGATGGGTATAGGGAAAATGTGAGTATCATGTAGAAGCTTAAACCTATCACTGTTACATTGAACTGGGTGAATGGAATATGAATGAGTCATCCAATATACCGACTAACCGGTGCCTGTATATAGCCTCGCTTCTATTATAGCCTCGCTACTGTAAATAGCCTCCCTACTGTAATTTTTCAGTCTTTTTACTGTTGTTTTTATTTCTTTACTTATCTATTGTTCACCTAATACCTATTTTTTTACTTAAAAATTGCACTGTTGGTTAGAGCCTGTAAGTAAGCATTTCACTGTAAGGTCTACACCTGTTGTATTCGGCGCACGTGACAAATACATTTTGATTTGATTTGATATGCTGTAATAGAAAAAGGCCATGCTCATGAGAAAAAAAATGGTCCTCCCTCATCTTAAACGACACTGACCGGCACTGCTAGGGATGGCATGGAAGAGCACTAGTAAGCCAGTGACTCAGCTCCCGTAATAGGCTCAGAGGAAGAGAATCCCAGTGGAGAGAGGGGAGCCGGCCAGGCAGAGACAGCAAGGGGGGTTCGTCATTCCAGTGCCTTGCTGTTTGCCTTCGCACCCCTGAACCTGACTACACTCAATCATAGGACCTACTGAAGAGATGAGTCTTCAGAAAATACTTAAAGATCAAGACTGAGTCTGCAACTCTCACATGGATAGGCAGACCATTCCATAAAAACGGAGCTCTATAGGAGAAAATCCCCTGCCTTCAGCTGGATGCTTAGAAATTCTAGGGACAATAACGAGGCCTGCGTCTTGTGACCGTAGCGTATGTGTAGGTATGTACGACAGGACCAAATTGGAGAGATAGGTAGGAGCAAGTCCATGTCATGCTTTGTAGGTTAGCAGTAAAACCTTGAAATCAGCCCTAGCCTTAACAGGAAGCCAGCATAGACAGGCTAGTTTTAGTCAAGATTCTAGCAGACGTATTTAGCACAAACTGAAGTTTATTTAGCGTTTTATCCGGTTAGCCAGAGGGTAGAGCATTGCAGTAGTCAAATCTAGAAGTGACAAAAGCATGGATTAGCTTTTCTGCATTTTTGGACAAAAAAGTATCATATTTTTGCAATGTTACGAAGATGGAAAAAAGCTTCCCTTTATATATTCTTGATATGTCCATCAAATGAGAGATCAAGGTCCAGAGTAACGTCGAGGTCCTTCACAGTTTTATTTGAGACGACAATAAACCATCAAGATTTATTGTAAAATCAAACAGCAGATCTCTTTGTTTCTTGGGACCTAGAAATAGCATCTCTGTTTTGTCTGAGTTTAAAAGTAGCCTATGGGAAAGAGTCATTTTGGCTGTGAAGGAGGTCACTTACCATATAGAACAAGTTTTCAAGGTATTTGTGGGGCTGTGCGTTGCGGTAATTTGCCCATTCTGTGGTTTGGGGGGAGTTTTCTATACAGCCTGCCGAGTGCTGGCTTAACTGAAATGCGATGCTTCGGCCATGGATCCGATCACGGATCTGGTTGGATTTCAGAGAAGCCCCAGAGCCAGGCTTACTTTGGAGGGGTGGATTGTGGATTTTGCTCCATGGAGAAAGTTTATTTTGTCAATGTTGGTGCAGCTGCTAACGTTAGCTTGTTATAGATAGGTATCCTCTTCCTCCGTTTCTGAATTAATTTGTGGCTATTTCTTTCTAGCTAGCAACATTTGTAAGCTAGATTTGGTTTGTCTACTGCCATATGTCGATAACGTAGCTACGTTTTTCACTGGTATGGGCTAGTAAATATCCTAAACCTAGCCAACTAGATGGCATTCTAAAACCGGGGAGAGAGGGAGGAGAGAATTCACTTTCTGTTACTGGCTTGGTACTGTTCTGTCAGGGTTCTCTATAAATGCAGGAGGGGTGAAGTCAGGCGCAGGAGACCAAAGGTACGTGAAAAACGTTTAATATATAACCAGTCCAAAAATGCCGAACACAAGGCAGGGAACAAGGAATCCACAAATGGCAAAATACACCCAAACCAAGTCGGGACACAGCCCAGGGAAACCCGTACTTGCGAATGAAAATAAGGCAGAGAAAAACCAATCCCCAACCCTACGACAGTAAACACAAATAATCCTGCACAACCCTAAACCTAGAAGGACAGACTAACTACCCCCACTAACGAACTAACTCAAAACAGGTGATAACACAAAACAGACATCACCAAATCAAAATGAAAAGGAGATCGGTGGCAGCTAGTAAGCGGGCGACGACGACTGCCGAGCGCCGCCCGACCGGGGAGAGACGCCACCTTCCGTAGACGTTGTGACATGTTCATTCAAATATGTATTTCCACATGTAATTTATTAAATCAGATTTTTATTCTATAAAACTTGTACTTGTGTCAATATGTTGTGAATATTTTTGAAAAATCTTCACAACCATTGTCCATACTAAAAAGTGTCTACATGCAATATGTTCTTCCACCGTATGAGTCATAGAAATTACGATCTTCAGGCAGTCTTTGTGGATTTTATATTTATGGGGAATATACATTCAACAATTGTAAACCAAAAATATATACAGTTGAAGTCGGAAGTTTACATACAACTTAGCCAAATACATTTAAACTCTGTTTTTCACAATTCGTGACATTTAATCAGAGTACAAATTCCCTGTTTTAGGTCAGTTAGGATCACCACTTTATTTTAAGAATGTGAAATGTCAGAATAATAGTAGAGAGAGTGATTTATTTCAGCTTTTATTTCTTTCATCACATTCCCAGTGGGTCAGAAGACTCAATTAGTATTTGGTAGCATTGCCTTTAAATTGTTTAACTTGGGTCAAACGTTTTGGGTAGCCTTCTACAAGCTTCCCACAATAAGTAGGGTGAATTCTGGCTCGTTCCTCCTGACAGAGCTGGTGTAACTGAATCAGGTTTGTAGGATCCTTGCTCGCACACGCTTTTTCAGTTCTGCCCACAGATTTTCTATGGGATTGAGGTCAGGGATTTGTGATGGCCACTCCAATGCCTTGACTTTGTTGTCCTTAAGCCATTTTGCCACAACTTTGGAAGTCTGCTTGGGGTCATTGTTCATTTGGAAGACAGACCCATTTTCTACCAAGCTTTAACTTCCTGACTGATGTCTTGAGATGTTGCTTCAATATAGCCACATAATTTTCCTTTCCTCATGATGCCATCTATTTTGTGAAGTGCACCAGTCCCTCCTGCAGCAAAGCACCCCCACAACATGATGCTGCCACCCCCGTGCTTCACGGCTGGGATGGTGTTCTTTGGCTTGCAAGCCTCCCCCTTTTTCCTCCAAACAAAATGATTGTCATTATGGCCAAACAGTTCTATTTTTGTTACATCAGACCAGAGGACATTTCTCTTAAAAGTACGATCTTTGTCCCCATGTGCAGTTGCAAACCGTAGTCTGGATTTTTTGTGGCGGTGTTGGAGCAGTGGCTTCTTCCTTGCTGAGCGGCCTTTCAGGTTATGTCGATATAGGACTCGTTTTACTGTGGATATAGATACTTTTGTATCTGTTTCCTCCAGCATCCTCACAAGGTCCTTTGCTGTTGTTCTGGGATTGATTTGCACTTTTCGCACCAAAGTACGTTCATCTCGCGTCTCCTTCCTGAGCGGTATGACGGCTGTGTGGTCCCATGGTGTTTATACTTGCGTACTATTGTTTGTACAGATGAACGTGGTACCTTCAGGCGTTTGGAAATTGCTCCCAAGGATGAACCAGACTTGGGAGGTACAATTCTTTTTTTAAGGTCTTGATTTCTTTAGATTTTCCCATGATGTCAAGCAAAGAGGCACTGAGTTTGAAGGTAGGTCTTGAAATACATCCACACGTACACCTCCAATTGACTCAAATTATGTCAATTAGCCCATCAGAAGCTTCTAAAGCCATGACATCATTTTCTGGAATTTTCCAAGCTCTTTAAAGGCACAGTCAACTTAGTGTATGTAAACTTCTGACCCACTGGAATTGTGATACAGTTAATTACAAGTGAAATAACCTGTCTGTATACATTTGTTGGAAAAATTACTTGTGTCATGCACAAAGTAGATGTCCTAACCGACCTGCCAAAACTATAGTTTGTTAACAAGAAATGTGTGGAGTGCTTGAAAATGAGTTTTAATGACCCTAACCTAAGTGTATGTAAACTTCTGACTTCAACTGTATATATTCATGTGGAAAAGTAATTGAAGAAGCTCAAAATGCATATTCCAATGAAAGGATGGAGATCAAAGGATAAGCATGCAGATGCAGTTTGGACGTTTCACTGTTAAAAACAGGAAGAAAGTGGCCATCATTTTGTATTCATGTAGGCTACACTGTCCCGCAAAATCATTCTTATTTGATCTGGTCACTAACATAGGCCCATGGCATTACACCAAATTATTTTTTCAAAAACATCTAATCTGGGATTCAGAAAGTTCAGAAACTAAAAGTTGCATCTTGACTATTAACCAATCATTAGAATTGGCGCACAAATGCGGGCTCATAGATACAGATTAGTTAGGTGGTGGGCCTTAGAAAGCGATCTGCTTTAGTTTGAGATGATAAATCTCTGTTGAAGGAGGAGCTGGTTTTTACATATTGTGTACATTTACTTCTTCTGAACACATTTCCATTTGTTGGCAATGTCAACTCTCACATTTTTCTAAATACTTTTATGTGCACTAGCTCAACAGGCAAATGCCTTAAATTTCTAAACTGTAAACCAATCAAAACCTGTGTACTATCCATGGTACTATCTCTGCTGATCACGTCTGCCAATCACGTTATCTGTATCTAAGGTAGTAGACAGCTGGTGACATTTAAGAGAGATTTCCGTCCGACAAACTGCTATCAGGTAAAGTATTTTTTATTAATTTGTATTCTAACTATTTAGTTATAGAAGCGTGATACGATCAATGCAAGCTGTAGAATCACTCCCAACTTAGAACACAGCAACCTTAGTAATGTAGTGACATAGGAGAGGAGCACTTCCTTGCTTTATAGTTTGTGTGGCGCAGTTGGTAGAGCATGGTGTTTGCAACACCAGGGTTGTGGGTTCGATTTCCACGGGGGACCAGTACGGGGGAAAAAATTTATGAAATGTATGCATTCACTACTGTAAGTCGCTCTGGATAAGAGCGTCTGCTAAATGACTAAAATGTAAATGTTAATCCATGAGGTGCTCTTTGATCATTGGATGAAATTCTATAGAACAAAAACAAGTTGATGCTGGATAGTAAACAATACTGGAAAAGCTTTTGTGCAAACAAACTTCCAGAAGTACCCAAGGCACTCTCATGTAGTGGAACATTTTTAAAGCCTTTATTGTTTTACAGCTTATGCATAGCAAGAATTAAAAAAACAGACACGTTGGGACTACAACAGCCATCATCAGGGTGACCTAAGTAATGTAGCTAGCTTGCTAGTTAGCAATCAATAGATATGTTGTTAGCTAGCATGAGCAGATAGCTTTATTACTAGCTAGTCATTCTGGGACAAGGAGCGTTTTAGCTATCAGTATTTTTCTAAGTAATAATGTAAGACTACAAAAATCTATAGGACAAGTAGTTTAAATCTAATAGTCATCAAGGCAGGACCCACTAATTTCATTCATACTGACAAATAAGAAATGCCACATTATCCCATTAAATAGTTGGAGTAGGATGATTGCAGAGCTCCCGGCCTTAGACTTGGGGTGTTCATTTTCTAGCTCACAAACTACATTCCTTTGCTGTGATTACTTATTTTATAAATTATTGTCTCTCACTTTTGTCTCACATGATCTATTCAGGTCTCCTGTGTTCTGCTCCCAGAGATCAACCAAGTGCTATTCACCAAGCATTGGCTGATTCAGTCACCTGTGAGGAGAACCATCGTACTACAGTTTGAACTAGCCCTGCCATCACTATTTAGACATTGGGACCACATATGGATTTGCCTGTTGTCTTTTCTTAGTGGGTTTTATCTTACACAGTCTAGTGCATTTTAGAGTTGAAGAACACCAACTTCAGATACACGTGCTTGTTTGAGCATCTCAAAGACTAAATTCAATGTAGAATCAGTTTAACACTAGAACAGCTGGGCCTCGATGGAGCCCCCTTCAAGCTAATGAGGAGTCATTCTGACTGCAACATTCTAACAGTGTAATTCATATATTTAATATATGCTATTGCAAAAATAACCATTTGGTTGTGTTTATGAAGGCCTGGGGTGACATTAGAATATGATGTTTTGTTTATTTCAAATAACACAATAGCATTTTCATTAGTTTATGTTATTGTAGGCTGTGTGTTAAAAAAAAAAAAAAAAAAAAACATGCAAAAATTCAGGTGTACAATACATTTTCTTTTTGGAGTGCCACAGAAAGCATATTTGTTGGAACACGATCACAACGTATTTTTATATTGACGAAATAAAAATACCCTAACCACCAATAAGTACAGTCAAAAGATGCACGGTCAAATTATGATATCAGTAGCCTTAACATCATTATAAGCACCAAATGGGCTTGATAAATAGTGAAACTCGGCACAAAAGCAATAATGGCATTATAATGAATATGTGTCGATATGACATGTATCAAAAATAGTCAATTACTGCCAGCTATTGCTTATATTGTGTGAATATTCACGCAATGGCATCAGTTGGATTTTATTTAGCTGTTATCTCTTGTCCTAACAGTTGACACAATTTACATAACTTTCACTTGCTTGACACACTTTGACATACATTTGTTTGGTTTGTGGAGTACAACAGCTGTGCAGGTGCCTTATTTTTCTCAGAGGGAGGAGGGAGGGACCTCTAGTTTCACTTTGTTCATGGTGCAGGCCAGACTTGTTTTCTTTGCAAGCAAATTGTTCGCCAATGACAGTGAAGTTAAGAAATTGTCCATGGTGACACTTCTCCCCTTGCAAAAGGAAGGTCTCAGACACTCGCTCACCTGCTGCTCGATGTGGATATTTCTCCAGATATTGAGTGCAGTTCAGCATGTTAGCACGACTTCCGCCGAAGTCGGGTCCTCTCCTTGTTCGGGCAGCGCTCGGCATCGCCGGTCTTCTAGCCATCATAGATCCACTTTTCATTTTCCATGTGTTTTGTCTTGTTTTTCCTCACACCTGGTTTCAATTCCCTCAATCATTTGTTGTGTATTTAACCCTCTGTTCCCCCATGTCTTTGTGTGGGATTGTTTATTGTAAGTGCTTGACTGGTGTGCCACAGGTTTTTTATTGGGCTCACACGTCACCCTCCTCTGGTCATCCTGGGATCGGTCGGACGGTGCTCTGTTTGGTTGGGAAGTACTGGTGGCCTACCTTGCCTAAGGACGTGAGGGTTTATGTTTCCTCCTGCTCGGTGTGTGCCCAGTGTAAGGCTCCTAGGCACCTGCCCAGAGGGAAGCTACCCTTACCCGTTCCACAGCAGCCTTGGTCGCACCTGTCGGTGGATTTTCTTACCGACCTCCCCCCCTCACAGGGAAACACCACGATCCTGGTCGTTGTGGATCGGTTCTCTAAGTCCTGCCGTCTCCTCCCTCTGCCCGGTCTCCCTATGGCCCTACAGACTATGGAGGCCTTGTTTACGCACGTCTTCCAGCACTACGGGGTGCCTGAGGATATAGTGTCTGATCGAGGTCCCCAGTTCACTTCGAGGGTCTGGAAGGCGTTCATGGAACATCTGGGGGTCTCGATCAGCCTTACCTCGGGGTTTCATCCCAAGAGTAATGGGCAGGTGGAGAGAGTGAACCAGGATGTGGGCAGGTTTCTGCGGTCATATTGCCAGGATCGGCCGGGGAAGTGGGCAGCTTTCGTGCCCTGATAAGACTGCTTTGATTCAGTAGACTGATATAGGGTACATACCATTGTAAGATTATAATTAGAATGGATCAATACAATATAATGGCCCACCCTGTTCAACATTCACAATTGGTAATTACATAATTATGCATCATTTGCTTCTTCTACCTCATCAACTCACCCATTCTCCCCGTCTCCTCATCATTCTTAACTTAATTTATTTATTCTGTTGTTATATGTGTGAAATTAGTTTTGGTATAGCTTAGGTTCAGTTTCGAGGCAATTATCGGCGGCATGACTTAAAAAATGGCAGAGTAATAAATACAATGAGGGAAAAAAGTATTTGATCCCCTGCTCATTTTGTACGTTTGCCCACTGACAAAGAAATGATCAGTCTATAATTTTAATGGTAGGTTTACTTGAATAGTGAGAGACAGAATAACAACAAAAAAATCCAGAAAAACGCATGTCAAAAATGTTATAAAATGATTTGCATTTTAATGAGGGAAATAAGTATTTGACCCCTCTGCAAAACATGACTTAGTACTTGGTGGCACAACACTTGTTGGCAATCACAGAGGTCAGACGTTTCTTGTAGTTGGCCACCAGGTTTGCACACATCTCAGGAGGGATTTTGTCCCACTCCTCTGCAGATCTTCTCCAAGTCATTAAGGTTTCGAGGCTGACGTTTGGCAACTCGAACCTTCAGCTCCCTCCACAGATTTTCTATGGGATTAAGGTCTGGAGACTGGATAGGCCACTCCAGGACCTTAATGTGCTTCTTCCTGAGCCACTCCTTTGTTGCCTTTGCCGTGTGTTTTGGGTCATTGTCATGCTAGAATACCCATCCACGACCCATTTTCAATGCCCTGGCTGAGGGAAGGAGGTTCTCACCCAAGATTTGACGGTACATGGCCCCGTCCATCGTCCCTTTGATGCGGTGAAGTTGTCCTGTCCCCTTAGCAGAAAAACACCCCCAAAGCATAATGTTTCCACCTCCATGTTTGACGGTGGGGATGATGTTCTTGGGGTCATAGGCAGCATACCTTCTCCTCCAAACACGTTGAGTTGATGCCAAAGAGCTCCATTTTGGTCTAATCTGACCACAACACTTTCACCCAGTTGTCCTCTAAATCATTCAGATGTTCATTGGCAAACTTCAGACGGGCATGTATATGTGCTTTTTTGAGCAGGGGGACCTTGCGGGCCCTGCAGGATTTCAGTCCTTCACGGCGTAGTGTGTTACCAATTGTTTTCTTGGGGACTATGGTCCCAGCTGCCTTGAGATCATTGACAAGATCCTCCCGTGTAGTTCTGGGCTGATTCCTCCCCGTTCTCATGATCATTGCAACTCCACGAGGTGAGATCTTGCATGGAGCCCCAGCCCGAGGGAGATTGACAGTTCTTTTGTGTTTCTTCCATTTGCGAATAATCGCACCAACTGTTGTCACCTTCTCACCAAGCTGCTTGGCGATGGTCTTGTAGCCAATTCCAGCCTTGTGTAGGTCTACAATCTTGTCCCTGACATCCTTGGAGAGCTCTTTGGTCTTGGCCATGGTGGAGAGTTTGGAATCTGATTGATTGATTGCTTCTGTGGACAGGTGTCTTTTATACAGGTAACAAGCTGAGATTAGGAGCACTCCCTTTAAGAGAGACACCTGGGAGCCAGAAATCTTTCTGATTGAGAGGGGGTCAAATACTTATTTCCCTCATTAAAATGCAAATCAATTTATAACATTTTTGACATGCGTTTTTCTGGATTTTTTTGTTGTTATTCTGTCTCTCACTGTTCAAATAAACCTACCATTAAAATTATAGACTGATCATTTCTTTGTCAGAGGACAAACCTACAAAATCAGCAGGGGATCAAATACTTTTTTCCCTCACTGTACATCAAATTAATGAGCAGTCAAAATGACTGCTTTAGCAGTTCTAGCAGATAATTGTGCTATTGTAACATGCAGTGGGGAGAATTGTATTGTCCCTGTCAGGAGCCCAGGCTTTTGCCATAGATGGTAGAGTTCTCATCTCTGGACCACACAAGCTTTAGACTGCATTCTGCTAAGGCACTTGTCGCTCTCCCTACATTGGTCAACTACACCGGTGACCAGGGTGGGATCCTTTCGATACGCTTATGGGGCCTGGGCACACAAATGCGCCTCGAAAGAAGGGGGAATACTGAAGCATGCGTTAATGACAGTTCTACAGTCTCCACCAGAGGCCCAGGCTTTTGGCATAGATGATAAAGCTCTCATTTCTGGGCTGCAACTTGTAAGATTGTGCCCTCCACGACCCTTGATATACTGTACATTGATTGGTAGGTTATACCATATTTAAATACGGAAAATAATACCTGAGACACCTTTGCTGTTTCCGTACTAAATAAATGGTGAAACACTATTTGTGATGGTGTTTTTTGTTCAAATGTATATGCATGATACGTACATTAGGGACAACATGTCTCACACTCAGTCATCGTTAGTAGAATAATGGATGGATTGGCAAGATTTTGGCACCGTCAACTTTTAGGTTTGTAGGAAAGTTAATCATTTAAACCACCTAAATATACTCACATTCACTGAACATTTGGTATTTGAAACTCAAACTGCTTTTTCTATAATCCTACAGGCTCTTTATCATTCTCCATACCTTATTTTCCAATGCATCCAACATTATGCATGCCCACCATGGTATTGGGCAGCTGGTATTTGAGAACTCATCTGCTTTAGAAATCAGACTTTTATTTTATTGGAGAGTACATTGGACAACTGTTTTTAGAAAATATTGTATTACAAGGTATGCTATATGTGTAGGCTATGCCATATGTATTGGCTAATATGCATATACAGCTGACGTTTTTAAACCTCCATTCTAGCATACGTGACACACACAGACACACCTTTCTATTTACATGGTTTTATTTTGGTTGCTATGCAAAGTATATGATTAAATGTTTCTTTAAGCCTGCAGCTAGTTACTTGAAATGAGACATAATCATGCCAAAACATGATTCAAAAATGTAATTCACTCACAGAGAGATAGTTAATGAAACACAAATTGACATTTAAAGTAGCTGGCTAGGCTAGTCAAACTAGCTTTCAATACCTTGGCTAAATGGTTAACGGAGTTACATCTTCATACAATCAATTTCTGTTGCACGCTGCATATTTCAAGTGCACTCAACAAAAATATATTAGTTTATCTTATTTTGGTCTTTGGGAGCAGCCACGAGGTCATACACGCAGCGCATAGTCTGCATATAGGAAGAGGCGGCTCTGATTGCCACAAAATATAACAACCAAGTGGGCAAAATGTCAGATCTACAAGTTCATTAATTGCTTTTTGGTAGTTTGGTTGTCATGACTAGGGAAATGACTTTTTCCTGACTGCATGACTCAATTAGGAAAAACTCTGGGTCCTACATTCTACCGTTTTACCCAGTCATATGGTCAGAGAAAAACTCCTGGTCCTAGTCTTGACCAATATGCCATGATGACACAACATTAGAATTAAGATGATGAATAAAGCATCATCAAAAAGACAAACTACTGAAAACAATCTGATCACAATTACAGGAATGTAACAAGCAAGGACATCTAAGCATATCTCATCTTTGCTGTTGACTGCTTATCTGAATAGTGTGTGTCAGCTAGCCTGATTCATTATCACAATGAAAAGCCTAAAGTGAAACTCCTTCATATTTTTACTAATCTTTTCTGTCTTCTTGCACACATCTATGTACCAAACCTGTGAATAATTACATTTGTTCACATTCCACATTAATTATGATAGATTTTTTTAAACATCCAAGCTTTACAAAATAGTTGTTGCTGTTACAAAAAAAGAGCTAATCTGAAAATCGCTTAAATCACCCATCTATTAATAGACTCATTCTTTCATAGTTTAATAATGAAGCTGACACATGAGTCTTTCCTCGGGCAGACTCCCCACTGCCACCCCTGCAGCATGTTCACATTAATGTGGATCACCTCACTTTGGTGTCTCTCCTGCTGAAACCTCAAACAGCGAAGCAGCAGGGGCTAACAGGCGCCTATCCACTTATATTTCCAAGCCCTCTTCAGGTCCGCAATAATCTCTACTGTATGCCTTATTTACACATGCATCTATCCATGAAGGCTTCAACATCAATTTCATGTTTACACACACATGCACAAGACACACAGACATGACATGCCTGTACACAACACCTTATAGTGTCTTCAAGTGCTACAGAACTGCAATTTTTATTTATTGAACATATATCTTGTTATGGATAGGGGGCAGTATTTTCACGGCCGGATAAAAAACGTACCCGATTTAATCTGATTATTACTAGAATATGCATATAATTATTTGCTTTGGATAGAAAACACTCCAAAGTTTCTAAAACTGTTTGAATGGTGTCTGTGAGTATAACAGAACTCATTTGGCAGGGCAAAACCTGAGAAGATTCCAAACAGGAAGCGCCCTCTCTGACTATTTCTTGGCCTTCTTGATCATCTCTATCCAAAACAGGGGATCTCTGCTGTAACGTGACATTTTCTAACGCTCCCATAGGCTCTCAGAAGGCGCCAGAACGTTGAATGATGACTTTGCAGGCCATGGCTGAAAAACAGTAGCGCATTTGGTAAGTGGTCGATCTGAGAACAATGAGACTGGTGCGCGCGTACACGAGACGACTCCATGTTTTTATTTTCAGTCTTTGAATGAAAACAACGACTCCTGGTCGGAATATTATCGCTTTTTTACGAGAAATCGCATAAAAATTGATTTTAAACAGCGTTTGACATGCTTCGAAGTACGGTAATGGAATATTTTGAAATGTTTTGTCACGAAACGCGCCGGGCACGTCACCCTTCTTTACCCTTCGGATAGTGTCTTGAACGCACAACAAAACACCGCTATTTGGATATAACTATGGATTATTTGGAACCAAACCAACATTTGTTATTGAAGTAGAAGTCCTGGGAGTGCATTCTGACGAAGAACAGCAAAGGAAATCCAATTTTTCTTATAGTAAATCTGAGTTTGGTGAGTACCAAACTTGGTGGGTGTCAAAATAGCTAGCCATGATGGCCGGGCTATCTACTCAGAATATTGCAAAATGTGCTTTCACCGAAAAGCTATTTTAAAATTGGACACCACGATTGCATAAAAGAGTTCTGTATCTATAATTCTTAAAATAATTGTTATGTTTTTTGTGAACGTTTATCATGAGTAATTTAGTAAATTCACCGGAAGTTTTCAGTGGGAATACAATTTCTGAACATCACACGCCAATGTAAAAAGCTGTTTTTTGATATAAATATGAACTTGATTGAACAAAACATGCATGTATTGTATAACATAATGTCCTAGGAGTGTCATCTGATGAAGATCATCAAAGGTTAGTGCTGCATTTAGCTGTGGTTTTGTTTTTTGTGACATTATATGCTAGCTTGAAAAATGGGTGTCTGATTATTTCTGGCTGGGTACTCTCCTGACATAATCTAATGTTTTGCTTTCGCTGTAAAGCCTTTTTGAAATCGGACAGTGTGGTTAGATAAAGGAGAGTCTTGTCATTAAAATGGTGTAAAATAGTCATATGTTTGAAAAATTGAAGTTTTCGGATTTTCGAGGAGTTTGTATTTCGCGCCACGCCTATCATTGGATATTGGAGCAGGTGTTCCGCTAGCGGAACGTCTAGATGTAAGAGGATATTGCATATTGATCTTAAAACCTGTTGGGGCTAGGGGGCAGTATTTGCACGGCCAGATAAAAAATGTACCCGATTTAAACTGGTTACTACTCTTGCCCAGAAACGAGAATATGCATATAATTAGTAGATTTGGATAGAAAACACTCTAAAGTTTCTAAAACTGTTTGAATGGTGTCTGTGAGTATAACAGAACTCATATGGCAGGCCAAAACCTGAGAAGATTCCATACAGGAAATGCCCTGTCTGACAATTTGTTCTCCTTCTGTGGCATCTCTATCAAAAATACAGCATCTCTGCTGTAACGTAGCATTTTCTAAGGCTTCCATTGGCTCTCAGAAGGCCCCAGAAAGTGGAATGACGTCTCTCCTGTCTCTGGGCGAAAAACAGCAGGAGATTTTGTGAGTGGTCAGGCTGGGAACAGTGACACTGGAGATGCGCGTTCATGTGAATTCTCCATTTTTTTTCTTTCAGCCTTTGAATGAATAAACATCGCCCGGTTGGAATATTATCGCTATTTTACGAGAAAAATAGCATAAAAATTGATTTTAAACAGCGTTTGACATGCTTCGAAGTACAGTAATGGAATATTTAGATTTTTTTTGTCACGAAATGCGCTCGCTCGTCACCCTTCGGATACTGACCTGAACGCACGAACAAAACGGAGATATTTGAATATAACTATGGATTATTTGGAACCAAAACAACATTTGTTGTTGAAGTAGAAGTCCTGGGAGTGCATTCTGACGAAGAACAGCAAAGGTAATCCAATTTTTCTTATAGTAAATCTGAGTTTGGTGAGGGCCAAACTTGGTGGGTCTCAAATTAGCTAGCCGTGATGGCCGGGCTATGTACTCAGAATATTGCAAAATGTGCTTTCGCCGAAAAGCTATTTTAAAATCTGACACCGTGATTGCATAAAAGAGTTCTGTATCTATAATTCTTAAAATAATTGTTATGTATTTTGTGAACGTTAATCATGAGTAATTTAGTAAATTCACCGGAAGTTTGCGGTGGGTATGCTAGTTCTGAACATCACATGCTAATGTAAAAAGCTGTTTTTTGATATAAATATGAACTTGATTGAACAAAACATGCATGTATTGTATAACATAATGTCCTAGGAGTGTCATCTGATGAAGATCATCAAAGGTTAGTGCTGCATTTAGCTGTGGTTTTGGTTTTTGTGACATATATGCTTGCTTTGAAAATGGCTGTGTGATTATTTTTGGCAGGGTACTCTCCTGACATAATCTAATGTTTTGCTTTCGCTGTTATGCCTTTTTGAAATCAGACAATGTGGTTAGATTAACGAGAGTGTTGTCTTTAAAATGGTGTAAAATAGTCATATGTTTGAGAAATTGAAGTTATAGCATTTTTTAGGTATTTGTATTTTGCACCACGCGATTCCACTGGCTGTTGACTAGGTGGGACTTGCCCAGGGAGGTTAAACACATTTCTTAGAGTAAAGACCAACAGGATTGGGTAAAATAACCACAGTTGACTGTCATATTACACAGCAAAAAGCCCAAGGCATACATAATAAAAAATTCAGTATACATTATGAATAGATATGGTGATCTGGTTGTCAGTAACCCCAGAAGTAATATACACTGAGTGTTCAAAAAATTAGGAACACATGCTCTTTCCATGACATAGACTGACCAGGTGAATCCAGGTGAAAGCTATGATCACTTATTGATGTCACCTATTAAATCCACAGCAATCAGTGTAGATGAAGGGGTGGAGACAGGTTAAAGAAGGGAAGTACACAGTGGCAACCAAGGCCCGAGGTGAGTCCCGGCATGTTCGCCATTCAAAGAAAGATGGTGGAAGCGAACGATGAATTGCATTCTGAATCTAATGCAGGTAGAATCAAGGAGAATTGAAATGTTGTCCAAAAGATTGGAAAATGGAGAAAAGTAGTGTACAGTGATGAGAATGTCCCTTCATATCTTGTAGGAGTACAGTTTGGTAATGAGGAGTAGCTGATCGGATTACCAATCTTGAAGAATCTATTTGAGATATCCAAACTGGTGGAGAGAGTGCTGGTTAAAGTGAAGGCTGTGAGGATCACGAGATGGGCTTTGTTCTGATTTTTTGTGCTTCTGTGGATCAGAAGGAATGTGTGTTGCGTCTCACCCGATTTTATAAGTTTGAAGTGTTGTGTGTCTCTTCGGAACAGGGCACCCCTCAAGGGGGTTATATCTGGCGTCTCGTGGGAAGTCGATGTTGAAGAGATTAAAAATATTCCTGGAGTGATTGATGCACATCGGATGAACCATGTTGTGAATTTAGAAAAAGTGAAGAGTCTATCTGCTATTTAATTTTTGGATATGGAGTCTCTCCCTACTCAAGTGCAGTTGGGGTATATCAACTGCAGAGCATTTATACCAAGACCAATGCAGTGAGATCACTGTAAAGCTTTTGGTCATGTTTCAAGTGTTTGCAGAAGGGAGAAGCCGAGATGTCCTAGTTGTGGAAAATATCATGTGATGTGTTTTAAAAGTGATGAAAATGTGACATGTTGCAATTGTGGTAGGAACCATGAAGCCAATTCTTTGGAATGCCCGACCAGGGTGAAAGACAATGAGGTGGCCAAAGTCAGGGCTGTCCAGAGCATTTCATATGCAGCAGCTGTTAAAAGGGTTGAGAGTTTGAATGGTGCACCTGAAGAGTCCATGGTGGTGGATAGGCCTTCACTGCAGGGGTTATCTTTCACCAGCAGGATCCTGACATTTTAAAGGTTTAGAAGATGGACTTTGGCCTTTATAGCTATGGTGATTAATGGCACTACCAAGGTGGAGAGAAGGTCCAGGAAGATATCATTGTGGATGCGGTGGAGCGGTTCCTGGGACTAAAAAATTCTCAGAGGAGAAGTTATATGGAATATTGTCACAAGCCATACCAAGCCATTCCCTATTGTAATGCGTGCGTACTGGTGGCAGAGAAGTCAGGCGCAGGAGAGCAAAGACTGTTACAATGGTGCAGTTTAATAATAAAAATCACCATAAACAAAAAATAAATACAATTGGACGAAACCCTTCACACGCCAGACATAATGTGCACAAACTCTTACAATCAACAATTCAACAAGGACATCAATTACACAACATGTAATTGATGGAATTGAAACCAGGTGTGAGGGAAGACAAGACAAAACCAATGGAAAATAAAAGGTGGATCGGCGATGGCTAGAAGGCCGGTGACGTCGACCGCCGAACGCCGCCCGAACTAGGAGAGGGACCGACTTCGGCGAAAGTTGTGACACCTATTACGTATGGATTTTCTTTTGACCTTGTTTTTGGTTTTTCAACCCATCCAATTGGTGGCAGCAATACAGTGTTCATGGTTGTAGTCCACCATAAAACCCACAGAAGAAGAAGAAGAAGGTTGAAGAAGGATTTTTAAATCTTGAGACAATTGAGACATGGATTGTGTTTGTGAGCCATTCAGAGGATGAATGGGCAAGCCAAAAGATTTAAGTGCTTTTGATTGCGGTGGCAGTCGCATCGGTTTGAGTATTCAAGAACTGCAAAGCAACTGGATTTTTCACACTCAACAGTTCCCTGTGTGTATCCAGAATGGTCCATCACATCTAGCCAATTTGACACAATGGTGGGAAGCATTGAAGTCAACATGGGCCATTGTCTCTTTAGAACGCTTTCGACACCTTTTAGTCCATGCGCCGATGAATTGAGGCAGTTCTGAGGGCAAAAGAAGATGCAAGTCAATATTATACTGAACAGAAATATAAACACAGCATGCAACAATTTCAACAGTTTTACAGAGTTACAGTTCATATGAGGAAATCAATCAACTGAAATAAATAAATTAGGCCTCAATCTATTTCACATGACTGGGAATACAGATATGCATCTGTTGGTTATAGATACTTTAAAAAAGAAATGCCTCGCAATGGGCCTCAGGATCACGTCGCAGTATTTTTGTGCATTCAAATTTCCAATTAATAAAATGGAATTGTGTTTGTTTTCCGCAGTTTATGCCTGGCCATACCATAACCCCACCTTCAGCATGGGGCACTCTGTTAACAATGTTGACATCAGCAAACCGCTCGCCCACACTATGCCATACATGGTCTGCGGTTGTGAGGCCGGTTGGACGTACTGCTATAATCTCTAAAACAACGTTGGAGGCGGCTTATGGTAGAGAAATGAACATTCAATTCTCTGCCAACAGCTCTGGTGGACATTTTTGCTGTCAGCATGCCTATTGCATGCTCCCTCAAAACTTAAGACATCCGTGGCATTGTGTTGTGTGGCAAAACTGCACATTTTAGAGTGGCCTTTTATTGTTCCCAGCACAAGGTGCACCTGTGTAATGATCATGCTCTTTAATCAGCTTCTTGATATGCCACACCTGTCAGGTGGCTGGATTATCTTGGCAAAGGAAAAATGCTCACTAACTGGGATGTAAACAAATTTGTGCACACCATTTGAGAGAAATAAGCATTTTGTGTGTATGGAACATTTCTGAGATATTTTATTTCAGCTAATGAAACCAACACTTAACATGTTGCGCTTAGATTTTTGTTGAGTGTAGAAAGATGATGCTAATGTTTTGTACACTCAGTGCATATTTTAGACATGCTTGGATATATCCTACCAACGGGACATTAAAAACTGTAATATCCTATGTTTTGCCGAGTCGTGGCTGAACGATGACATGAATAACATACAGCTGGCGGGTTATACACTGTATCGGCAGGATAGAACAGCAGCCTCTAGTAAGACAAGGGGTGGCGGTCTATGAATATTTGTAAACAACAGCTGGTGCACAATATCTATGGAAGTCTGGTTTTGCTGGCTTGAGGTATAGTATCATGATAAGCTGTAGATCACACTATCTACCTAGAAAGTTTTCATCTATATTCTTTGTAGCTGTCTATTTACCACCACAAACTGATGCTGGCACTAAGACCGCACTCAATGAGCTGTATATGGCCATTAGCAAACAGGAAACCGCTCCTCCAGAGGCGACACTCCTAGTGGCCAGGGACTATAATGTATGGAATCTAAAATCCGTTATACCTAATGTCTATCAGCATGTTAAATGTGCAACCAGAGGAAAAAAACTCTAGACCATTTTTACTCCACACACAGAGACATGTACAAAGCTCTCCCTCACCCTCCATTTGGCAAATCTGACCATAATTCTATCCTCCTGATTCCTGCTTACAAGCAAAAATTAAAGCAGGACGCACCAATGACTCGGTCAATAAAAAAGTGGTCAGATGAAGCAGATGCTAAGCTATAGGACGGTTTTGCTAGCACAGACTGGAATATGCTCCGGGATTCTTCCGATGGCATTTAAGAATATACCACATCAGTCACTGGCTTCATCAATAAGTGCATCGATGACATCGTCCCCACAGTGACTGTACATACATACCCAACCACAAGTCATAGATTACAGGCAACATACGCCCTGAGCTAAAGGGTAGAGCTGCCTCTTTCAAGGAATGAGACTCGAACCCGGAAGCTTATAACAAATCCCGCTATGCCCTCCGAAGCATCAAACAGGCAAAGCGTCAATACAGGACTAAGATCGAATCATACCGCACCGGCTCCGATGCTCGAGAGCTGCCCAGTGACACAAGCCTACCAAACGAGCTAAATTACTTCTATGCTCGCTTCGAGGCAAGTAACACTGAAACATGCATGAGAGCATCAGCTGTTCTGGAAAACTGTGTGATCACACTCTCCGCATCCGATGTGAGTAAAACCTTTAAACAGGTCAACATTCACATGGCCGCAGGGCCAGACAGATTACAGGATGTGTAGTCTGAGCATGCGCTGACCGACTGGCAAGTGTCTTCACAGAGTCTGTAATACCAACATGTTTCAAGCAGACCACCATAGTCCCTGTGCCCAAGAACACTAAGGTAACCTGCCTAAATGACTACCGACCCGTAGTCTGTAGCCATGAAGTGCTTAGAAAGGCTGGTCATGGCTCACATCCACACCATTATCCCAGAAACCCTAGACACACTCCAATTTGCATACCACCCCAACAGATCCACAGGTGATGCAATCTCTATTGCACTCCACATTGCCCTTTCACACCTGGCCAAAACAAACACCTACTGTATGTGAGAATGCTGTTCATTGACTACAGCTCAGCATTCAACACTATAGTGCCCTCAAAGCTCATCACTAAGCTAAGGACTCTGGGACTAAACACCTCCCTCTGCAACTGGATCCTGGACTTCCTGGCAGACCGCCCCCAGGTGGTAAGGGTAGATAACGACACATCCGCCACGCTGATCCTCAACACTGGTGCCCCTCAGGGGTGCGTGCTCAGTCCCCTCCTGTACTCCCGGTTCACTCATGACTGCACGGCCAGGCACAACTCCAACAGCATCATTAAGTTCGCCTATGACACAACAGTGGTAGGCCTGATCACCGACAACGATGAGACATCCTATAAGGAGGAGGTCACTGACCTGACGTGTGGTGCAAGGACAACAACCTCTCCCTCAACGTGATAAAGACAAAGGAGATGATTGTGGACTACAGGAAAACCAGGACCGAACATGCCCCCATTCTCATCGACAGGGCTGTGGTGGAGCAGGTTGAGAGCTTCAAGTTCCTTGGCATCCACATCACTAACAAACTAACATGGTCCAAGCACACCAAGACAGTCGTGAAGAGGACACGACAAAACCTATTCCCCCTCAAGAGACTGAAAAGATTTGTCATGGGTCCTCAGATCCTCAAATGATTCTACAGCTGCACCATCAAGAACATCCTGATAGGTTGCATCACTGCCTGGTATGGCAACTGCTCGGCCTCCGACCGCAAGTCACTACAGAGGGTGTACAGCCCAGTACATCCCTGGGGCCAAGCTTCCTGCCATCCAGGACCTCTATACCAGGCGGTGTCAGAGGAAGGCCCTAAAAGTTGTCAAGGACTCCAGCCACCCTAGTCATAGAATGTTCTCTCTGCTACCGCACAGCAAGCGGTACCTGAGCGCCAAGTCTAGGTCCAATAGGCTTCTAAACAGCTTCTACCTCCAAGCCATAAGACTCCTGAACATCTAATAAAATGGCTACCCAGACTATTTGCATTGCCCCCCTCCCTCTTTTACGCTGCTGCTACTCTGTTATTGTGTATGCATAGTCACTTCAATAACTCTACCTACATGTACATATTACCGCAATTACCTCGACTAACCGGTGCCCCCACACATTAACTCTGTACCGGTACCCCCCTGTCACTATTGTTATTTTACTGCTGCTCTTTTATTATTTGTTACTTTTATTTATTTTCTTTTTTTTAGTATTTTTCTTAACTGCATTGTTGGTCAAGGGCTCATAAGTAAGCATTTCACTGTAAGGTACCTGTAGTATTCGACACGTGACAAATACAATTTGATTATGCATTGCATACGTTTCTACTGAGATCAGTACTTGAATGAAATGACAGTGAATAGACAGTTCAGACACTAAATACACTAAAAAGTTAAGTACTGTACATACATTTTGGATATTGTTGCACCTGTTACGCACAGCAGGTGTGACTTCTTATGGGCTAGGTGGGACGCTAGCGTAGATTATGTTAGAGTACATAAACAAAAATAATCACACAGCCATTTTCCAAGCAAGGACATGTGTCAATAAAACACAGCTAAATGAAGCACCAACCTTTGATGATCTTCATCAGCTAACACTCTTAGGACATTGTTACACAATACATGTATGTTTTGTTAGATAAAGTTCATATTTATATCCAAAAACAGCATTTTACATTGGCGCGTGATGTTCAGAAAATGTATTCCCACCAAAACGACCGGTGAATGTACACATCAATTTACAAAAATACTCATCGTAAACGTTGACAAAATATATAACAATTATTTAAAGAATAATTGATAGACTACTCCTGGATGCAACCGCTGTGTCAGATTTTAAAATAGCTTTACGGAGAAAGCACATTTTTCAATATTTTGAGTACATAGCTCAGCCATCACGGTGAGCTATTCAGACACCCGCCAAGTTCAGGGCAACCTAAACTCAGAATTAGTATTAGAAATATTGGATTACCTTTGCTGATCTTCGTCAGAATGCACTCCCAGGACTGCTACTTCCACAAGAAATGTTGTTTTTGTTCGGAATAATCCATATTTATGTACCAATACCTCTGTTTTGTTTGTGCACACAGATCACTTATCCAAAGGCATAACGTGCAAGTGCGGAACGAGAGACGAAAAGTCAATGTTCCATTACCATACTTAGCCTGTTGTGGTATAGGGGGCAGTATTTTCACGGCCGGATAAAAAACGTACCCGAATTAATCTGGTTACTACTCCTGCCCAGAAACTAGAATATGCATATAATTAGTAGATTTACTTATTACATATGGATAGTAAACACTCTAAAGTTTCTAAAACTGTTTGAATGGTGTCTGTGAGTATAACAGAACTCATATGGCAGGCCAAAACCTGAGAAGATTCCATACAGGAAGTGCCCTGTCTGACAATTTGTTGTCCTTCTGTTGCATCTCTATCAAAAATACAGCATCTGTGCTGTAACGTGACATTTTCTAAGGCTTCCATTGGCTCTCTAAAGCCGCCAGAAAGTGGAATGGGGTGTCTGCCGCCTCTGGGCAAAGTACAACAGCTCTGTTTGTAAGTGGTCAGCCTGGGGACAGTGAGACTGAGATGCGCGTTCACGAGACTTCTCAATTTTTTTTTCTTTCAGCCTTTGAATGAATACAACGTTGCCCGGTTGGAATATTATCGCTATTTTACAAGAACAGTAGCATAAAAATTGATTTTAAACAGGGTTTGACATGCTTCTAAGTACAGAAATTGAATATTTTGAATTTCTTTGTCCTGAAATGCGCTCGCGCGTCACCGTTTGGATAGTTACCTGAACGCATGAACAAAACGGCGGTATTTGGATATATGTCACGTCCTGACCAGTATAAGGGTTAATTGTTATTGTAGTTTGGTCAGGACGTGGCAGAGGGTATTTGTTTTATGTGGTTCGGGGTGGTGGTTGTTGTAGAAGGGCATTTGATTTATGTCTTCCGGGGTTTTTGGGCACTGTGTCATATTCATGTATTTCTATGTTTAGTCCAGTGTATCTGTTTCTATGTTTAGTTAATTGGGGTTGGGACTCTCAATTGGGCGGTGTGCCGCCGATTGGGTCCTGGGTGGGGGGATTGGGGGGCGTTTGCGTGGTGCCTCGACGTTGGAACGGAGTCGGGAGGACGGAGACGTCAAGATGAGCATCCACAATGCTGCTGCATTTTGGTCCTCCTTTCCCAACGACAATCGTGACAATATAACTATGGATTATTTGGAACCAAAACAACATTTGTTGTTGAAGTAGAAGTCCTGGGAGTGCATTCTGACGAAGAACAGCAAAGGTAATCCAATTTTTCTAATAGTAATTCTGAGTTTAGTGAGCCCCAAACTTGGTGGGTGTCAAATTAGCTAGCCGTGATGGCCGAGCTATGTACTCAGAATATTGCAAAATGTGCTTTCGCCGAAAAGCTATTTTAAAATCGGACATAGCGATTGCATAAAGGAGTTCTGTATCTATAATTCTTAAAATAATTGTTATGTATTTTGTCAATGTTTTATCGTGAGTAATTTAGTAAATTCACCGGAAGTTTTCGGTGGGTATGCTAGTTCTGAACATCACATGCTAATGTAAAAAGCTGGTTTTTGATATAAATATGAACTTGATTGAACAAAACATGCATGTATTGTATAACATAATGTCCTAGGAGTGTCATCTGATGAAGATCATCAAAGGTTAGTGAGTGCTGTGGTTTGGGTTTATGTGACATATATGCTTGCTTGGAAAATGGCTGTGATTATTTGTGTCTATGTACTCTCCTAACATAATCGAATGTTTTGCTTTTGCTGTAAAGCCTTTTGGAAATTGGACAACGTGGTTCGATTCAGGAGAAGTGTATCTATAAAATGGTGTAAAATAGTCCTATGTTTGAGAACTTTGAATTATGACATTTTGTGGTTTTAATTTTGGCGCTCTGATTTGTCACTGGCTGTTGAACAGTGTGGGATGATTTCGTCCCACCTCCCCTAGAGAGATTAAAAGCATGTCAAACGCTGTTTAAAATCAATCTTTATTGTATTTTTTACGTAAAATTGCGATAATATTCCAACCGGACAATAGCATATTCATTCAAGAATAAAAAGAAGGAACGGCGTGCTCGCGTGACCACACATATCCAATCCCTTTGTTGCCAGGCAGACCACTCAGTAACTGAGCTCCTATTATCTGCCCAGTGATAGGAAAATGCTCAAACCACTTTCTGAAGGCTTTAGACAGCCAATGGAAGCCTTAGGAAGTGCAACGTCACCCCACAGACACTGTAGCTTCGATAGAGAATCAAAAGCACTACAATTCTCAGACTTTCCACTCCCTGCTTGGAATTTTCTCAGGTTTTTGCATGCCATATGAGTTCTTATATACTCACAGACACCATTCAAACAGTTTTAGAAACTTCAAATCTACTAATAATATGCATATTCTAGTTTCTGGGCCAGAGTAGTAACCTGTTTAAATTGGGTACGTTTTTCATCAGGCCGTGAAAATACTGCCCCCTAGCCCAGACAGTTTAAGTACATGTTTTCTCAATTTGTTTTGTTCAGCACTGATGAAGGCATAAAGCTGAAACATATACGCCGTTCCTTTTATTTTAAATATATAGCATCTTCCACTTTCATTTTTCATATTCTTTCGAGCATGGATTAAATTAATCTCAAAGGAGGCCATGAATTTATTAATTCACACAAAATGTGACAATTTTCTTCCAAGCTGTCCACATGTGGAACGCTAGTTCCTAATTCCTTACTAATGTATTGTGTCCAAATTTGTCTGGTACTGTATGTCACAACAGATCTAAATATATGTCATGACAGTGTTATGACCATATTATAACAGGTTATGACAAGTTATGTCAGCTGTTATGACATATTATGACATCGTTATGACTGTGTCATAATGTGTTATGATGCTGGGTGTCAAGTAATGTGGTACCAAATGTGTACATAATGTATCAATAGACTCATCTTTGCCCAATCATAGCTTCCGAAGATTGCAACACATTGGCAGAAATATATTTTATATGTACAGTATGTAAAGAGTATTTATGAGGTGTGTGTGTGGAGTTACATTGTGTTGTTTAAGTGTTCCCTTTATTTTTTTTATCATATATATATTACTGCTCAAAAAAATAAAGGGATCACTTAAACAACACAATGTAACTCCAAGTCAACACAATGTAACTCCAAGTCAATCACACTTCTGTGAAATCAAACTGTCCACTTAGGAAGCAACACTGATTGACAATAAATTTCACATGCTGTTGTGCAAATGGAATAGACAACAGGTGGAAATTATAGGCAATTAGCAAGACACCCCCAATAAAGGAGTGGTTCTGCAGGTGGGGACCACAGACCACTTCTCAGTTCCTATGCTTCCTGGCTGATGTTTTGGTCACTTTTGAATGCTGGCGGTGCTTTCCTCTAGTGGTAGCATGAGACGGAGTCTACAACCCACACAAGTGGCTCAGGTAGTGCAGCTCATCCAGGATGGCACATCAATGCGAGCTGTGGCAAGAAGGTTTGCTGTGTCTGTCAGCGTAGTGTCCAGAGCATGGAGGCGCTACCAGGAGACAGGCCAGTACATCAGGAGACGTGGAGGAGGCCGTAGGAGGGCAACAACCCAGCAGCAGGACCGCTACCTCCGCCTTTGTGCAAGGAGGCGCAGGAGGAGCACTGCCAGAGCCCTGCAAAATGACCTCCAGCAGGCCACAAATGTGCATGTGTCTGCTCAAACAGTCAGAAACAGACTCCATGAGGGTGGTATGAGGGCCCGACGTCCACAGGTGGGGGTTGTGCTTACAGCCCAAAACCGTGCAGGACGTTTGGTATTTGCCAGAGAACACCAAGATTGGCAAATTCGCCACTGGCGCGCTGTGCTCTTCACAGATGAAAGCAGGTTCACACTGAGCACATGTGACAGAGTCTGGAGACGCCGTGGAGAACGTTCTGCTGCCTGCAACATCCTCCAGCATGATCGGTTTGGCGGTGGGTCAGTCATGGTGTGGGGTGGCATTTCTTTGGGGGGCCGCACAGCCCTCCATGTGCTCGCCAGAGGTAGCCTGACTGCCATTAGGTACCGAGATTAGATCCTCAGACCCCTTGTGAGACCATATGCTGGTGCAGTTGGCCCTGGGTTCCTCCTAATGCAAGACAATGCTAGACCTCATGTGGCTGGAGTGTGTCAGCAGTTCCTGCAAGAGGAAGGCATTGACGCTATGGACTGGCCTGCCCGTTCCCCAGACCTGAATCCAATTGAGCACATCTGGGACATCATGTCTCGCTCCATCCACCAACGCCACGTTGCACCACAGACTGTCCAGGAGTTGGCGGATGCTTTAGTCCAGGTCTGGGAGGAGATCCCTCAGGAGACCATCCGCCACCTCATCAGGAGCATGCCCAGGTGTTGTAGGGAGGTCATACAGGCACGTGGAGGCCACACACACTACTGAGCCTCATTTTGACTTGTTTTAAGGACATTACATCAAAGTTGGATCAGCCTGTAGTGTGGTTTCCACTTTAATTTTGAGTGTGACTCCAAATCCAGACCTCCATGGGTTGATAAATTGGATTTCCATTGATTATTTTTATGTGATTTTTGTTGTCAGCACATTCAACTATGTAAAGAAAAAAGTATTTAATAAGATTATTTCATTCATTCAGATCTAGGATGTGTTATTTTAGTGTTCCCTTTATTTTTCTGAGCAGTGTATATATATTCATTCAAATGAGGTTGCAGGATTTGACTGGTACTGAGGATCACCATCACGTTTCACAACGTTTCTATGGTTGTGTCCAACTTGGTCATTTTGCACATATATTAGATTTTTTGTAACTACTACATGTGCCCATCTCATTGACATCAAATCATTAGAAGTACACAAGTTGTTTTTGATATAGGTCACTGTAATTAAATCTACGGCCACCGCGTGTCTGGCGCGTAATGGTCATATGGGCAGGTATTCCAACATAATATTTTTTACTGTTACCTAGGTTTTAACTTGGAACTATTTGTATGTGCATAATCCTTTATGACCATATGTACCTCTGTAATTAATTATGATTGGCTATGCGCAAAAGTGAATTGAATTGTTTACACACCTACCATGCGTCATGGGCGTAATGGTCATGTGAGGTGAAATGTGTACATTTTGGGATGTGAGCACTAAGTCTGTTTGACCTGATGAACATCGGTTTTGGATCGAAACGTAGTCAATAAAGCGGTGAATTAGGAGCGTCAACAGGCCTTCCTGTTCTTTACATGTGTCCAACAGTTCTATTGGTGTTTTGTTTTTTCTATTTCATGCAAATAAACTCTCATTTCAAACTGGAATGGAAAGAAATCACCGTCTTTCCTATTATAGAACAGTTTTAGTTCTCATCTGAATTAAAATGGCTTGTAAATTGAGGCCAATTGGGTAATTGTTGTAATGGTCTTTGCCAGAGTACCTTACCTCTTACAAATCAGTGCTATTTGACCACTTGCATATCCATTAGTACCCTTGCAATAGAATGGAACTATGTTCTTTCTTAGATAAAGTGTTTTAACTACTGTTGTCATTCTTGCATTGGAAAATAAAAATCCCACCCCCATCCCTCTACATACAACAAAATATAATAGGGGTAGTTATTTAAAGCTGCTCTCCCATTATCTCTGTGTTAGTACCCTGCAGCACAGATGATCATCATGTCCTGACAAGGGTAAGAGTGTCTATCTAGCAACTACACCCAACCGTCTAATCCACAGATTATTCAAGAGGCATGGTGTAATTTATTGTGTTGTATGAATGCACAAAAAAATACGGCTGTTTATTTTCAATACACTGTTTGAGGCTTTGTCTATACAAAAATGTGGCTTATGAGCACACGACATTAGGTGTAAGATTTGAGTAGGAGGGGGCATTGCAAACTGTTTACATTTAATTTTTGTTAGCCTGACCAAACTGGCCAAATGCTTTATTTGTTTGCTGTGTCTGTGGGGAAAGAGAGAGAGAGAGAGAGAGAGAGAACGAAGTGCTTTTCTTTTGAAATTGATGGCATCTTTTTTAAGAGAATCAGTGCTTAAAAAATTATTTTGTAATTGATGTCATGTAACCACTCACAAATTCATAGACAGCTATGGATGCAAGGACTGACCATCAATGATATAACAAATTATAGTTTAACCATTAAATCCTACTACACCGGGTCTGATGCTCGTCGGATGAGCTTGAAAAATATTAGACTACAAAGGGAACCCAGCCGCGAGCTGCCCAGTGACGTGAGCCTACAAGACAAGCTAAATGCCTTTTATGCTCGCTTTGAGGCAAGCAACACTGAAGCATGCATGAGAGCACCTGCTGTTCTGGACGACTGTGTGATCAAGCTCTCGTAGCCGATTTGAGCAAGACCTTTAAACAGGTCAAAATTCACAAAGTAACGGGGCCAGACGGATTACCAGGATGTGTACTCAAAGCATGCGCGGACCAACTGGCAAGTGCCTTCACTGATATTTTCAACCTCTCCCTGACCTAGTATTTAAAACCTACATGTTTCAAACAGACCACCATTGTCCCTGTGCCCAAGAAAGCGAAGGCAACCTGCCTAATTATTACCGCACCATAACACTCACGTTGGTAGCCATGAAGTGCTTTGAAAGTCCGGTCATGGCTCACATCAACACCATCATGCCAGAAACCCTTGACCCACTCCCATTTGCATACCACCGCAAAAGAGCCACAGATGATGCACTCCACACTGCCCTTTCACACCTGGACAACAGGAACACCTACTTTTTGTCTTAGGTCAGTTAGGATCACTACTTTATTTTAAGAATGTGAAATGGCAAAATAATAGTAGAGTGATTTATTTCAGCTTGTATTTCTTTCATCACATTCCAAGTGGGTCAGAAGTTTAAATACACTCAATTAGTATTTGGTAGCATTGCCTTTAAACTGTTTAACTTGGAGCAAACGTTTCGGTTAGCCTTCCACAAGCTTCCCACAATAAGCTGGATGAATTTTGGCCCGTTCCTCCTGACAGAGCTGGTGTAACTGGATCAAGTTTGTAGGCCTCCTTGCTCGCACACACTTTTTCAGTTCTGCCCACAAATATTCTATAGATTGAGGTCAGAGCTTTCTGATGGCCACTCCAATACCTTGACTTTGTTGTCCTTAAGCCATTTTGCCACAACTTTGGAAGTATGCTTGGGGTCATTGTCCACTTGGAAGACCCATTTGCGACCAAGCTTTAACTTCCTGACTGATGTCTTGAGATGTTGCTTCAATATATCCACATAATTTTCCCACCTCATGATGCCATCTATTTTGTGAAGTGCACCAGTCCTTCCTGCAGCAAAGCACACCCACAACATGATGCTGCCACCCCCGTGCTTCACGGTTGGGATGGTGTTCTTCGGTTTGCAAGCCTCCCCCTTTTTCCTCTAAACACAATGACAGTCATTATGGCCAAACAGTTCTATTTTTGTTTCATCAGAAATTTCTCCAAAAAGTACGATCTTTGTCACCATGTGCAGTTGCACACCATAGTCTGGAGCAGTGGCTCCTTCCTTGCTTCTTCCTCGTTTTACTGTGGGTATAGATAATTTTGCACCTGTTTCCTCCAGCATCTCCACAAGGTCCTTTGCTGTTGTTCTGGGATTGATTTGCACTTTTCGCACCAAAGTATGTTCATCTCTAGGAGACAGAACGCATCTCCTTCCTGAGCGGTATGATGGCTGCGTGGTCCCATGGAGTTTTTACTTGCATACTATTGTTTGTACAGATGGTACCTTCAGGCGTTTGGAAATTGCTCCCAAGGATTAATCAGACTTGTGGGGGTCTAAAAAAAATCTGAGGTCTTGGCTGATTTCTTTTGATTTTCCTATGATGTCAAGCAAAGAGGCACTGAGTTTGAAGGTAGGTCTTGAAATGCATCCACAGGTACACCTCCAATTGACTCAAATGATGTCAATTAGCCTATCAGAAGCTTCTAAAGCCATGACATCACTTTCTGGAATTTTCCAAGCTGTTTAAAGGCACTGTCAACTTAGTGTATGTAAGGTTCTGACCCACTGGAATTGTGATACAGTGAAATAATCTGTCTGTAAATAATTGTTGGAAAAATGACTTGTGTCATGCACAAAGTAGATGTCCTAACCGACTTGCCAAAACTATAGTTTGTTAACAAGACATTTGTGGAGTGGTTGGAAAACGAGTTTTAATGACTCCAACCAAAGTGTATGTAAACTTCTGACTTCAACTGTATGTAAATTTCATATTACCGTTTTTGCTTTGCCATTATGGGATATTGTTTGTGGATTGATGAGGGGAAAAACATTTAATCCATTTTAGAATAAGGCTGAAACGTAAAAACATTTGGAAAAAGTCAATGTACTTTCCGAATATACTGTACATATTCATATGTACAGTTACAGTAAATTAGATCTTTAGAAAGAGTAGAAGTGCTGCTATACAAGATTTTTATCAGGTTTTTGAAAGCTAAACTTGCTTTTTGCCTGAGTAACCTCTGGTGGCTGTGCATTCCACAATAAAAGGCTCTATACATAACTGTTTTTGGTTTGGGTACCGGGAAGAAACCGACGGTGGCGTGTCTGATGTGGTATGTCTGTTTGAAGTGTATGCAAATAGATTATACAAGTGGTTAGGGATTTTCAACACACAATGTTTCTTAAAGTGACTAGAAAGAAGTAGTCCATTTCTCCTCAACCCTAAAAGACTATCATGCATGTTATTGATGTTAGTTCAGTGTGTGCAGTTATGGACAAGGTGTGCTGCTTTGTTTTGAGCCAGTGGCAGCTTTGCTAGGTCTTTCTTTGCTGTAGCTGACCGTATGATCATATTACCGAACAGTAATCAAGATGTGACAAGATCAAAGCCTGAACAACTAGTACAGTAGATCTTTGTTTCAAACATGAATAGTAGCCTATCTTACATTAGTGTAACAATGATGCTGTGAGTCGAGAAGCAGATACAGGTGAAACATTTAACCTGATATGGATAGGGGGCAGTATTTTCACGGCCGGATGAAAAAACGTACCTGATTTAAACTGGTTACTACTCTTGCCCAGCCTTTTTGAAATCGGACAACGTGGTTGGATTCAGGAGAGGTTTATCTTTCAAATGGTGTAAAATAGTTGTTTGAGAAAATTGAATTGTGGTATTTTAGTTGTTTTTGTATTTCTCGCCATGCGATCCTGTTGGCTAGGTGTTCCGCTGGCGGAATGGGGTTCCGCTGGCGGAGGGGCCGCGCGGAACGCCTAGATGTAAGATGTTAATGAAACAAGACAGCATAACAGAAGCGAGATGGTATAGATCCTGTGTTCATGCTAACTGAGGAATGAACAAAAGGAAGGGACCTATAAAGGGGAGGTAATAAGGTCCAGATGTGAATCATAATGAGTGCCAGGTGTGCGTAATGATGAGTCCCAGGACAGGTGATTAGTAATCCGGCAATGTCGCACGCCACAGGGGAGGAACAGTAGACGTGATAGTACCCCCTCCCCTCTGACGCGCGGCTCCTGCTGAAATACAACGCCAACCAGGAGGACGACCCCGGGGACGAGGTGTGGGTCGATCCGAAGCAGTGAAGGTGGAAATCACAGATGATGTTGTGATCCAAATGTCCTCCACCGGAACACCACACTGCTCCTCCGGGCCATACCCCTCCCAGTCCACCAGATACTGGAGCCGACCCCCATGATGCCAGGCGTCCAGCAGGGATCTGACAGCATACGCCGGACTGCCCTCGATGTCTGGGGGGGGGGGGGCTGACAGCATCAGCTAGGGGACCAGGAACCACCGGCCTGAGAAGGGAGACATGAAACAAGGGTGAGATACGGTAGTGACTGGGAAGTTGTAACCTATACGTCACCTCGTGACGGCCCCACAAACCGGGGGCTCAGTTTCTTGCAGGGCAGGCAGAGTGGGAGTTTCCTGGTAGAGAACCAGACGCGATCCCCAGGGTGGAACACAGGGTTCTCACTGCGGTGGCGGTCTGCCTGTTCTTTTTGACGATGGACGGAACCACTCATCAACTACAGGAGCCTCGGTCTGGCCCGGAGTCCACAGAACCAGGGCCAGCTGAAAACCCAGAACACACTGGAAGGGAGTCAACCCTGTGGAGGAGTGACGCAGCGAATTCTGGGCGTACTCTACTCATGGAAGGAATCGTGCCCACTCACCCTGCCAGTCCAGGCAGTGACTCCTCAGGAACCTCCCCAGCTCCTGGTTCATCCTCTCCACCTACCCGATGGACCTGCTGGAAGAGTGCCTCAGTGACCTGGAGAGCAGTGGGGAGACCAGGAAGAGGAATTAAACGACATAACTTAGAAAATCTATCCGTCAGAGGATGGGAGATCGGTTACAATGTCAATGTAGATGAGACCAGGGTCGCTGATTGCCGGGAAGTGGTAGACACTTGGTTTGGGGAGACTTGGTTTGGAAAAAGCCATATCTCAGACTGGCCAATAAAAAGAAAAGATTAAGATGGGCAAAAGAACAGACACTGAACAGAGATATGGCTTTTTCTTTGAAACTCTGCCTAGAAGGCAAGCATCCCGGAGTCGCCTCTTCACTGTTGACGTTGAGACTGGTGTTTTGTGGGTACTATTTAATGAAGCTGCCAGTTGAGGACTTGTGAGATGTCTGTTTCTCAAACTAGACACTCAAATGTACTTGTCCTCTTGCTCAGTTGTGCACCGGGGCCTCCCACTCTTTCTATTCTGGTTAGAGACAGTTTGTGCTGTTCTGTGAAGGGAGAAGTACACAGCGTTGTACGAGATCGTCAGTTTCTTGGCAATTTCTCACATGGAATAGCCTTCATTTCTCAGAACAAGAATAAACTGAGTTTCAGAAGAAAGTTATTTGTTTCTGGCCATTTTGAGCCTGTAATCAAACCCACAAATGCTGATGCTCCAGATACTCAACTAGTCTAAAAAAGGACAGTTTTATTGCTTCTTTAATCAGTACGACAGTTTTCAGCTGTGCTAACATAATTGCAGAAGGGTTTTGTAATGATCAATTAGCTTTTTTAAAATGATAAACTTGGATTAGCTAATACAATGTGCCATTGGAACACAGGTGCGATGGTTGCTGATAATGGGCCTCTGTACGCCTATGTAGATATTCCATAAAATGTTTTGCCAAAAACAGTCATTTACAACATTAACAATGGCTACACTGCATTTCTAATCAATTTGATGTTATTTTAATGGACAAAAAATTTGCTTTTCTTTCAGAAACAATGACATTTCTAAGTGACCACAAACTTTTGAAAGGTAGTGTAGGTAGGCAACAGGATAGATAATAAACAGTAGCAGCAGTGTATGTGATGAGTCAAAAAGGGTCAATCCTTGGGGGTAGAAGCTGTTCAGTGTCCTTTGGGTTCAAGACTTGGTGCATCGGTACCGCTTGCTGTGCAGTAGCAGAGAGAACAGTCTATGATGGGTGGCTGGAGTCTTTTAACATTTTTAAGGCCTAGCATAGAGGTCCTGGATGGCAGGGAGCTCGGCCCCAGTGATGTACTGTCAAGATGCTCTCAATGGTGCAGCTGTATAACTCAGTGTTCAGCACTATGGTGTTGAACACTGAGCTATAGTCAATGAACAGCATTCTCACGTAGGTGTTCCTCCTGTCCAGGTGGGAGAGTGCAGTGTGGAGTTGTTAGGTTCTGAACAAACAGACGACTAGGAAAGGCTCAAACCAATTTTATTCACCCACTGGGTCATACAGCTGCAAAGACAAAGCATGATAGCACAAGCACATATATTTATAACCTCCCACTAGACGGGGTCAACTCCTTACACATCTAGACAGCCAATACATCTCTGTTGCTAGGCAGGAACATAATTGGTTCCTCTCACTGGTATAATCATGGCCCTGCCTGATGCTAGAACCTTTGTGGGCATGGAAGTGAATGCGTGTGAGGTAGGGTTGTTGTGGAACCCCTCCCAGAAGTTTCTTCTCACTTCATCTGTTGACTTGACCTTGAGGCAAATTCCTCGCTCCTCCCTAGTTCCGCAGCTGGCCTGCCTTATCAGGAACTGAAACTAGACTTTTGCCCTTTGCCTCCCTCCTTAGGAACAGAATATGAATTTTCTGCACTTCCCCTTGTCTCACTCCGTAATTTTCCATACACCAAATTCCTATCTACCGTTTATTGACCCCAACATATACATTCTTATACATGTAAAGTAATCAATAAGTTATAGTATTGTAACATGAATAAGTATATTTCAAGCTAGAATCCAACAGAGTGCAATAGAGATTGCGTCTTCTGTGGATATGTTAGGGCGGTATGCGAATTGGAGTAGGTCCTGGGTGTCTGGAATGATGGTGTTGATGTGACCTGAAACTATTTTAACACTAGAGCCAAATTCACGGAAGAAAGTAAATTCAACATGCCACATTGGCTTCAGAACTGCCAGAAGCTTCTATTTACCACAGTGAGTGTTTTAATTCTGTATTTTCTCTTCTACTTTTCCTGGCTGGCAAAGAACCAAGATGATGTATCTGGTTTTGTATCTGAAATTAGAGAACTGAATTTGAAAACTTTTTCTGAATGCATTTGAGACCTTGAATATATTGAACTTTGATCAACTTGAAATTATAGTTTGTAAACTTGATACACAGACAATGAACACAATGAACGCAATATCTACCATATTGAAACTGAATACATAAATATTGAATATGCAGTGTTTACTAAATTCAGTTTTAAATCACAAAATAAAAGTACAATTTATGAATTCAATGATTCAATTTGTGCATTACAAATAAAAATATTCAATTCTAATTCAATATCCTAATACAAATTGAAAATGTATGGAATTCAAATAATTTCTGTTGCCACTGAAATCGCTCCATAGAGTAGGCTACCAAGACAGACAGTAGCTATGTTTCCACTATAACACAACTCAGGATAAGACCCAGATGCAGACACAGGAGGCAGAGAGTTTGAATCACAGATGTCTATTACAAAACAGGGGGCAGGGAAACGGCAGGTCCAGGGCAGGCAGGGGTTGGTAACGAGTTGCTGGCTTCAGGTGGTGGGATTGGCGGAGACGAGGCAACAAAGCGCTGTCTCCTGGTCCTGATTGGCTCGCTCCGACTGGCCGTTAGACTGAGGGTGAAAACCGGAGGACAGGCTGGCCGATGACCCAATGAGGGTGCAGAACACCTTCCAGAACCGGGACGAGAACTGAGGACCGCGATGTCCACCGGAAGTCCATGGATCCGGAAGACATGCAGCACCATGAGCTGGGCCGTCTCCTTGGCTGAGGGTAAATTGGGAAGGGGAATGAAATGGGCAGCTTTGGAAAACCTATCCACCCCTGTAAGGATAGTGGTGTTGCCATCTGATGGAGGGAGACCAGTGACCAGTCCAGGGATATATGGGACCAGGGGCAGTGAGGAACAGGGAGTGGTTGAAGAGGCCAGCCGAAGCTTGCCGGGTGGTCTTATTCTAAGCACACACAGTGCAGGCATGGACGAACGCGGAGACGTCAGGAACCATGGTGGGCCACCAAAAACGTTGTCGTACAAAGGCCAGGGTTCGATGGGAGCCAGCATGTAGGCAAGTCTGTCCGGGACAAACATCCGGTTAGCCCCCCACCCCACCAAGGATCTGGCTGGGAACGCTGTACCTCACGGACCTGGTTCTCTATACCCCAGATTAGGGCTGGGCGGTATACCGAAAAAACGATATACTGGTCTTCATTTATGTATCGGTTTGGATTTATACTTTACCTTCTGTACTGGTATTTTATTGTTTTCTATGTTAAATGTATTCATTTACAAATTAGTGTCATTCTGCCAGCTGCATCAAATTAGAATAATCTCCCCTACCAACCTTGGAAAAAAAACAATGCGCACTATGTGTTGATGCCGGTTGATGCAAACAAACACACGTGGGAAACAAACACCTAGAAGTCAGTTAGTGGTTGAAAAAAAAACACGATGGAGGATGCAAGTAATAGCGTGTTCGAAGATACTCAGCCAATTCCCGCAGCAATTGAAGAATTTGTGGTTATAAAAAATGGTACAACGTCGATAGTCTGGACATGGTTTGGTTTAAGACAGACACAGAACAAAAAAAACATAATTTGCAAGTTATGCACGCAGTCTGGGGTTGCAAAAGGGGGAAACACGAGTAACCTCTATACCCACCTAAAAATCTACCATGTAGACGTATATGGTGAAAGTATGAAGAAGCGCAAAAAACTCCAACATCCACCGGTACCAGGCCTAAAACGACATGAAGTTTGAACCAAAGCACACTGGTTGCGTCGTTTTCAAGTGGATGCCCGTACGACAAGAAATGCAAAAGTTGGCGGGACATTACGGATTCAGTAACTGTACACGTCACCAAGGACATGGTCCCCATTCAGACAGTGGAGAAGGAAGGATTTAAACTTTGAATCCCAGGTGTGTACTGCCTAGCCAAAAATACTTTAGCGGGACGGCCTTGCCAAATAAGTACACTGAATGCCGTGAAAGAGTGAAGAGGGAGATTCAAAACGTGACGCACTTTGCCAGCATAACGGACTTATGGTCAAGCCGAACATCCGAGCCTTACATTGGCCTAACTGTGCATTTTATAACCAATGCCTGGGAGCTGAAGAGTATATGTTTGCAAACAGTGTTTTTCCCCGGAAGACCATATAGAAGAGTTGCTTGCCCAAGGGCTGCCCTAGAGTTATGGGGACTGAAAAATGAACGACAACTTTTTTTGTTGTTTACAACTGACAACGCATCAAACATGGTAAAAACCATGGAGCTGAACAGCTGGACAAGACTGCAGTGTTTTGGTCACAGTCTTCATCTGGTCATCGGTAAGTTTAAATAGTTGCCAAAATATTTTTGCATATGCAGCTAATTTTATAGACTATCATGACATTAGTTATTGAATAAATATGAATTTAACTATCTAGCCTAGCATTGCTGGGCAATTGTTGGATTCATAACTGGAGTGTTCATCACATAAATTGAAATATATTTATTTTACTGTAAATAATTGATGTAGGTCAATCCATTAAATCACAAATACTGTAATTAAACTTTACATGGAAAATGGTTAAATCAAATTTCATGTCATATGTGTAATATACCTATTATTTATTATCTAGTGGTTTACTTCTTGGTTCTCATTTCTATTCTGTCATTTGAATATAACAAAAAAAGCTGAGTTAATATAGTAAATTGTTTTGTTGGTATTTTTACTGAGATAAGTGTTAAAGATCCCAGGATTGACCGTGCAGTTGCTGTCTGCAAGAGAGTAGTCAGCGCCATTTCTATGGCCTGGAAAAAGAAAAAAAGCTATGAAAACTGCACAAGCTGAACTTGACTTGCCTGACCACTCACTTGTCATTGAAACTCCAACCAGGTGGGTCTCACGCCAGAAGATGATCCATAGAGTGCTTGAACAGGAGAAGGCCATGTAATATTCATATGTGTAAACATACTGAATTGTAATTGGATGCATTTTACCACCATATCATACTGTGCTATGATTGGTTAAGACCACCCGGATGGTTAGGTCATGGTCAGTTGATCATGGTTGGAGATACATGAACATACCTGTTGTAGCTAGCTAATAAAGAGCTGCGTTAAGAAATATCCTGTAGTACTGCATTTTATTATTTTGTACAAAGCGTGCAAAACAAGACAGGCCATAACTCAGGTCCTGGCTGCAGACAAGAAAACCAGGCATCTTGTGCCTACATGGCAGGACATATAAATCCTTGAGTCGATCAACAAACCCTGGCTCCCCTGCAGGAGTTCACTGAAACGTTGTCCGGAGAAGATTATGTAAGTGTCTCCTACCTGAAGCCTGTACTCCAGCTGTTCAACATCACTGTTTTGACTCTGGAAGAAGATGACCCACCCCTAACAAAGGACATCAAGTGGACCATCCATCCTTGATTATCTGAACGACAAATACTCAGATCCTTCCACAGATGGCCTGTTGGACATAGCGTCCTTCCTAGTCCCACGATTTAAGATCACATACATCAAGAGCAACAGGATGGACTACATAAAGACAAGAGCAGCAGCAGAGCTTCATAGACTGCTGACAGAGCAGGTGCCATCCATCAGAGATACAGATTAATCACAGTCAGGAGCAGGAGGAGTGGAAGCACCAGGCCCAGTGGAACCAAAGAAGATTAACTTATTTGGGATAGGGGGCAGTATTTTCATGGCCGGATAAAAAATGTGCCCGATTTAATCTGGTTACTACTCCTGCCCAGAAACTAGAATATGCATATAATTAGTAGATTTGGATAGAAAACACTCTAAAGTTTCTAAAACTGTTTGAATGGTGTCTGTGTATAACAGAACTCATATGGCAGGCCAAAACCTGAGAAGAATCCATACAGGAAGAGCCCTGTCTGACAATTTGTTGTCCTTCTGTTGCATCTCTATCGAAAATACAGCATCTGTGCTGTAACGTGACATTTTCTAAGGCTTCCATTGGCTCTCTAAAGCCGCCAGAAAGTGGAATGGGGTGTTGGCTGTCTCTGGGCAAAGAACAGCAGCAGAATTTGTAAGTGGTCAGCCTGGGGACAGTGAGACTGAGATGCGCGTTCACGAGACTACTCCATTTTTTTCTTTCAGCCTTTGAATGAATACAACGTTGCCCGGTTGGAATATTATTGCTATTTTACGAGAAAAATAGCATAAAAATTTATTTTAAACAGCGTTTGACATGCTTCTAAGTACGGTAATGGTATATTTTGAAATTTCTTGTCACGAAATGCGCTCGCGCGTCACCCTTCGGATACTGACCTGAACGCACGAACAAAACGGAGCTATTTGAATATAACTATGGATTATTTGGAACCAAAACATAACTATGGATTATTTGGAACCAATTTGCTGTTGAAGTAGAAGTCCTGGGAGTGCTTACTTACGAAGAACAGCAAAGGTAATCCAATATTTCTTATAGTAAACCTGAGTTTGGTGAGGGCCAAACTTGGTGGGTGTCAAATTAGCTAGCCGTGATGGCCGGGCTATGTACTCAGAATATTGCAAAATATGCTTTTGCCGAAAGCTATTTTAAAATCTGACATCGCGATTGCATAAAGGAGTTCTGTATCTATAATTCTTAAAATAATTATGTATTTTGTGAACGTTATTCATGAGTAATTTAGTAAATTCACCGGAAGTTTGCGGTGGGTATGCTAGTTCTGAACATCACATGCTAATGTAAAAAGCTGTTTTTTGATATAAATATGAACTTGATTGAACAAAACATGCATGTATTGTATAACATAATGTCCTAGGAGTGTCATCTGATGAAGATCATCAAAGGTTATTGCTGCATTTAGCTGTTTTGTTTTTTGTGACATATATGCTTGCTTTGAAAATGGCAGGATTTTTTTTTTTTGGCAGGGTACTCTCCTGACATAATGTAATGTTTTGCTTTTGCTGTAAAGCCTTTTTGAAATCGGACAATGTGGTTAGAATAATGAGTCTTATCTTTCAAATGGTGTAAAATAGTCCTATGTTTGAGAACTTGTATTATGACATTTTGTGGTTTTAAATTTGGCGCTCTGATTTGTCACTGGCTGTTGAATAGTGTGGGACGATTTCGTCCCACCTCCCCTAGAGAGGTTAATACACAAAGTAAAAACACACTAGTGAATCTGTGTAGAATAACTAAGCTCCTATTATTGATAAATTCCAAGTATTTAGAACATCAAATCCAAGATATCTTAAATTATTCCCCCAAATTCGTAAATAAAGATTTACTGACCTTCGTCTTGTAGGCTGGGAAAAGCAATGTTGATTGGATTCCTTCACCGTCTCTGTCGACCTTAGATATATGCCGGCCTGTTATGGAACCCCAATGTCAGGGGTCAGGTCTTTAATTTATGGGTCAAAGACCCGCCCGTGCATGGTTTTTAGTGTGTCACCTTTGGACGACAGGGACAGGTATTGGAATCCGGCTCGAAGGACCAAATTGTTACGTGAATTAAGTTATCAATGTTCTTAAACCGAACTTCAATTAAACTACTCAGTCTGCCCCCCAGAGGGTGTAAGATTCTGGTTGAATGAAGCAGACGGAGACCCAGCTTACAATGGTCAGAATGATTATTTACGAGAGCTCTGCCTAAAAATGAGGACACAGTCTTTTTATATGTTCAGACACACACACAAAAGAGCTCACATCAGTAGAAAACTCCACCCCGCTTTAGGCGGCTGTATTTTTCCACAGTACACATACATTCTTTATCACACTTCTGCCACCTGTCTCCTAATCCTCTGCTCGCCTAGACGTTTTCGGGAAGTTGTTCCCCTCCCTAACTCAGGGAGTCCCCTTTTCCTGTTACTTTCACAAGGTCGTCTTATCAACTATGCCCTGCTCATTTTGAAATAGTAACAGTGTCCTAGTGTTAAAAAGTCTACTCACACACAGTATTGGATTATAGTCTTTAACACATTATTATACCCTTATAATTCTAGAACATTTCACAAAGTTATATGTTTTCAGAGTGGAATACTTTAGTCAAAACCTTAACCTCTCTGGGCCAGTGGGACGTTGGCGTCCCACCCTAGTCAACAGCCAGTGGAATCGCGTGGCGCGAAATACAAATACCTCAAAAATGCTCTAACTTCAATTTCTCAAACATACGACTATTTTACACCATTTGAAAGATAAGACTCTCGTTAATCCAACCACGTTGTCCGATTTCAAAAAGGCTTTATTGCAAAAGCAAAACATTAGATTATGTCAGAGTACCCTGCCAAAAATAATCACACAGCCATTTTCAAAGCAAGCATATATGTCACCAAAACAACAGCTAAATGCAGCACTAACCTTTGATCATCTTCATCAGATGACACTCCTAGGACATTATGTTATACAATACATGCATGTTTTGTTCAATCAAGTTCATATTTATATCAAAAACCAGCTTTTTACATTAGCATGTGATGTTCAGAACTAGCATTCCCACCGAAAACCTCCGGTGAATTTACTAAATTACTCATGATAAACGTTCACAAAAAACATAACAATTATTTTAAGAATTATAGATACAGAACTCCTTTATGCAATCGCGGTGTCAGATTTTAAAATAGCTTTTCGGCGAAAGCACATTTTTCAATATTCTGAGTACATAGCCCGTCCATCACGGCTAACTAATTTGACACCCACCAAGTTTGGGGCTCACCAAACTCAGAATTACTATTAGAAAATTGGATTACCTTTGCTGTTCTTCGTCAGAATGCACTCACAGGACTTCTACTTCAACAACAAATGTTGTTTTGGTTCCAAATAATCCATAGTTACAGTGGGGGGAAAAAGTATTTGATCCCCTGCTGATTTTGTACGTTGGCCCACTGACAAAGAAATGATCAGTCTATAATTTTAATAGTAGGTTTATTTGAACAGTGAGAGACAGAATAACAACAAACAAATCCAGAAAAATGTCAAAAATGTTATAAAATGATTAGCATTTTAATGAGGGAAGTAAGTATTTGACCCCTCTGCAAAACATGACTTAGTACTTGGTGGCAATACCCTTGTTGGCAATCACAGAGGTCAGACGTTTCTTGTAGTTGGCCATCAGGTTTGCACACATCTCAGGAGGGATTTTGCCCCACTCCTCTTTGCAGATCTTCTCCAAGTCATTAAGGTTTCGAGGCTGACGTTTGGCAACTCGAACCTTCAACTCCCTCCACAGATTTTCAATAGGATTAAGGTCTGGAGACTGGCTAGGCCACTCCAGGACCTTAACCTGTTATGGATAGGGGGCAGTATTTTCACGGCCGGATAAAAAACAGCTCCCACTCTGGAAAAAGAAGATACTTGACACTGTACACACAAAACAAGGCCCATGAAAACTGTGTGCAGTGCAACCGATTTGTTTGTGGGCTTGCTCACACAAAGTCCTGAAGCTGTGTGCTGACTGTGGAGAAGATGAGATTGATTCATGTGTAAAGACACAGGCATAAGGGCACTATACAAATGACTGTTTTTACATCTTGTCATTAATATATTTCCACAAATATTTATTTATGCAATTTATACTTTATTATTGTTCATGCACTGGTGCTTTTGTTTCGGAATACATCAAATAATTTCACATGCACACCTGGCTGGTTATATTATTATTATTATTATTATCTTTTTAGTTTCTACTTTGTCAAAATAAGCTGTATGTCACGTGTACACCCGCTCCCCCTCTCGGGCACTCGAAGTCGCCAGATTATTACACACACCTGCCACCATCGTTACGCGCACCTGAGCCTCATGAGATTCACCTGGACTCCATCATCTTCCTGATTACCTCCCCTATATCTGTCACTACCCTTGGTTCTTTCCTGAGGTGTTATTTACTCTGTTTCATGTCTGTACGATTTTCGTGTTTCTTGTTTTGTTCCATGTTTTGTTTATTTATAAAATGATTCACTCCCTGTACATGCTTCCTGACTCCCAGCATACACGTTACAGAAAACCGTCCCAACAAAGGGAAGCAACAGGGATAAAAAAAATATATTTATTGATGACATCAGGTCCAAGTGCTTCTGCTGAGAAAAGCAAAACTGATCCTCTATCTAACCCAAAATGTTCTAAGAAGATCATTAAAGAAGGGTGGCATTAAAATTACATGAATTCATAATTTTGTTTTATTGTGGCCATGGAACCTTTTGGGCCAGCATAGCACCCACCAAAATTATAATCTCAAACACCTTATGAGAGCTTTTAAACGCAATCTCTACTTTCAGAGGTGGACACTTACATTAGGATATCCTGTTTGAGCAGCAAGGACATTTTGGCAAGGACAAGTTGCAAATAGGTATATATATTTTAAAAAATATGGCTCAGTTTCATGACCTGGGGAAAATGAGCAAGATTTACTACAGTGAAATTAAGTCTAGGATTGGTGTTTTACTTTATTTTACTCTGAGCCAAGAAAAACACTGTAAAATAAGTTTTCTGCTCTGCTCACGTCACCCTTTGAAACTGCCAACTCCATACAAGTGACATCTGTCAACTTTCAGTAGAGGTGGTAGCACATTACTGCCATGGATAAGAGCGTCTGCTAAATGACGTAAATGTAAATGTAAATCTAGTCGAATAAAAAGTGTACAGTACAACACAAGAGTATTCTGTACATACACTACAATTCAGCCATATTTGAGATTTGACCCAGGATTAGCCCCATTTTTGTTTTTTTGCACTTTGCGTTTACCAGTATTTCCAGCATGATCCACTAGGTTTGCTGCAGGTAGAAAATCCTAGGAAATTTTATTTAATTGAAACAAGCTGTCTCTAATCAATCAATGTCTGGTTGTGCTTGTGTGTTTGGTGGGGAGATCAGCTATGAAAGGGGAGGCAAATCTTATCACATAAATTCTGTTAAAGGTCCCCAAAGCACACACATCTCTGGGTCGCTCCTCTTTTCAGTTTGTTGCAGCTAGCGACTGGAACAAGCTGCAAAAAACACTCAAACTGGACCATTTTATCTCTATTTCTTCATTCAAAGACTCAATGGACACTTACTGACAGTTGTGGCTGCTTCGCTTGATGCATTGTTGTCTCTACCTTCTTGCCCTTTGTGCTGTTGTCTGTTCCCGATAATGTTTGTACCATGTTTTGTGTTGCTACCATGCTGTTTTCATGTGTCGCTGCCATGCTGTTGTCTTAGGTCTCTCTTTATGTAGTGTATTTTTTTTTTTTTTTTCAATCCCAGCCCCCATACCCGCAGAAGGCCTTTTTCCTTTTGGTATCCCGTCATTGTAAAAAAGATTTTCTTAACAGACTTGCCTAGTTAAATAAGAATAAAGCCTATTTGGCAGGGAATAATATTTGTAGATCAGTGATTCACTTTGCTCAAGCTGATCCTCTCCAACAGACTCAGAAGTTGTAGCTAAAAATGGGTCAATTCAACCAAACATGAAAGTATATTGTAGCGAATTTGGGGGTGGTTGACTCGACCGGGACTCGAACCCGGATCTAACGACTGTCAATCCAACACCTTAACTGTATGCAAAAAGTTTGAACCACACATAAACACAGCAGTAGCCAGCCAGTGCTAGCTAGCCAGCAAATGCAAGCTAACTTTGTTCCACTGTTGAGTTTGTTCTATTGGCATGCTAACTTCATGATGAATTCTGCATCTTAGCTAACGTTATTATTTGTATCTTCCTGTCAGACTCACACAGTCTAATCCATTCTTTGTGCTGCCAACCTAGGATGTGAACACACCTTATAAGCCTACTTCCGGGTATAAACCAATTGAAAATGTAATAGATTTTATTTGTTTTGTGTTATTACATGTCCAATTCTGACAGTAATTGAGAAAACAAGTCGATTTCCGATTTTTGTTGTTCAAATTCAGAAACCAAAAACGAAAAACGTGTCGTTTTTTCATGTTGTCTTTTGAATCATACAACCAATGAATGGAATCATATAACCAATGAATGAACGATACACAGACAAGTAGGCTACAGGATCCGATATGCGGTGATAAAGATGGTGAATCATGGACATATCATTGTCATTAATGAAGTCTGATTATTACCAATACTAAACATTCTCTCTATTATAAAAGCAATTTAGGCAACAATTAAGGAGCCTTTCTAAACCACCTGCTACAACTTCAGGTGGAAAAGAACTGAGCGTGGAATCGTGTCAGTTTGCTTCTTCACTGTTCTACTACCATAAGGCAAAAACTGTTTCTGCAGTGGCTTTGGAATAATCGATTTACGAGAAACAAACGAATGTGTTTTTGATGGGGAATTGTCAGCCAATTCACAGGTCAGTAGTTTCTTCAGTCCAGTTGGTAAACGTGGTATTAGGGGATTCTTGAAATCCGTGAAAAATAGAGTACAATCATATTAAACTCTTCTGTTATTCCAAGAGTTCATTAATAGTAAACTACTTCAAGGTCACACACAATGTTCCAGTTTTAAGTATGATTGGTTCCACATTTCTATTTCTGCATACTAGTTGAGTTATGGTATAATTAGGCATATTATTAATGAAGTAGCTTCCTTACACTGAGGAAATTGTCTTTGCAATTAATGAACATTGATGTCCTAGCCCATTCATAGACGCCAACTACCTTTAGCGCCTATTGATATCTTCTGGTCGGTGAATTTTGTTAAGATCCAAAAAGCTTTCTCTAAACGTTAACATTGCCTGCGTTACGGTTTTGGAAACATAAGGAACGTATTTTACATATCAGCGATAAATGCCTTTAAAAGGTTAAATTACTACACACTTTATAGGGGTAGGGTTCCCACATGGCCATATTTCCATGTTACAGCACGTGTTTATGGAAAACCAACAGAAGTCAGTCGACTAACTGCTCATTAGCTATCATGCGTCTCTGAATACCTGTGTGTAAAGGAAGAACGGACGGCACAATTGTACTGTCACAGAAAAACACTGTTGGCTGCAACTGTGTTAAAACCGGTACATACAGTACATTAAGTGTATATTTAGCATTTGTGAAATAATTTATGTGATATGAAAGTGGAGGGCTGTTTCTAGAACCGTACCGCCATTGAGAATCGAATCATGTTTAGATGGAGTATTTGGCTGTTTTGGCTGCCAGAGCCGATTCGCCTCTAAACAGAACATGTAACATAATAGCTTCCCGATGGATGGAATGTCCTTGGGTGAGTGATATATCTAAAATCATATGACCAGAGAGAGCAAGGTGCATCTACCCCTCTAACTACTAAGGGTGCAGTTAGGGATGTAACATTCACCGATACGCATCGATCCCAGGTTCAAATGTTTAAGATATGAGTGCATCGTTTCCAAATGTAACATTCATCAGTCAGAAAATCGATTCAAACGCCACGAATCACCTGTAAACTTAAATGTTTTGCTCAAATTACTTTCCAAAACGACCTAATCTTTTGTGACATTTGCATCCTCTCCTTCAGTGTTAAACTAAGCAGGTAATTATGTTGACAGTCATTGATCTACAAGTCATTTTGCATGCCAAACAACCCCGGACAATATCAGCAGCCTAGTCAAATTGCGCGCTGTGTGCAGCTTCGCACACTGCCCAACGAGAGGTAGGTCTATTCCTGATCACCTTCAGTATTCAAATGTTTGTAAAATGGCTTTTGCAATGTTATGCTTTATTAGTTGAGTGACAACCAATGTAATTTGCTAGGTTATTTTTTTATCAAATGTGGTGTTAAATTGTGTTTTAATGGAATAAAAGTAGCCCATACTACCGCCAGAGACACAACTCTCATCTGGCTAAAGGTAGGCTACATGCTGATCAGGGCTTATATTAGATTGTTCAGGTTCACCATCAGCAATCCGTATACCATACCAGTCAAGTGTAGACACACCTACTCAAGCAAGGGTTTTTCTTTATTTTAATATATTCTACATTGTAGAATAATAGTGAAGACATCAAAACTACTAAATAACACATATGGAATCATTTGTGTTATATAGTTCACCACTTCCCTGATTTTTATAGCCATATTTCTGGTGATAGGGCTAATTTTCAATACCTTCCTATCCATATGAGCTACAGATCTATAGACAAGGGTGGCGGGTTCCTTCACCTCTCTTATCAAAGCTATACCTTTTCATTTTATCAGAATTCTTCCCTTTCCCTTGCTTTCCTACAAATATTTGTCCTATTACGACTTTGGTTCTTTATTTACGTACAGATCTAATTTTCAATATCTTCCAGTACAAAACATTAAGGACATATGCTCTTTTCATTACATAGAATGACTAGGTTATTCCAGAAAGATATGATCCATTATTGATGTCAATTGTTAAATCCACCTCAATCAGTGTAGAGGAAAGGGAGGAGACAGATTAAAGAAGGATTTTTACATCTTGAGACAATTGAGACATGGATTGTGTGTATGGCATTCAGAGAGTGAATGGGCAAGACAATATTTGAACAGGGTGTGGTAATAGGTGCCAAGCGCATGTTTGTGTCAAGAAATGAAATGCTGCTGTTCTTTTCATGCTCAAGTTTCCCGTCTGTATCAAGAATGGTCCACCACCCAAAGGACATCCAGCCAACTTCATACAACTGTGGTACGCATTGGTGTCAACACGGGCCAGCATCCCTGTGGAATGCTTACGACACCTTGTAGAGTCCATGCCCTGACAAATTGAGGCTGTTCTGAATTCAAAATTTATTAAATATATTTTTTATCACCCACCTACACACAATCTTGAAGATGGCGCCAAAGAACATGGCTTACGTTTTACATTCTCCCAACCAATTGTGCAATTTAGTTACGTTTTTAACTTATTGTGTACATAATGTTGCTGCTACCATCTCTTATCCTCTCTGGGCTAGGCGGGACGAATTCGTCCCACCTACGTAACAGCCACTTTAAGCCTGTGGCGCGATTTTCAAAACCTTAAAAATCCTATTACTTCAATTTCTCAAACATATGACTATTTTACAGCGTTCCAGACACTATCCGAAATGGTAAAGAAGGGTCGCGCGCATGGCGCAATTCGTGACAAAAAATTCTAAATATTCCATTACCGTACTTCGAAGCATGTCAACCGCTGTTTAAAATCAATTTTTACGCCATTTTTCTCGTAGAAAAGCGATAATATTCCGACAGGGAATCTCCTTTTCGGCAAACAGAGGAAAAAAATCACAAAGGCGGGGGCGGTCGGGTCACGCGCATAAGCCCAGAGTCCCTTGATCGGCCACTTGAGAAAGGCGATAATGTGTTTCAGCCTGGGGCTGGGATGACGACATTCTGTTTTTTCCCGGGCTCTGAGCGCCTATGGAAGACGTGGGAAGTGTCACGTAAGAGCAGAGATCCTTAGTAAAAGATAGAGATGGAAAAGAAGTTCAAGAAATGGTCAGACAGGCCACTTCCTGTAAAGGAATCTCTCAGGTTTTGACCTGCCATTTGAGTTCTGTTATACTCACAGACACCATTCAAACAGTTTTAGAAACTTTAGGGTGTTTTCTATCCATATGTAATAAGTATATGCATATTCTAGTTACTGGGTAGGAGTGGTAACCAGATTAAATCGGGTATGTTTTTTATCCAGCCGTGTCAATACTGCCCCCTAGCCCTAACAGGTTAATTAAGACCGAAAATAACTTCTGGACATCAGAAAAGCGATTACTCACCATGGACTGGAAGAAACTTTTTCCTTTAACAAGCCCGACAAGAAGGATATCCTGCTTTCATTGGAACAGGCCCAGATCCACACCTTTTGCGTAAAAAAAAGATGCCGGAAAGAGGCTGCAGATCAGGCAACCTTCTGAGAATCCGGAGGCGAGCGAGTAAACTCCCATTGCCTTCCATTCTTCTTGCTAACGTGCAATCATTGGAAAATAAAAAGGATGACCTATGATTTAAGATTATCCTACCAAGGGGACATTAAAAATTGTAATATCTTGTGTTTCTCCGAGACATGGCTGAACAAAGATATAGACAATATAGAGCTAGCAGGATTTTCCATGCACCAGCAGAACAGACCCTACCTCTGGTAAGACGAGGGGTGGGGGGATGTGTATTCGTAGCCGTCTATTTACCACCACAAAGCGAAGCTGGCACAAAGACCACTCTCAACCAACTCTATAAGACCATCAGCAAAGAAGAAAATGCACACTCAGAAGTGGCGCTCTTAGTGGCCTCGGAATTTATTGCAAACCGAAATCAGTTTTACCAAACCTTTACCAGCATGTCACGTACAACCAGGGAAAAATAAATCCTAGACCACCTTTACTCTACACACAGAGATGCATACAAAACTCTCTCCCGCCCTCCATTTGGCAATTCTGACCATAATTCTATCCTCCTGATTCCTACTTATAAGCAAAAACTAAAGCAGGAAGTACCAGTGACTCCCACAATACGGAAGTGGTCAGATGACGCGGATGCTACACTACAGGACTGTTTTGCTAGCACAGACTGGTATATGTTCCAGGATTCATCCAGTGGCATTGAGCAATACACCACCTCAGCCATCGGCTTCATCAATAAGCGCATCGACGACGTCGTCCCCACAGTGACTGTACGTACATATCCCAACCAGAAGCCGTGGATAACAGGCAACATCCGCATCGAACTAAAGGCTAGAGCTGCCGCTTTCAAGGAGCGGGAGACTAATCAGGACGCTAATAAGAAATCCTGCTATGCCCTCAGACGAACCATCAAACAAGCATGGCGTCAATACAGGATTACAATTGAATCCTACTACTCTGACACTCGTCAGATGTGGCAGGGCTTAAACTATTACGGACTACAAAGGGAAACCCAGAAGCGAGCTGCCTAGTGACGCGAGCCTACCAGACGAGCTAAATGCCTTTTTTACTCGCTTTGAGGCAAGCAACACTGAACCATGCATGAGAGCACCCGCAGTTCTGGATGACTGTGACGCTCTCAGTAGCCGATGTGAACAAACCTTTAAACAGGTCAACATTCACAAAGCCGCTGGGTCAGACGGATTATCAGGATGTGTACTCAAAGCGTGTGCAGACCAACTGTCAAGTGTCTTCACTGACATTTTCAACCTCTCCCTGACCGAGTCTGTAATACCTACAAGTTTCAAGCAAGGAAGTGAAGGTAACCTGTCTACATGATTACTGCCCCGTGGCACTCACGTCAGTAGCCATGACGTGCTTTGAAAGGCTGGTCATGGCTCACATCAACAGCATCCTCCCGGACACCGTAGACCCACTCCAATTCGCATAACACCCCAACAGATCCACAGTTGACGCAATCTCCCCTTTCTCACCTGGACAAAAGGAACACCTATGTGAGAATGATGTTCATTGACTACAGCTCAGCATTCAACACCATAGTGCCCACAAAGCTCATCACTAGGCTAAGGACTCTGGGACTAAACACCTCCCTCTGCAACTGGATCCTGGACTTCCTGATGGGCCGCCACCAAGTGGTAAGGGTAGGCAACAACACATCTTCCACGCTGATCCTAAACACTGGGGCCTCTCAGGGGTGTGTACTTAGTCCTCTCCTGTACTCCCTGTTCGTCCACGACTGCGTGGCCAAACACGGCTCCAACGCCATCATTAAGTTTGCTGACAATACTACAGTGGTAGGCCTGATCACCGACAATGATGAGACTGCCTATAGGGAGGAGGTCAGAGAACTGGCAGTGTGGTGCCAGGACAACAACCTCTCCCTCAATGTGAGCAAGTCTAAGGAGCTGATCGAGGACTACAGGAAAAGTTGGGCTAAACAGGCCCCCTTTAATATCGATGGGGCTGTAGTGGAGTGGGTCGAGAGTTTCAAGTTCCTTGGTGTCCACATCACCAACGAACTATCATGGTCCAAACACACCAATACAGTCGTGAAGACTGAAAAGATTTGGCATGGGTCCCCAGATCCTCAAAAGGTTCTACAGCTGCACCATCAAGAGCATCCTGACCAGTTGCATCATCACCTGGTATGGCAACTGCTCGGCATCTGACGGTAAGGCGCTACAGAGGGTAGTGCAAACTGGGCCAAGCTTCCTGCCATCCAGGACCTATATAATAGGCGGTGTCAGAGGAAAGCCCATAAAATTATCAGATTCCAGCCATCCAAGATATAGACTGTTTTCTCTGCTACTGCACGGAGAGAGGTACCGGAGCGTCAAGTCTAGGACCAAAAAGCTCCTCAACAGCTTCTAGCCCCCAAGCCATAAGACTGCTGAACAATTCATAAAAATCACCACCGGGCAATTTACCTTGACACCACCCCTTCATCCCTTTTGTACACTGCTGCTACTTGCTGTTGTTTGTTACCTATGCATAGTCACTTCGCCCCCACCTACATGTACAGATTTACATTTAAGTCATTTAGCAGACGCTCTTATCCAGAGCGACTTACAAATTGGTGCATTCACCTTATGATATCGAGTGGAACAACCACTTTACAATAGTGCATCTAAATCTTTTAAGGGGGGTTAGAAGGATTACTTTATCCTATCCTAGGTATTCCTTAAAGAGGTGGAGTTTCAGGTGTCTCCGGAAGGTGGTGATTGACTCCGCTGTCCTGGCGTCGTGAGGGAGCTTGTTCCACCATTGGGATGCCAGAGCAGCGAACAGTTTTGACTGGGCTGAGCGGGAACTGTGCTTCCTCAGAGGTAGGGAGGCGAGCAGGCCAGAGGTGGATGAACGCAGTGCCCTTGTTTGGGTGTAGGCCCTGATCAGAGCCTGAAGGTACGGAGGTGCTGTTCCCCTCACAGCTCCGTAGGCAAGCACCATGGTCTTGTAGCGGATGCGAGCTTCAACTGGAAGCCAGTGGAGAGAGCGGAGGAGCGGGGTGACGTGAGAGAACTTGGGAAGGTTGAACACCAGACGGGCTGCAGCGTTCTGGATGAGTTGTAGGGGTTTAATGGCACAGGCAGGGAGCCCAGCCAACAGCGAGTTGCAGTAATCCAGACGGGAGATGACAAGTGCCTGGATTAGGACCTGCGCCGCTTCCTGTGTGAGGCAGGGTCGTACTCTGCGAATGTTGTAGAGCATGAACCTACAGGATCGGGTCACCGCCTTGATGTTAGTGGAGAACGACAGGGTGTTGTCCAGGGTCACGCCAAGGTTCTTAGCACTCTGGGAGGAGGACACAATGGAGTTGTCCACCGTGATGGCGAGATCATGGAAAGGGCGGTCCTTCCCCGGGAGGAAGAGCAGCTCCGTCTTGCCGAGGTTCAGCTTGAGGTGGTGATCCGTCATCCACACTGATATGTCTGCCAGACATGCAGAGATGCGATTCGCCACCTGGTTATCAGAAGGGGGAAAGGAGAAGATTAATTGAATCCTACAGACGAAGAACCATATATGTGACATTTTTCAAAAAAAAGAGATATACATGAAAAATCGTTATTGGACACCCTTTTTCTATAGTGAACCGGTTTCACAAGCTTTCCACGCGCTAATTAACAATATTTTTAAATTTAAAGATAGGCTCTCGTGGAATAACCGTTTATGTGCACCACTCAGAATGGACGGACAAGCGCACAACTTTTCTGTTGCTGATGAAAATCGCCGAAATGTGGGAAAGAAACGTAAAACTAAACTAAAAGAATGGAAAGACAGGCAAAGGAAGATCTTACGGGATGCGGGAAAACCCTATACAAATCGTAAGGGTCAAGAAAAAACTGGAAAAAGCTGTCCAAAAGAGGTATGTGGAAGAACCGTATATCAAACAATCTAGCTAGCTAGCTATTGAGTACAGTAACTAACATGTATGTTCTGGGTTGTCTAATTTGTAACTATAGAGAAAACATATTAGCTAAAGTTCGTTGGCTACTAACTTATACATTATCGTTACAAATGTTATTGCTAGATTATAGAAGAAACATAGCTAGCTACTTTTTCTCCATCCACCGGATGATTCGACATGGCTACAGTAGCTAGCTAGTTATATGTAACGTTACACTGTATCCTGCAGGGAAGAGCGTGTTCCACTACGTGCAGAAAGGATTGTGGAAAGTTGACTGATGAGCGCAAGCTGCATCTGTTCAACACTTTCTACACTGTCCCATACGAGAAACAACAAGCGTTGATTCTCTCCGGCTTAGAACAGGTTAGAAATAGGACAAAACTCCTATTATTATTATAATAGCTATATTGAACACTTGCATAGTTTAACTTTGACAGTAATGATACGTACATTAACGTTAACTCTAAAAGTGCAGTGTTACACAATGGTGCAACACAAACTCATTCTGTGTATAGGTTGGGAGTGTGTGAAAGATGGAGGTCCTGATCAAGCAATACCCTGAATGTGCTACAGTATATTAAATTCTGAATTTATCATTGTCAATTTTTATTGCAGCATGAGGTGAAACGGAGACGTAAACCTGAGGATACAAAGGAGAACAAACGACGGAAACAAACCTTCAAATACCATGTACAGCAAGCAGGCCAGAGATTGAATGTGTGCAAGGTCACTTTCATGTCTGTGTTCCAGCTAACCAACAGCCGTCTTCAGGCAAGTGAAAATATGAATTAATGTCTATATGAATATCAATTACAAACATATTGTATTCTTTGTACTAGTTTTTTTAGAACCTGCTAATTGAAATGTAATTGTTTTGGTCAGGTTGTTCAGGAAAAGTTAGGAGTTCAAGCTGAGGCAGGTGAGGTTGCAGGGTCTCCAGATCAGGCTACTGAGGCTAGGTCTCCTTTAGAAGAGGGAAGCATAGCAATAGGTAATGCGCTATGGATTCCAGCCTGGATTATTTCACTATAGCAGTGCTCTAAACAATCTTCTAAACATTAACATAGAGTATCGAATGGATGAATAGCGAATTCTGAAACAAAAATATAAAAATGTTTATTACTTTTAAACAAAATGATGGTAATTAAGCTGTCCAACTACAACCTGAGCATTGAGGACTGAGTGCCGATTACCTTCCCCCTCCCACCGGACGGCACTGGCCTAATTCTCGCCGCCCTACAGGACCCCCCCGGCCACAAACGGCAATGGCGTGACCGGGATTTGTACCCCGGTTATAGCGACACAGTTGCACTCTAAGGCAGGTCCCTAGACCATTGAGAGAATACAAGTTCAACAACATCTTGTTGTCTCCTTACAGGCCACATCGGATACATGCTACAGTGAAAGAGGGCATCAAGGAGCACATTTTATCTTTCCCAAGAACCCAGAACCACTACTCTCGGATGAAGGGGGATGTACACAGAGAATACCTCAGCCCTGATCTGAATTTGTTGCGAATGTACCGACTCTACAAAGAGAAGAATACCACATCATCTGCAAAATTCTGGGTTTATAGGGACATTTTCAACAGCAGAGTCTCAATTTCGGCCAACCCAGGAGTGACACCTGTGGCAAATGTGACGCATTCTTCACTAAGATGTCAGCAGCAACATCTGAAGAGGAGAAGAGGAAGATTGCAGTTGAAAGTGAGTTGCACCATCGAAAAGCCGAAAAGGCCTACACACAGCTTCAAAGTGACACTGAGTGGGCTGAAGCCAATGCTGACTGCCATGTCATTTCTGTGGATCTACAGGGGTTGATGTACACCCCTAATCTGACCCACTCCAATGTCTACTACCAGCGGCAGCTGTCAAATTTTAACCTTTGCATCCAGGAACTTGGAAAAGAAGATCCTGCATACATGTGTGTTTGGCATGAGGGGATTGCACACCGAGGTTCCATTGAGGTAGCAAGCTGCATATTGAAGTGGGTGAAGACAAAATTCACGCCACTCCCCAAACCAGAGGTGCGCAAGTTGATCATCTTCAGTGACAGATGCTGTGGGCAGAATAACAACTGGCGGATGCTCAATCTGATGTCGATGCTCATCTCTATGGGTTACTTTACCCAAGTTGAACAGAAGTTCATGGTCTCTGGTCATTCTTTTCTTCCTTGTGATCGATCTTTTGCCACCATTGAGAAGAGGCGCAAGGTGTCAGTCCTTCATACACCTGATGTTTCAAAGATGATACTTGAAGCACAACCAGCAAAACCATTCAAGGTGATGAGGATGCAATGTGAAGACTTCAGGCACCTTCCAGATTCTGTCCTCAAGCGACCAGCTGGACTACAGATCACCTCAGTGAGGTGGTTAAAAGTCACAGGTATTGGGAAAGGAATCGATCGCAAACATTGGCTCATTCTAAGATCCGATGACAGTATATCACAGGTATTGCACAGAGAATAGTTTACTAACATTCATCATCAACATGCAACATGTTGTTCTAACAATAAAATATCCTAGTGCTTGACTGTGAAAGTTGTTTATTGATGTCAGGAACTTAAAATGTTTCTGTTGTAATTTCAGTTGAGGATCCTTGGAATCTGTACGCCAGACAGAGCCACAGTCTATTTGAGGGATGGAAATCGTGGCTGATCTCCAAACCAAAACAAGGAGCTACACCTCAACCTCCCTATTTTGCAAGCCACTACCCTAGAGCATATGAGAGTCCTCTGCCCATCAAAAAAAACAAGTACCAAGATCTGATGACCATGCTCAACTACTTGCCAGCTGCTGCACGCTCTTTTTATAAATCACTGCAGAGTGAATAATTTGATGTTAAACCAAGCTACATAATTAACCGTTTTTTCTGTGAGTTTATGATCCCCTGAACCTGTATAGTATGTTGAATCTGAATACATTTCAGAAAACATGTCACCCCTATTGTAGGAATTTTCTATGTGAATCAATTTGTGTATGATTTCAACCAGCACAATATATTGAATTAATTTAATTTTAAGATGTTGTTCCTAGTGTAGAAAATGTTATGTACAATGTGTTCTGTTGAGAATGATTTTGTGTGTGATCATTTGAACCTTTTTTAAATCTGAATTAATTAAAAACAAACAAGTCATCACATACAGTATGTGAGTATTCATTTGATCTTGATTCCCTTTTGTTATTCATTACAATACACAGTACGTCTCTCTGTCACCACATTTAGCATCAACTCTAAGCAGTTAATACTTATTTACTGCTGTCACCTCAGTACAGGACATTTCTTGCCTTTAGCATGGGTTTAACGCAATTCAAAACTTAATTGCTGATCATAGTGTTAAACGCAAAGAGAATGGGTTTCTGAACGTTTTGTAATATTGACCTTAGGGACCTGCATATTGGCACATGACATTGATCCATATTTGATATGTAGAAGTTGTGCTTCTTTTGATTGAATTCTATTTTTGTAGTTATTCTATGGTATGTTCACATGTGTCGTCTGCATAGCAATGATAGGAGAGACCGTGTGAGGATATGACAGAGCCAAGTGACTTGGTGTATAGCGAGAATAGGAGAGGGCCTAGAACAGAGCCCTGGGGGACACCAGTGGTGAGAGCACGTGGTGCGGAGACAGATTCTCGCCATGCCACCTGGTAGGAGCGACCTGTCAGGTAGGACGCAATCCAAGCGTGAGCCGTGCCGGAGATGCCCAACTCGGAGAGGGTGGAGAGGAGGATCTGACGGTTCACAGTATCAAAGGCAGCAGATAGGTCTAGAAGGATGAGAGCAGAGGAGAGAGAGTTAGCTTTAGCAGTGCGGAGAGCCTCCGTGACACAGAGAAGAGCAGTCTCAGTTGAATGACCAGTCTTGAAACCTGACTGATTTGGATCAAGAAGGTCATTCTGAGAGAGATAGCAGGAGAGCTGGCCAAGGACGGCACGTTCAAGAGTTTTGGAGACAAAAGAAAGAAGGGATACTGGTCTGTAGTTGTTGACATCGGAGGGATCGAGTGTAGGTTTTTTCAGAAGGGGTGCAACTCTCGCACTCTTGAAGACTGAAGGGACGTAGCCAGCGGTCAAGGATGAGTTGATGAGCGAGGTAAGGGAGAAGGTCTCCGGAAATGGTCTGGAGAAGAGAGGAGGGGATAGGGTCAAGCGGGCAGGTTGTTGGGCGGCCGGCCATCACAAGACGCGAGATTTCATCTGGAGAGAGAGGGTAGAAAGAGGTCAAAGCACAGGGTAGGGGAGTGTGAGCAGGACCAGCGGTGTCGTTTGACTTAGCAAACGAGGATCGGATGTTGTCGACCTTCTTTTCAAAATGGTTGACGAAGTCATCTGCAGAGAGGGAGGAAGGGGGGGGAGGGGGAGGAGGATTCAGGAGAGAGGAGAAGGTGGCAAAGAGCTTCCTAGGGTTAGAGGCAGATGCTTGGAATTTAGAGTGGTAGAAAGCGGCTTTAGCAGCAGAGACAGAAGAGGAAAATGTAGAGGAGGGAGTGAAAGGATGCCAGGTCCGCAGGGAGGCGAGTTTTCCTCCATTTCCGCTCGGCTGCCCGGAGCCCTGTTCTGTGAGCTCGCAATGAGTCGTCGAGCCACGGAGCAGGAGGGGAGGACCGAGCCGGCCTGGAGGATAGGGGACATAGAGAATCAAAGGATGCAGAAAGGGAGGAGAGGAGGGTTGAGGAGGCAGAATCAGGAGATAGGTTGGAGAAGGTTTGAGCAGAGGGAAGAGATGATAGGATGGAAGAGGAGAGAGTAGCGGGAGAGAGAGAGCGAAGGTTGGGACGGCGCAATACCATCCGAGTAGGGGCAGAGTGAGAAGTGTTGGATGAGAGCGAGAGGGAAAAGGATACAAGGTAGTGGTCGGAGACTTGGAGGGGAGTTGCAATGAGATTAGTGGAAGAACAGCATCTAGTAAAGATGAGGTCAAGCGTATTGCCTGCCTTGTGAGTAGGGGGGGAAGGTGAGAGGGTGAGGTCAAAAGAGGAGAGGAGTGGAAAGAAGGAGGCAGAGAAGAATGAGTCAAAGGTAGACGTGGGGAGGTTAAAGTCACCCAGAACTGTGAGAGGTGAGCCATCCTCAGGAAAGGAACTTATCAAGGCGTCAAGCTCATTGATGAACTCTCCAAGGGAACCTGGAGGGCGATAAATGATAAGGATTCTAAGCTTGAAAGGGCTGGTAACTGTGACAGCATGGAATTCAAAGGAGGCGATAGACAGATGGGTCAGGGGAGATAGAGAGAATGTCCACTTGGGAGAGATGAGGAACCCAGTGCCACCACCCCGCTGACCAGAAGCTCTCGGGGTATGCGAGAACACGTGGGCAGACGAGGAGAGAGCAGTAGGAGTAGCAGTGTTATCTGTGGTAATCCATGTTTCCGTCAGCGCCAAGAAGTCAAGGGACTGGAGGGTAGCATAGGCTGAGATGAACTCTGCCTTGTTGGCCGCAGACCGGCAGTTCCAGAGGCTGCCGGAGACCTGGAACTCCACGTGGGTTGTGCGCGCTGGGACCACCAGGTTAGAGTGGCAGCGGCCACGCGGTGTGAAGCGTTTGTATGGCCTGTGCAGAGGGGAGAGAACAGGGATAGACAGACACATAGTTGACAGGCTACAGAAGAGGCTACGCTAATGCAAAGGAGATTGGAATGACAAGTGGACTACACGTCTTGAATGTTCAGAAAGTTAAGCTTACGTTGCAAAAATATGCAGGGATATATGGGACCAGGGGCAGTGAGGAACAGGGAGTGGTTGAAGGAGGCCAGCCGAAGCTTGCCGGGTGGTCTTATTCTAAGCACACACAGTGCAGGCATGGACGAACGCGGAGACGTCAGGAACCATGGTGGGCCACCAAAAACGTTGTCGTACAAAGGCCAGGGTTCGATGGGAGCCAGCATGTAGGCAAGTCTGTCCGGGACAAACATCCGGTTAGCCCCCCACCCCACCAAGGATCTGGCTGGGAACGCTGTACCTCACGGACCTGGTTCTCTATACCCCAGATTAGGGCTGGGCGGTATACCGAAAAAACGATATACTGGTCTTCATTTATGTATCGGTTTGGATTTATACTTTACCTTCTGTACTGGTATTTTATTGTTTTCTATGTTAAATGTATTCATTTACAAATTAGTGTCATTCTGCCAGCTGCATCAAATTAGAATAATCTCCCCTACCAACCTTGGAAAAAAAACAATGCGCACTATGTGTTGATGCCGGTTGATGCAAACAAACACACGTGGGAAACAAACACCTAGAAGTCAGTTAGTGGTTGAAAAAAAAACACGATGGAGGATGCAAGTAATAGCGTGTTCGAAGATACTCAGCCAATTCCCGCAGCAATTGAAGAATTTGTGGTTATAAAAAATGGTACAACGTCGATAGTCTGGACATGGTTTGGTTTAAGACAGACACAGAACAAAAAAAACATAATTTGCAAGTTATGCACGCAGTCTGGGGTTGCAAAAGGGGGAAACACGAGTAACCTCTATACCCACCTAAAAATCTACCATGTAGACGTATATGGTGAAAGTATGAAGAAGCGCAAAAAACTCCAACATCCACCGGTACCAGGCCTAAAACGACATGAAGTTTGAACCAAAGCACACTGGTTGCGTCGTTTTCAAGTGGATGCCCGTACGACAAGAAATGCAAAAGTTGGCGGGACATTACGGATTCAGTAACTGTACACGTCACCAAGGACATGGTCCCCATTCAGACAGTGGAGAAGGAAGGATTTAAACTTTGAATCCCAGGTGTGTACTGCCTAGCCAAAAATACTTTAGCGGGACGGCCTTGCCAAATAAGTACACTGAATGCCGTGAAAGAGTGAAGAGGGAGATTCAAAGCCGAACATCCGAGCCTTACATTGGCCTAACTGTGCATTTTATAACCAATGCCTGGGAGCTGAAGAGTATATGTTTGCAAACAGTGTTTTTCCCCGGAAGACCATATAGAAGAGTTGCTTGCCCAAGGGCTGCCCTAGAGTTATGGGGACTGAAAAATGAACGACAACTTTTTTGTTGTTGTTTACAACTGACAACGCATCAAACATGGTAAAAACCATGGAGCTGAACAGCTGGACAAGACTGCAGTGTTTTGGTCACAGTCTTCATCTGGTCATCGGTAAGTTTAAATAGTTGCCAAAATATTTTTGCATATGCAGCTAATTTTATAGACTATCATGACATTAGTTATTGAATAAATATGAATTTAACTATCTAGCCTAGCATTGCTGGGCAATTGTTGGATTCATAACTGGAGTGTTCATCACATAAATTGAAATATATTTATTTTACTGTAAATAATTGATGTAGGTCAATCCATTAAATCACAAATACTGTAATTAAACTTTACATGGAAAATGGTTAAATCAAATTTCATGTCATATGTGTAATATACCTATTATTTATTATCTAGTGGTTTACTTCTTGGTTCTCATTTCTATTCTGTCATTTGAATATAACAAAAAAAGCTGAGTTAATATGGTAAATTGTTTTGTTGGTATTTTTACTGAGATAAGTGTTAAAGATCCCAGGATTGACCGTGCAGTTGCTGTCTGCAAGAGAGTAGTCAGCGCCATTTCTATGGCCTGGAAAAAGAAAAAAAGCTATGAAAACTGCACAAGCTGAACTTGACTTGCCTGACCACTCACTTGTCATTGAAACTCCAACCAGGTGGGTCTCACGCCAGAAGATGATCCATAGAGTGCTTGAACAGGAGAAGGCCATGTAATATTCATATGTGTAAACATACTGAATTGTAATTGGATGCATTTTACCACCATATCATACTGTGCTATGATTGGTTAAGACCACCCGGATGGTTAGGTCATGGTCAGTTGATCATGGTTGGAGATACATGAACATACCTGTTGTAGCTAGCTAATAAAGAGCTGCGTTAAGAAATATCCTGTAGTACTGCATTTTATTATTTTGTACAAAGCGTGCAAAACAAGACAGGCCATAACTCAGGTCCTGGCTGCAGACAAGAAAACCAGGCATCTTGTGCCTACATGGCAGGACATATAAATCCTTGAGTCGATCAACAAACCCTGGCTCCCCTGCAGGAGTTCACTGAAACGTTGTCCGGAGAAGATTATGTAAGTGTCTCCTACCTGAAGCCTGTACTCCAGCTGTTCAACATCACTGTTTTGACTCTGGAAGAAGATGACCCACCCCTAACAAAGGACATCAAGTGGACCATCCATCCTTGATTATCTGAACGACAAATACTCAGATCCTTCCACAGATGGCCTGTTGGACATAGCGTCCTTCCTAGTCCCACGATTTAAGATCACATACATCAAGAGCAACAGGATGGACTACATAAAGACAAGAGCAGCAGCAGAGCTTCATAGACTGCTGACAGAGCAGGTGCCATCCATCAGAGATACAGATTAATCACAGTCAGGAGCAGGAGGAGTGGAAGCACCAGGCCCAGTGGAACCAAAGAAGATTAACTTATTTGGGATAGGGGGCAGTATTTTCATGGCCGGATAAAAAATGTGCCCGATTTAATCTGGTTACTACTCCTGCCCATAAACTAGAATATGCATATAATTAGTAGATTTGGATAGAAAACACTCTAAAGTTTCTAAAACTGTTTGAATGGTGTCTGTGTATAACAGAACTCATATGGCAGGCCAAAACCTGAGAAGAATCCATACAGGAAGAGCCCTGTCTGACAATTTGTTGTCCTTCTGTTGCATCTCTATCGAAAATACAGCATCTGTGCTGTAACGTGACATTTTCTAAGGCTTCCATTGGCTCTCTAAAGCCGCCAGAAAGTGGAATGGGGTGTTGGCTGTCTCTGGGCAAAGAACAGCAGCAGAATTTGTAAGTGGTCAGCCTGGGGACAGTGAGACTGAGATGCGCGTTCACGAGACTACTCCATTTTTTTCTTTCAGCCTTTGAATGAATACAACGTTGCCCGGTTGGAATATTATTGCTATTTTACGAGAAAAATAGCATAAAAATTTATTTTAAACAGCGTTTGACATGCTTCTAAGTACGGTAATGGTATATTTTGAAATTTCTTGTCACGAAATGCGCTCGCGCGTCACCCTTCGGATACTGACCTGAACGCACAAACAAAACGGAGCTATTTGAATATAACTATGGATTATTTGGAACCAAAACATAACTATGGATTATTTGGAACCAATTTGCTGTTGAAGTAGAAGTCCTGGGAGTGCTTACTTACGAAGAACAGCAAAGGTAATCCAATATTTCTTATAGTAAACCTGAGTTTGGTGAGGGCCAAACTTGGTGGGTGTCAAATTAGCTAGCCGTGATGGCCGGGCTATGTACTCAGAATATTGCAAAATATGCTTTTGCCGAAAGCTATTTTAAAATCTGACATCGCGATTGCATAAAGGAGTTCTGTATCTATAATTCTTAAAATAATTTATGTATTTTGTGAACGTTATTCATGAGTAATTTAGTAAATTCACCAGAAGTTTGCGGTGGGTATGCTAGTTCTGAACATCACATGCTAATGTAAAAAGCTGTTTTTTGATATAAATATGAACTTGATTGAACAAAACATGCATGTATTGTATAACATAATGTCCTAGGAGTGTCATCTGATGAAGATCATCAAAGGTTATTGCTGCATTTAGCTGTTTTGTTTTTTGTGACATATATGCTTGCTTTGAAAATGGCTGTGATTTTTTTTTTTTGGCAGGGTACTCTCCTGACATAATGTAATGTTTTGCTTTTGCTGTAAAGCCTTTTTGAAATCGGACAATGTGGTTAGAATAATGAGTCTTATCTTTCAAATGGTGTAAAATAGTCCTATGTTTGAGAACTTGTATTATGACATTTTGTGGTTTTAAATTTGGCGCTCTGATTTGTCACTGGCTGTTGAATAGTGTGGGACGATTTCGTCCCACCTCCCCTAGAGAGGTTAACCTCTTGGGGCTAGGTGGGACGCTAGCGTGCCACCCGTGGTGCACTCCATCAACAGCAGGTGCATTTCAAGAGCGGCAAATTTGAATCCAAATAAATGTCAAAATTCAAATTTTTCAAAAATACAACTATTTTACACCATTTGAAAGATAAACATCTCCTTAATCTAACCACGTTTTACGATTTCAAAAAGGTTTTACGGCGAAAGCATAAATTTAGAGTATGTTAGGACAGTACATTTACAAGAGTTGTGTGTAATGTTTTGTCAAGTCAAAGACAGGGTCACCAAAACCATAAAACCAGCTAAAATGATGCACTAACCTTTTACAATCTCCATCAGATGACACTCCTAGGACATTATGTTAGACAATGCATGCATTTTTAGTTCTATCAAGTTCATATTTATATCCAAAAACAGCGTTTTACTATGGCATTGATGTTGAGGAAATCGTTTCCCTCCAATAACCGGCAGTCAAGTCAGCGTCAGAAATTAAATAATTAAAATTAGAAAACATTGGTAAAATATTATATTGTCATTTAAAGAATTATAGATTTACATCTCTTGAACGCAATCAACTTGCCAGATTTAAAAATAACCTTACTGGGAAATCACACTTTGCAATAATCTGAGCACTGCGCCCAGAAAAATACGCGTTGCGATACAGACTAGACGTCATGTTGGGGAGATCTAAAATCGAAAATACTATGTAAATAATCCATTACCTTTGATTCTCTTCATCAGATGTCACTTCCAGGTATCACAGGTCCATAACGAATGTAGTTTTGTTCAAAAAAGCTCATCATTTATGTCCAAAAATCTCCGTCTCGTTAGCACATGATGTAAGCCAGCCGGACTTCTCGTCATGAACGAGGGGAAAAAATATATTTCCGTTCGTTCAAACATGTCAAACGTTGTATAGCATAAATCATTAGGGCCTTTTTTAACCAGAACATGAATAATATTCAAGGTGGACGAATGCATACTCTTTTATAACGTATTGGAACGAGGGTAGCCAACATGAACTCGCGCGCCAGGTGTCTAATGGGACATCATCGTTCCATGGCTCTTGTTCGGTCAGATCTCCCTCCAGAAGACTCAAAACACTTTGTAAAGGCTGGTGACATCTAGTGGAAGCAATAGGAAGTGCCAAAATATTCCTAAACCCCTGTGTTTTTCAATGGGATAGGTTTAAAGTCAATACAACACATCAGGTATCCACTTCCTGTCAGAAAATGTCTCAGGGTTTTGCCTGCCAAATGAGTTCTGTTATACTCACAGACACCATTCAAACAGTTTTGGAAACTTTAGAGTGTTTTCTATCCATATATAATAAGTATATGCATATTCTAGTTACTGGGTAGGATTAGTAACCAGATTAAATCGGGTACATTTTTTTTATCCAGACGTGCAAATGCTGCCCCCTAGACCCAACAGGTTAATACACAAAGTAAAAACACACTAGTGAATCTGTGTAGAATAACTAAGCTCCTATTATTGATAAATTCCAAGTATTTAGAACATCAAATCCAAGATATCTTAAATTATTCCCCCAAATTCGTAAATAAAGATTTACTGACCTTCGTCTTGTAGGCTGGGAAAAGCAATGTTGATTGGATTCCTTCACCGTCTCTGTCGACCTTAGATATATGCCGGCCTGTTATGGAACCCCAATGTCAGGGGTCAGGTCTTTAATTTATGGGTCAAAGACCCGCCCGTGCATGGTTTTTAGTGTGTCACCTTTGGACGACAGGGACAGGTATTGGAATCCGGCTCGAAGGACCAAATTGTTACGTGAATTAAGTTATCAATGTTCTTAAACCGAACTTCAATTAAACTACTCAGTCTGCCCCCCAGAGGGTGTAAGATTCTGGTTGAATGAAGCAGACGGAGACCCAGCTTACAATGGTCAGAATGATTATTTACGAGAGCTCTGCCTAAAAATGAGGACACAGTCTTTTTATATGTTCAGACACACACACAAAAGTAGAAAACTCCACCCCGCTTTAGGCGGCTGTATTTTTCCACAGTACACATACATTCTTTATCACACTTCTGCCACCTGTCTCCTAATCCTCTGCTCGCCTAGACGTTTTCGGGAAGTTGTTCCCCTCCCTAACTCAGGGAGTCCCCTTTTCCTGTTACTTTCACAAGGTCGTCTTATCAACTATGCCCTGCTCATTTTGAAATAGTAACAGTGTCCTAGTGTTAAAAAGTCTACTCACACACAGTATTGGATTATAGTCTTTAACACATTATTATAGCCTTATAATTCTAGAACATTTCACAAAGTTATATGTTTTCAGAGTGGAATACTTTAGTAAAAACCTTAACCTCTCTGGGCCAGTGGGACGTTGGCGTCCCACCCTAGTCAACAGCCAGTGGAATCGCGTGGCGTGAAATACAAATACCTCAAAAATGCTCCAACTTCAATTTCTCAAACATACGACTATTTTACACCATTTGAAAGATAAGACTCTCGTTAATCCAACCACGTTGTCCGATTTCAAAAAGGCTTTATTGCAAAAGCAAAACATTAGATTATGTCAGAGTACCCTGCCAAAAATAATCACACAGCCATTTTCAAAGCAAGCATATATGTCACCAAAACAACAGCTAAATGCAGCACTAACCTTTGATCATCTTCATCAGATGACACTCCTAGGACATTATGTTATACAATACATGCATGTTTTGTTCAATCAAGTTCATATTTATATCAAAAACCAGCTTTTTACATTAGCATGTGATGTTCAGAACTAGCATTCCCACCGAAAACCTCCGGTGAATTTACTAAATTACTCATGATAAACGTTCACAAAAAACATAATTATTTTAAGAATTATAGATACAGAACTCCTTTATGCAATCGCGGTGTCAGATTTTAAAATAGCTTTTCGGCGAAAGCACATTTTTCAATATTCTGAGTACATAGCCCGTCCATCACGGCTAACTAATTTGACACCCACCAAGTTTGGGGCTCACCAAACTCAGAATTACTATTAGAAAATTGGATTACCTTTGCTGTTCTTCGTCAGAATGCACTCACAGGACTTCTACTTCAACAACAAATGTTGTTTTGGTTCCAAATAATCCATAGTTACAGTGGGGGGAAAAAGTATTTGATCCCCTGCTGATTTTGTACGTTGGCCCACTGACAAAGAAATGATCAGTCTATAATTTTAATAGTAGGTTTATTTGAACAGTGAGAGACAGAATAACAACAAACAAATCCAGAAAAATGTCAAAAATGTTATAAAATGATTAGCATTTTAATGAGGGAAGTAAGTATTTGACCCCTCTGCAAAACATGACTTAGTACTTGGTGGCAATACCCTTGTTGGCAATCACAGAGGTCAGACGTTTCTTGTAGTTGGCCATCAGGTTTGCACACATCTCAGGACGGATTTTGCCCCACTCCTCTTTGCAGATCTTCTCCAAGTCATTAAGGTTTCGAGGCTGACGTTTGGCAACTCGAACCTTCAACTCCCTCCACAGATTTTCAATAGGATTAAGGTCTGGAGACTGGCTAGGCCACTCCAGGACCTTAACCTGTTATGGATAGGGGGCAGTATTTTCACGGCCGGATAAAAAACAGCTCCCACTCTGGAAAAAGAAGATACTTGACACTGTACACACAAAACAAGGCCCATGAAAACTGTGTGCAGTGCAACCGATTTGTTTGTGGGCTTGCTCACACAAAGTCCTGAAGCTGTGTGCTGACTGTGGAGAAGATGAGATTGATTCATGTGTAAAGACACAGGCATAAGGGCACTATACAAATGACTGTTTTTACATCTTGTCATTAATATATTTCCACAAATATTTATTTATGCAATTTATACTTTATTATTGTTCATGCACTGGTGCTTTTGTTTCGGAATACATCAAATAATTTCACATGCACACCTGGCTGGTTATATTATTATTATTATTATTATTATCTTTTTAGTTTCTACTTTGTCAAAATAAGCTGTATGTCACGTGTACACCCGCTCCCCCTCTCGGGCACTCGAAGTCGCCAGATTATTACACACACCTGCCACCATCGTTACGCGCACCTGCGCCTCATGAGATTCACCTGGACTCCATCATCTTCCTGATTACCTCCCCTATATCTGTCACTACCCTTGGTTCTTTCCTGAGGTGTTATTTACTCTGTTTCATGTCTGCACGATTTTCGTGTTTCTTGTTTTGTTCCATGTTTTGTTTATTTATAAAATGATTCACTCCCTGTACATGCTTCCTGACTCCCAGCATACACGTTACAGAAAACCGTCCCAACAAAGGGAAGCAACAGGGATAAAAAAAATATATTTATTGATGACATCAGGTCCAAGTGCTGCTGCTGAGAAAAGCAAAACTGATCCTCTATCTAACCCAAAATGTTCTAAGAAGATCATTAAAGAAGGGTGGCATTAAAATTACATGAATTCATAATTTTGTTTTATTGTGGCCATGGAACCTTTTGGGCCAGCATAGCACCCACCAAAATTATAATCTCAAACACCTTATGAGAGCTTTTAAACGCAATCTCTACTTTCAGAGGTGGACACTTACATTAGGATATCCTGTTTGAGCAGCAAGGACATTTTGGCAAGGACAAGTTGCAAATAGGTATATATATTTTAAAAAATATGGCTCAGTTTCATGACCTGGGGAAAATGAGCAAGATTTACTACAGTGAAATTAAGTCTAGGATTGGTGTTTTACTTTATTTTACTCTGAGCCAAGAAAAACACTGTAAAATAAGTTTTCTGCTCTGCTCACGTCACCCTTTGAAACTGCTAACTCCATACAAGTGACATCTGTCAACTTTCAGTAGAGGTGGTAGCACATTACTGCCATGGATAAGAGCGTCTGCTAAATGACGTAAATGTAAATGTAAATCTAGTCGAATAAAAAGTGTACAGTACAACACGAGTATTCTGTACATACACTACAATTCAGCCATATTTGAGATTTGACCCAGGATTAGCCCCATTTTTGTTTTTTTGCACTTTGCGTTTACCAGTATTTCCAGCATGATCCACTAGGTTTGCTGCAGGTAGAAAATCCTAGGAAATGTTATTTAATTGAAACAAGCTGTCTCTAATCAATCAATGTCTGGTTGTGCTTGTGTGTTTGGTGGGGAGATCAGCTATGAAAGGGGAGGCAAATCTTATCACATAAATTCTGTTAAAGGTCCCCAAAGCACACACATCTCTGGGTCGCTCCTCTTTTCAGTTTGTTGCAGCTAGCGACTGGAACAAGCTGCAAAAAACACTCAAACTGGACCATTTTATCTCTATTTCTTCATTCAAAGACTCAATGGACACTTACTGACAGTTGTGGCTGCTTCGCTTGATGCATTGTTGTCTCTACCTTCTTGCCCTTTGTGCTGTTGTCTGTTCCCGATAATGTTTGTACCATGTTTTGTGTTGCTACCATGCTGTTTTCATGTGTCGCTGCCATGCTGTTGTCTTAGGTCTCTCTTTATGTAGTGTATTTTTATTTTTTATTTTCAATCCCAGCCCCCATACCCGCAGAAGGCCTTTTTCCTTTTGGTATGCCGTCATTGTAAAAAAGATTTTCTTAACAGACTTGCCTAGTTAAATAAAGGTTAAATAAAATAAAGCCTATTTGGCAGGGAATAATATTTGTAGATCAGTGATTCACTTTGCTCAAGCTGATCCTCTCCAACAGACTCAGAAGTTGTAGCTAAAAATGGGTCAATTCAACCAAACATGAAAGTATATTGTAGCGAATTTGGGGGTGGTTGACTCGACCGGGACTCGAACCCGGATCTAACGACTGTCAATCCAACACCTTAACTGTATGCAAAAAGTTTGAACCACACATAAACACAGCAGTAGCCAGCCAGTGCTAGCTAGCCAGCAAATGCAAGCTAACTTTGTTCCACTGTTGAGTTTGTTCTATTGGCATGCTAACTTCATGATGAATTCTGCATCTTAGCTAACGTTATTATTTGTATCTTCCTGTCAGACTCACACAGTCTAATCCATTCTTTGTGCTGCCAACCTAGGATGTGAACACACCTTATAAGCCTACTTCCGGGTATAAACCAATTGAAAATGTAATAGATTTTATTTGTTTTGTGTTATTACATGTCCAATTCTGACAGTAATTGAGAAAACAAGTCGATTTCCGATTTTTGTTGTTCAAATTCAGAAACCAAAAACGAAAAACGTGTCGTTTTTTCATGTTGTCTTTTGAATCATACAACCAATGAATGGAATCATATAACCAATGAATGAACGATACACAGACAAGTAGGCTACAGGATCCGATATGCGATGATAAAGATGGTGAATCATGGACATATCATTGTCATTAATGAAGTCTGATTATTACCAATACTAAACATTCTCTCTATTATAAAAGCAATTTAGGCAACAATTAAGGAGCCTTTCTAAACCACCTGCTACAACTTCAGGTGGAAAAGAACTGAGCGTGGAATCGTGTCAGTTTGCTTCTTCACTGTTCTACTACCATAAGGCAAAAACTGTTTCTGCAGTGGCTTTGGAATAATCGATTTACGAGAAACAAACGAATGTGTTTTTGATGGGGAATTGTCAGCCAATTCACAGGTCAGTAGTTTCTTCAGTCCAGTTGGTAAACGTGGTATTAGGGGATTCTTGAAATCCGTGAAAAATAGAGTACAATCATATTAAACTCTTCTGTTATTCCAAGAGTTCATTAATAGTAAACTACTTCAAGGTCACACACAATGTTCCAGTTTTAAGTATGATTGGTTCCACATTTCTATTTCTGCATACTAGTTGAGTTATGGTATAATTAGGCATATTATTAATGAAGTAGCTTCCTTACGCTGAGGAAATTGTCTTTGCAATTAATGAACATTGATGTCCTAGCCCATTCATAGACGCCAACTACCTTTAGCGCCTATTGATATCTTCTGGTCGGTGAATTTTGTTAAGATCCAAAAAGCTTTCTCTAAACGTTAACATTGCCTGCGTTACGGTTTTGGAAACATAAGGAACGTATTTTACATATCAGCGATAAATGCCTTTAAAAGGTTAAATTACTACACACTTTATAGGGGTAGGGTTCCCACATGGCCATATTTCCATGTTACAGCACGTGTTTATGGAAAACCAACAGAAGTCAGTCGACTAACTGCTCATTAGCTATCATGCGTCTCTGAATACCTGTGTGTAAACGAAGAACGGACGGCACAATTGTACTGTCACAGAAAAACACTGTTGGCTGCAACTGTGTTAAAACCGGTACATACAGTACATTAAGTGTATATTTAGCATTTGTGAAATAATTTATGTGATATGAAAGTGGAGGGCTGTTTCTAGAACCGTACCGCAATTGAGAATCGAATCATGTTTAGATGGAGTATTTGGCTGTTTTGGCTGCCAGAGCCGATTCGCCTCTAAACAGAACATGTAACATAATAGCTTCCCGATGGATGGAATGTCCTTGGGTGAGTGATATATCTAAAATCATATGACCAGAGAGAGCAAGGTGCATCTACCCCTCTAACTACTAAGGGTGCAGTTAGGGATGTAACATTCACCGATACGCATCGATCCCAGGTTCAAATGTTTAAGATATGAGTGCATCGTTTCCAAATGTAACATTCATCAGTCAGAAAATCGATTCAAACGCCACGAATCACCTGTAAACTTAAATGTTTTGCTCAAATTACTTTCCAAAACGACCTAATCTTTTGTGACATTTGCATCCTCTCCTTCAGTGTTAAACTAAGCAGGTAATTATGTTGACAGTCATTGATCTACAAGTCATTTTGCATGCCAAACAACCCCGGACAATATCAGCAGCCTAGTCAAATTGCGCGCTGTGTGCAGCTTCGCACACTGCCCAACGAGAGGTAGGTCTATTCCTGATCACCTTCAGTATTCAAATGTTTGTAAAATGGCTTTTGCAATGTTATGCTTTATTAGTTGAGTGACAACCAATGTAATTTGCTAGGTTATTTTTTTATCAAATGTGGTGTTAAATTGTGTTTTAATGGAATAAAAGTAGCCCATACTACCGCCAGAGACACAACTCTCATCTGGCTAAAGGTAGGCTACATGCTGATCAGGGCTTATATTAGATTGTTCAGGTTCACCATCAGCAATCCGTATACCGTACCAGTCAAGTGTAGACACACCTACTCAAGCAAGGGTTTTTCTTTATTTTAATATATTCTACATTGTAGAATAATAGTGAAGACATCAAAACTACTAAATAACACATATGGAATCATTTGTGTTATATAGTTCACTACTTCCCTGATTTTTATAGCCATATTTCTGGTGATAGGGCTAATTTTCAATACCTTCCTATCCATATGAGCTACAGATCTATAGACAAGGGTGGCGGGTTCCTTCACCTCTCTTATCAAAGCTATACCTTTTCATTTTATCAGAATTCTTCCCTTTCCCTTGCTTTCCTACAAATATTTGTCCTATTACGACTTTGGTTCTTTATTTACGTACAGATCTAATTTTCAATATCTTCCAGTACAAAACATTAAGGACATATGCTCTTTTCATTACATAGAATGACTAGGTTATTCCAGAAAGATATGATCCATTATTGATGTCAATTGTTAAATCCACCTCAATCAGTGTAGAGGAAAGGGAGGACACAGATTAAAGAAGGATTTTTACATCTTGAGACAATTGAGACATGGATTGTGTGTATGGCATTCAGAGAGTGAATGGGCAAGACAATATTTGAACAGGGTGTGGTAATAGGTGCCAAGCGCATGTTTGTGTCAAGAAATGAAATGCTGCTGTTCTTTTCATGCTCAAGTTTCCCGTCTGTATCAAGAATGGTCCACCACCCAAAGGACATCCAGCCAACTTCATACAACTGTGGTACGCATTGGTGTCAACACGGGCCAGCATCCCTGTGGAATGCTTACGACACCTTGTAGAGTCCATGCCCTGACAAATTGAGGCTGTTCTGAATTCAAAATGTATTAAATATATTTTTTAGCACCCATCTACACACAATCTTGAAGATGGCGCCAAAGAACATGGCTTACGTTTTACATTCTCCCAACCAATTGTGCAATTTAGTTACGTTTTTAACTTATTGTGTACATAATGTTGCTGCTACCATCTCTTATCCTCTCTGGGCTAGGCGGGACGAATTCGTCCCACCTACGTAACAGCCACTTTAAGCCTGTGGCGCGATTTTCAAAACCTTAAAAATCCTATTACTTCAATTTCTCAAACATATGACTATTTTACAGCGTTCCAGACACTATCCGAAATGGTAAAGAAGGGTCGCGCGCATGGCGCAATTCGTGACAAAAAAATTCTAAATATTCCATTACTGTACTTCGAAGCATGTCAACCGCTGTTTAAAATCAATTTTTACGCCATTTTTCTCGTAGAAAAGCGATAATATTCCGACAGGGAATCTCCTTTTCGGCAAACAGAGGAAAAAAATCACAAAGGCGGGGGCGGTCAGGTCACGCGCATAAGCCCAGAGTCCCTTGATCGGCCACTTGAGAAAGGCGATAATGTGTTTCAGCCTGGGGCTGGGATGACGACATTCTGTTTTTTCCCGGG